>NW_011495045.1:4422033-4455971 GCF_000754665.1 Bison bison bison | reverse complement strand
CAAGGCTATGGTTTTTCCAGTGGTCATGTATGGATGTGAAAGTTGGACTATAAAGAAAGCTGAGCGCCAAAGAATTGATGCTTTTGAACTGTGGTGTTGGAGAAGATTCTTGAGAGTCCCTTGGACTGCAAGGAGATCCCACCAGTCCATCCTAAAGGAGATCAGTCCTGGGTGTTCATTGGAAGGACTGATGTTGAAGCTGAAACTCCAGTACTTTTTCACCTGATGCGAAGAGTTGACTCATTTGAAAAGACCCTGATTCTGGGAAAGATTGAGGGCAGGAGGTGAAGGTGACGATAGAGGATAAGATGGTTGGATGGCATCACTGACTCAATGGACATGGGTTTGGGTGGACTCGGGGAGTTGGTGATGGGACAGGGAGGCCTGGCATGCTGCGGTTCATGGGGTCGCAAAGAGTCGGACACCAATGAGTGACTGAACTGAACTTGTAAAAGAATCTGCCTGAAGTGCAGAAGTCCTAAGTTCGGTTGCTGGGTCGGGGAGATTCCCTGGAGAAGTGAATGGCTACCCACTCCAGTATTCTTGCTTGGAGAATTCCATGGGCAGAGGAGTTGGAGGGCTACAGTCCATGGGGTTGCAAAGAGTCGGGCATGACTGAGCAACTAACGTTTTCATACCTTTTAATCCCTTTAACCTGTTTTGCCCACCACCAAACACCTTCTCCTTCAGCAGCCACTAGGTTATTTTCTGTATCTATGAGTCTATTTCTAAGTGCATTTGTTTTGGTTTTTAGATTCTATATATAAGCGAAAGAAGGTAATTGTCTTTCTGTGTCTGACATTTCATTTAGCCTAATACACTCTAGGTCTACCCATGTTGAGAACAGCAAAATTTCATTTTCCAAAAGCTGTATAATATTCATATGTGTGTGTGTAACATATTCATTATCCATTCATCTATTGGTGGACCCTTAGGTTGCTTCCACATCTTAGCTATTGTAAATAATGCTGCCATGAACATAGGAGTGCATACTCTTTTATAATTAGTGTTTTCATTTTCTTTAACTAAATGCTGAGAAGTCGAATTGCTGGATTATATGGTTTTTCTATTTTTAATTTTTTGAGGAAACCCCTTACTGTTTTCTATGCATAACATCTATACCAACTTATATTCCCACCAACAGTGTTGGGGAACCAAAGGGTCCCATTTTCCCCACATCCTCCCCGACACTTTGTATTTGTTGTCTTTCTGATAACTGCCTTTCTGCCAGGTATGTGGTGATATCTCATTATGGTTTTAATTTGCATTTTCCTGATTATTAGTGATATTGAGCAACTTTTCATGTATTCATTGACCAACTGTGCATCTTTTTTGGAAAAATGTGTATTCAGGTTCTTTGCCCATTTTTAAATTGATTCTGGTAGAACTCTTTATATTAAATAATCTAAGTTCTTTACACATTTTAGATGTTAATCCTTTATCATATATATGATTTGCAAATATCTTCTCTCATTCAATAGGTTACCTTTTTCATTTTTTTTTTAGTGGTTTCCTTCACTGTACAAATGTATTTTAGTTTAATGTAGTCCCACTTATTTATTTTTGCTTTTGCTATCTTTGCCTCATGAGGCAAAAAATTCAGAAAAGCAACACTTAGAGATGTCAGAGAGCTTACTGCTTATGTTTTCTTCTAGGTCTTTTATGGTTTCAGGTGTTACACTCAAGTCTTTAATTCATTTTGAATTTATTTTTGTGTATAATATAACATAGTGGTCCAGTGTCATTCTTTTGCATGTGTCTGTCCAGTTTCCCCAACACTGTTTATCAAAGAGTCTACCCTTCTTCAGTGTATATTCTTGCCTCCTTAGTCAAAGTTTAATTGGCCATACATGCATAGGTTAATTTCTGGGCTGTCTATTTGTTGCATTTATCTATGTCTGATTTTGTGCCAGTGTTATACAGTTTTGATTATTATAGCTTTGTAGAATAGTTTGAAATCAGGGTATATGATATCTTTAACTTTGTTCTTTCTCAAGACTGTTTTGGCTACTATTGTTTTGTGGGATCTATTGTGGTTCCACACAAATTTTAGGATCATTTGTTGTAGTTCTGTGAAAAGTGCCATTGGTGTTTTTACATTGCATCTGTAGATTACTTTGGGTAATATGGACATTTTAACATTCTTCCAATTCATGAAAACAGAATATCTTTCCAATTATTTTTATCATCTTCAGTTTCTTTCAGCAATAGCTTATAGTTTTCAGAGTACAGGTCTTTTACCTTCTTGGTTAAATTTATTCCTGGTGTTTTATTCTTTTTGATGCAATTGTAAACAGAATTGTTTTCTTAATTTCCCTTTACGATATCTTGTTAATAGTATGTAGAAACACAACCAATTTTTGTATATTAATTTTGTATCCTGAAACTGTATTGAATTCACTTATTAGTTTTAATTGCTTTTGGTAGTCTTCATGGATTTCAATATACAGTATCACAGTATCTACCAATAGTGACAATTTCACTTCTTCTTTTTCAAATTGAATGCTTTTTAGTTCTATTTCTTGCCATTTTATGTAGCTAGGACATCCAGTACTATTTTGAGTGAAAGTAGTGAAACTGGTCCAGAAGGCAATGGCACCCCACTCCATTACTCTTGCCTGGAAAATCCCATGGACAGAGCAACCTGGTAGGCTGCAGTCCATGGGGTCGCTAGAGTCAGACACAACTGAGCAACTTCACTTTCACTTTTCACTTTCATGTATTGGAGAAGGAAATGGAAACCAACTCCAGTGTTCTTGCTTGGAGAATCCCAGGGACAGGGGAGCCTGGTGGGCTGCCGTCTATGGGGTCGCACAGAGTCGGACACGACTGAAGCGACTTAGCAGCAGCAGCGGTGAAACTGGTTATCCTCATCTTATTCCTTATCTTTGAAGAAAAACTTTCGGTTTTTCACCACTGAGTATGATGGTAGCTGTGGGTTTATCATGTATAATTAATATGTTTCTGCTGAAAACTCTACTGATAGTCATAAGGCTAGTTGCTTACGTATTAGTTATTCCTTTCTTGCTGCTCTAAAACTTTGGGAGTTTTTATTATAAATGGATGTCAGATTGTATCAAATGCTTTTTTTGTATCTGTTGGGATGATTATATGATTATTATCCTTTGTTTTATTAATGTGGAGTGTCATACTGATTTTTCAGACATAGAACCATTCTTGCATCCATGAGTAAATCCACCCTATCATGGTGTGTGACTCTTATAATGTACTGTTGAATTAGGTTTGCTAATATTTTGTTGAGGATAATTGCATGTATGTTCATCAGGTATATTGGCCTGTGATTTTCTCTTTTTTTGTAGTATCTTTGTCTGAGTTTGCTATCAGGATAATGCTGACCCGTTTAAATGAGTTCAGAAGCATTTATTTCTCCTCATAATTTTTTGAAATAATTTCAGAAGGATAGGTATTACCTCTTTCTTAAGTGATTTTTAAAATTCATTTTTTTTTTAGAATTCAACTGTGATGCCATATGGTCCTGTATACTTCCCTGGTGGCTCAGACGGTAAAACGTCTTGCTTACAATGCGGAAGACCTAGGTTCGATCCCTGGATCGGAAAGATACTCTGGCGAAGGAAATGGCAACCCACTCCAGTACTCTTGCCTGGAATTTATCAGGAGTTTGTTTTATTATTATTATTGTTAATGTTTTAAGTTCATTGGTAGCAATCTATCTATTCAGATTTTCTATTTCTTTACAAATCAGTCTTGGAAGGTTGTGTGTTTCTAGGAATTTATCCACTTCTATATTGTCTAGTTTGTTGGAATGTAAGCATTTATAGTGATCTCTCATGATCCTTTGTATTTCTGTGATGTTGGTTGTTACATGTGGTCTTTCATTTGTGTTTATTTATTTGAGCCCTCTCTTTTTCTTCAAGGATCTAGCTAAAGGTTTATCAATTTTGTTTATCTGTTCAAAGAACTAGATCTTAGCTTCACTGATCTTTTCTAATTTTTTAGTCCTTATTTTATTTCTTATCTTTGTTATTTTATTTTTCTGATATTTATTGTTTTCTTCTGCCTATTAACTTTGGAGTTTGCTGTTTATTTAGTTCCTTTTGGTGTAAAGTTAGAATGTTTATTTGAGATTTTTTTTGCTTCTCGAGGTAAGACTGTCTTACTAAGGACTTATCTCTTAGAACTGCTTTTGTTGGTTCCATTCATTTTGGATTTGCCTGCATTCTCCAGTTTTGGGCTTCCTCGTGGCTCAGTTGGTAAAGAATCTGCCTGCAATGCGGGAGACCTGGGTTTGATCCCTTTGTTGGGAAAATCCCTTGGAGAAGGGAATGGCTACCCACCCCAGTATTCTGGCCTGGAGAATCCCATGGACTCTATAGTCCATGTGGTTGCAAAGAGTCGGACACAACTGAGCAACTTCCACGTATTCATTTGGGATTATTGTGTTTTCATTTAATTTGTTTCAAGGTATTTTTTATTTCCTATTTCATTTCTTTGTTGACCTACTGACTGTTTAGTAGCAACTTGTTTAGTCTACACATGTATGAGGTTTTTTTTTTTTTTTTTTTCAGTTTTCTTCTTGTAATTAATTTCTAGTTTCAAAGAGATTCTCTGGCAGCTCAGAGGGTAAAGAGTCTGCCCGCAATGTGGGAGACCTGAGTTCAATCTCTAGGTCAGGCAGATACCCTGGAGAATAAAATGGCAACCCTGTACAGTTTTCTTGCCTGGAAAATCCCATGGATGGAGGAAGAGCCTGGCGGGCAATGACTGAGTGACTTCACTTTCACTTTCTTCATGCACAGAAGAGTTGCTTGATATTATTTCAGTCTTCTTAAATTTGTTGAAACTTGTTTTGCTGTGTCACATGTGATCTATTCTGGAGAATTATCCATGTGCATTTGAAAAGAATTTTCTGATATTTGGGGATGAAATTTTCTATAGACATACCTAGGGTTTAAGTGAAAGTCCAACACTTTGCAACCCCATGGACTTTAAAGTCCATGGAATTCTCCAGGCCAGAATACTAGAGTGAGTATCCTTTCCCTTCTCCAGGGGATCTTCCCAACCCAGGGATCAAACCCAGATCTCTAATGTGTCATTTAAGACAGCAGTTTCCAAACATTTTGGCACCAGGGACTGTTTTCATGAAAGACAATTTTTCCATGGGCTGGGAGAGGGGTGGTATTGGGATGATAAATAATTTATATTTATTGTGCACTTTATTTCCAATCTAATCCTGCTGCTGAACTGACAGGAGTATTGGCCTGTGGCCTGAAGGTTGGGGACCTCTGATTTAATTCTAGTGTTTCGTACTGATCTTCTATCTAGATGGCCTTTCTATTGATGTAGGTGGAATATTAAAGTCCTCTCCTATTATTACATTACTGTCAATTTCTCCTTTTATGTTTGTTAATATTTGCTGTATGTATTTAAGTGTGTCATTGCTGGGTTCATATTTACCAATATTGTATTTTTTTGTTGGGTTGATCTGTTTATTATTATATAGTGTCCTTCTTGTCTTTTGTCATTGTCTTTGTCATAAAGTATATTTTATCTGATATAAGTATTGCTGCCCCAGTTTTCTTTAGGTTTCCATTTGCATGGAGTATCTTTTTTCATCCCTTGAATTTCAATCTGTGTGTGTTTTTAGATTTGAAGTGAGTTTCCTGTAGATAGCATGCAGATGGATCTTCTTCTTTTCTTTTCAGCAACCCTGGGTATTTTGATTGGAGCACTTAGTCTATTGACATTTAAAGTAATTAATAGGTATATACTTGATGTATTTTGTTTATTTTTTATTGTTTTGCAGTTCTTATCTGTCCCTTTCTTCTTATCTTGTTCTCTTGTGGTTAGATGATTTTCTGTAGAGTTATATTTGGATTTCTTTAATTTATTTATGGCTGCACTGGCTCTTCATTGCTACACATCGGCTTTCTCTAGTTTTGGTGAACAGGGACTACTCTTCTTTGTGGCGTGTGGGCTTCTTGTTGCAATGGCTTCTCTTGTTTCAGAGGATGGGCTCTAGGCATGTGAGCTTCAGTAGTTGCAGTATATGTACTCAGTAGTTGCAGCACATAGGCCCTAGAGCACACAGGCCTCAGGAGTTGTGGCACATGGGCTTAATTGCTCCACGGCATGCTGACTCTTCCCAGACCAGGGATTGAATCAATGTCTGCAGCATTGACATGCAATTGTTAACCACTGAACAACCAAGGGAGTCCTAGTTTAGATTTCTTTATTTCTTGTGTATCTATTGTAGGTTTTTGGCTTGTGGTTTCCATGAGATTCACACAAAACTATCTGCATGCATGCTAAGTTGCTTCAGTTGTATCCAATTCTTTGTGATGCTATGGACTGTAGCCCACCAGGCTCCACTGTCCATGGATTTCTCTAGGCAAGAATATTGGAGTGGGTTGCCATGCCCTCCTCTAGGGGATTTGCCTGACCCAGGGATCAAACGTATATCTGTGGCTCCTGCATTGCAGGCAGATTCTTTACCTCTGAGCCCCTGGAGAAGCCCATAACTATATGCAAATCAGTACCATTTTTCTAGATTCCATATATATGTGTCAGTATAATATTTTTTTTCCTCTTTCTGACTTACTTCACTCTGTATAATAGGCTCTTGGTTCACCCACCTTATTAGAACTGACTCACATGCATTCCTTTCTATGGCTGAGTAATATTCCATATTATATATGTATCACAGATTCTTTATCCACCCATCTGTCAATGGACATCTAAGTTGCTTCCATGTCCTAGCTATTGTAAAGCTACAGTGAACATTGGAGTACATGAGTGTTTTTCAATTATGGTTTCCTGAAGGTATATGCCCTGTGGGATTGTTGGGTCTTATGGTAGTTTTTTTCCCTAGTTTTTAAAGGAATCTCCATACTATTCTCCATAGTGGCTGTATCAATTTACATTTCCACCAACAATGAAATAGTGTTGCCTTTTCTCCACACCTTCTCCAGCATTTATTGCCTATAGAATTTTTGATGATGGCATTCTGACCAGTGTGAGGTGACACCTTATTTTAGTTTTGATTTGTATTTCTCTAATATTGAATGATATTGAGTATCTTTTCATGTGTTTATTAGCCATCTGTATGTCTTCTTTGGAGAAATGTCTGTTTAGGTCTTTTGTCCACTTTTGATTGAGTTTTTTGTTTTTCTGATGAGATGCATGAGCTGCTTGAATGTTTTGGAGATTAATTCTTTGTCAGTTGTTTCATTTGCTATTATTTTCTCCCATTCTAAGGATAGTTTCCTTTGTTGTGTAATAGCTTTCAAATTTAATTAGGTCCCATTTATTTACTTTTGTTTTTATTTCCTTTATTATGGGAGGTGGGTCACAGAGGATCTTGTTGTGATTTATGTCAAAGAGTGTTCTGCTTATGTTTTCCTCTAAGAGTCTTATAGTTTCTGGTCTTACATTAGGTCTTTAATCCATTTTGAGTTTATCTTTGTGTATGGTGTTAGGAAGTGTTCTAATTTCATTCTTGTCATGTAGCTGTCCAGTTTTCCCAGAGCTAATTATTGAAGACACTATCTTTTCCTCATTGTATACTCTTGCTTCTTTTGCCAAGATAATGTGCCCATAGGTGTGTGGGTTTATCATTGGGCTTTCTGTCTTGTTCCATTGGTGTATGTTTCTGATTTTGTGCCAGTACCATACTGTCTTGATGATTGTAGCTTATTAGTATAAAGTCAGGAAGGTTGATTCCTCCAGCTCCATTCTTCTTTCTCAAGATTGCTTTGGCTATTTGGGGTCTTTTGTGTTTCCATATGAATTGTGATTTTTTTTCTAGTTCTGTGAAAAATAACATTGGTAATTTGATAGGGATTGTACTGAGTCTATGGATTTCTTTGGGTACTGCAGTCATTTTCACTACATTGATTGTTCCAATCCAAGAACATGATATATCTCTCCATCTGTTTGTGTCATTTTTTATCTCTCTCATGAGTGTCTTCTAGTTTTCTGCATACAGGTCTTTTGTCTCTTTAGGTGGGTTTATTCCTAGGTATTTTATTCTTTTGTTGCAATGGTGAATAGGATTGTTTCCTCAATTCCCCTTTCTGATTTTTCATTGTTAGTGTATAGGAATGCAAGGAATTTCTGTGTATTAATTTTATATCTTGCTGACTTTATTCATTGATTAACTTGAATAATTTTCTGATGACATCTTTAGGGTTTTCTATGTATAGTATCATGTCTTCTACAAACAGAGAGAGTTTTACTTCTTTTCCAATCTATATTCCTTTTACTTCTTTTTCTTCTCTGATTACTGTGGCTAAGACTTCAAAAATTATTTTGAATGATAGTGGTGAGAGTGGACACATTTGTCTTCTTCCTGATTTTCAAGGAAATGCTTTCAGTTTTTCACCATTGAGAATAATATTTGTTCTCAATAGAAAATAATGAGTTTCTTGTATATGGCCTTTATTATGTTGAAATATGTTCCTTCTATGCCCACTTTCTAGAGAGCTTTTATGATAAATGCATGTGGAATTTGTTAAAAATTTTCTCTGCATTTATTGACATTATCATATGCTATCTTTCAATTTGTGAATATGGTATTTCACATTAATTGATTTGCATATATTAAAAAATTTTTACATCCCTTGGATAAGGTCCACTTGATCATGATACATGATCTTTTTAATATGCTGTTGGATTCTGTTTGCCAGAATTTTGTTAAAGATTTTTGCATCTATGTTCATCAGTGATATTGACTTGTAATTTTCTCTTTTTATAGTATATATGTCTGGTTTTGGCATTAGGGTGATGGTGTCCTAATAGAATTAGTATGGGATTTTTCCTTCCTCTGCAATTCTCTGGAAGAGTTTAAGCAGGATAGGTGTTACCTCGTCTCTAAATTTTTGGTAGAATTTGCTTATGAAGCTGCCTATTCCTGAGCTTTTACTTTTTTGAAAGATTTTTAGTATCAGTTTTGATTTCCATGTTTATTATTTGTCTGTTTATAGTTTCTGTTTCTTCCTGGTTCAACTTTGGAAGGTTATACTTTTCTAAGAGTTTGTCCATTTCTTCGAGGTTGTCCATTTTATTGGCATACAGTTGTTCATAGTATCTGCTTGTGATCCTTTGTGTTGTGATTTCTGTGTTGTCTGTTTTAAGTTCTCCTTATTCATTTCTAATTTTTATCATTTGAGTCTTCTCTCTCTCTCTCTCTTTTTTTTTTTTTTTTTTTGATGAGTCTGGCTAGTGGCTTGTCAATTCTGTTTATTTTCTCCATTAACCAGTTTTTAGTTTTATTTATCTTTGCCATTGTCTCCTTCATTTCTTTTTCATTTATTTCTGCTCTATTCTTTATGATTTACTTCCTTCTTCTATATTTGGTTTTTGTTGTTGTTATTTTTCTAGTTGCTTTAAGTGTAAGGTTAGGTTGTTTATTTGTTGTTTCTCTTGTTCCTTGAGGTAGGCTTCCATTGCTATAAACTGTCTTTAGTGCATCTAGGTTTTGAGTTGTGTTTTCATTGTCATTTGCTTCTAGGTATTATTTACTCCCTCTTGGATTTCTTCAATGATCTCTTGGTTATTCAGAAGCATATTGTTTAGCCTCCATCTCTTTGTGTTTTTATAGGTTTTTTCCCTGTAGTTGATATATAATCTTATAGTATTGTGGCCAGAAAAGATGCTTGAAATGGTTTCAATTTTTTAAAAAATTTACCAGGGCTTGGTTTGTCACTTAAGTTGTGATCTATCCTGGACAATATTTCATGTGCATTTAGAATAAAGTGATATCTACTGTTTTTGGATGAAATGCCCTGTAGATATCAGTTAGGTCCAATCATTTAAATCTTGTATTTCCATATTAATTTTCTGCTGGATGATCTATCCATTGGTGTAAATGGGATATTAAAGTCCCCCACTATTACTGTGTTATTGTCAATTTTCCTTTAATAATTGTTAGCATTTGTGTTATGTATTGAGGTGCTCCTATGTTGGTGCATATGTATTTTTAATTGACACATGTCCTTAGAGTGATCCCTTGATCATTATGTAGTGTACTTCACTGCCTCTTGTAATGATCTTTATTTTCAATTATATTTCATCTGATATGAGTAATGCTACTCTCACTTTTTTTAAATTTCCATTTGTTTGGAATATATTTTTCCAGCCTCTCATTTTCAGTCTGTATGTGTTCCTAGGTCTGAGGTTTCTTGTAGACAGCATATATAAGGGTCTTCTTTCTGTATCCATTCAGCTAATCTGTGATTTTTGATAGGAACATTTAGTCCTTTTGCATTTAATGTAATTATTGATATGTATACTCCTATTGCCATTTATTTGTGGTCTTGAGTTTACTTTAGTAGGCCTTTTCTATCTCTTGTGTTTTCTGACTAAAGAAGTTCCTTTAGTATTTGTTGTAAAGCTAGTTTGGTGGTGCTAAATTTTCTTAACTTTTGCTTATTTGTAAAGCTTTTGATTTCTTCTTTGAATCCAAAGAAGATTCTTACCTGATAGAGTAATCTTGCTTGTAGGATTATTTTCTTTCATCACTCTAAGTGTATCCTGCCAATCCCTTCTGGCCTGCAGAGTTTCTATGGAAAGATCAACTGTTAGCCTTATGGGTATTCCCTTGTATGCTATTTGTTGCTTTTCCCTCACTGCTTTTAATATCTGTTCTTTGTGTTTGGTTTTTGTTAGTTTGGATAATATGTATCTTGGCACGTTTCTCCTTGGGTTTATCATGTATGGGACTCTCTGGGCTCCCTGGACATGGGTGGTTGTTTCCTTTCCTATGTTATGGAAGTTTTTGTCTATAATCTCTTCAAATATTTTCTCATACCCTTTCTTTCTCTCTGCTTCCTCTAGGACCCCTATAATTTGAATGTTGGTGCACTTAATATTGTCCCAGATGTGTCTGAGACTCTCCTTATTTCTTTTTGTTCTTTTTCCTTTATTCTGATGTGCTTCAGTTATATTAAACATTTTATCTTCCAGTTCACTTATCCATTTTTCTGCTTCAATTATTCTGCTATTGATGCTTCTTGTGTATTTTTAATCTCAGATATTGTGTGGTTCATTGCTGATTGTCTATTCTCTAATTCTCTAGGCCCTTGTTAAACATTTTTTGTATCTTCTCAATCTGTGCCTCCAGTATATTTATCTGTGCCTCCATTTTATTTCCAATATTTTTACTCATCTTTACTATGATTACTCTGAATTCTTTTATTGGGTAGACTGTCTATTTCCTCTTGATTTGTTTTGTCTTGTGAGTTTTTATCATATTCCTTCATCTGTTGCATGTTTCTTTGACTTTTCATTTTGTTTAATATACCGTGATTGTGATCTCCTTTCTGCAAGCTAGAAGGTCATAATTCCTCTTAATTGTAGAGTCTGTTACCCATGAGTGGGGTTGAATCAGAGTCTTGTGAAGGTTTCCAAGTTAGGGGAACTTGTGTTTGTGTTCTGGTGGATGGAGATGGATCTTATCTCTTTGAAGTGCTGTGCCATGTCAAGTAGTGTATTCAGGGTTGTCTCTGAACTTGGTATGGCTTTGGGCAACCTGTCTGCTAATGGGTAATTTTCCTATTTTGCTCAAAATTTTGGTGTGAGACATCCAGCACTGGAACTTGCTGGCCTTTGGGTGGAGCTTGGTCTTAGTGTTGACATGGAGGCCTTTGGGAGAACTCTCGCCAATTACTATTCCATGGGGTCAAGAGTTCTCTGGTTTCCAAAGCCCTGAACTTGGTTGTGGTTCAGAACTCAGGGGGTTCAGACTCAACCCCATATTATAGCATCAAGACTTCACAGGCCACACAGCATGAAAAACAAAACCCCAAGACTAATGGTGAAAGCAACATTCAACAACCAAGAACACTTAAAGAAACTCACACACTCATTCTGAGGAGACTGTCTTGCTTTTTTTTTTTTAAGTCTAGGGTCTTCTGCCATCATTCAGAAGTTGTTCTACAAGATCTGTTCCACATGCAGGTGAATTTTTGATGTATATGTTTTGGGAAAGTTGATCTCCCCATCTTAGTCCTCCTCAACTTGAAAGTCCTCTCAACTTTTGATGTGTTAATTGTAAAGTGTCTCAATATGAATCTCTTTGGGTTTAATTGTAAAGTGCCTCGATATGGATCTCTATGGAATTCTCTGTGCTTCCTATACCTGGATGTTGAATTGGCCAAAACCTTCATTCAGTTTTTTCATAGGATCACTCTAGTGGCACTTAGTTGTCTTTTACTTCATTCAAAACAATTTTGTTAGATTGTACTGTGACAGCTGTCATATCAGTGTGCTTTTTAAAAGAAATATCAAAATGTCTTTAATTTTGTGTAGCCGTTTTAATATTGAAGATGGAAAAAAGTAACATTTTCAGCATATTATACTTTATTATTTTAAGAATGGTAAAAATGCAACTGATATGCCCAAAAAGATTTGTTCAGTGTATAGAGAAGGTGTTGTGACTTGTTGAACATGTCAAAAATGGTTTGCCAAGTATCCTGTGGATGACTTGTCACTGGACAGTGATCCACAATCGGGAGACCATTTGAAATTGATAGCAACCAAATTAAGACATTAATTGAGAACAGTGAATGTTATACATGAAACAGATAACTGACTTACCCAAAATATCCAAACAAAGCCTTGAAAATCATTTGCATTGACTTGGTTATGTTAATCATTTTGATGTTTGTGTCCCTCATAAACTATTGAATAAAACTGTATTTCTGTATACAATTCTCTATTGAGAAACATAACAAACATATTCTGTTTTTAAAACAAACTGTGACAGGTGATGAAAAGTGGATACTGTGCAATAATGTGGAATGGAAGATATCATAAGGCAAGTGAAATGAGCCACCACCAACCACAAAAAAGGCCAGTCTTCATCCAAAGAAGGTGGTGTTGTATATATCACCTTCTTTGATGATGATATACAAGCTCCACAGTTGTGAGCTCTTTCTGGAAAATCAAATGATTAATTCCAAAAAGTACTGCTCCCAATAAGAATAACTGAAAGCAGTATTCAACAAAGTGTCCAGAACTAGTCAACATAAAACACGTAATCTTAATGCAAGACTGCATGTTTTTCTGATGACCAGGCAAAACCTGTTACAACTTGATTGGGAAGATCTAATTAATCTGCCTTATTTGTCAGACATTGCACCTTCAGATTTCCATTTATTTCAGTCTTTACAAAATTCTTTTAATGAAAAAAAATTCAGTTCCTTGGAAGACTATAAAAGGCACCTCAAGCATTTCTTTGCTCTAAAAGATAAAAAGGTTTGGGAAGATGGAACTATGAAGTTGCCTGGAAAATGGCAGAAGGTAGTGGAACAAAATGGTAAATTGTTCAATAAAATCCATGGTGAAAGTGAAAATTATGTCCTTTTTTTTTTTTTTTTTTAAACTTAAAAACCAAAGGATGTTTTTGGCCAGCCCAATATATTGCCTTTCCCAAGTTAGGGAAGTTTTTAGTCATTATTTCTTCAGACAAGCTTACTACCCCTTTGTCTATTTTTCTTATTGTAGGGCCTCTATAATATAAATTTTAGGGTGCTTATGTTGTCTAAGAAATCCCTTGTGTGTACTAAATCACTTCAGTTGTGTCCAACTCTTTGTGACCCTGTGGGTTGTAGCCCACCAGGCTCATCTGTCCATGAGATTCTCCAGGCAAGAATACTGGAGTGGGTTGTCATGCCCTCCTCCAGGGGTTCTTCTCCACCCAGGGATCAAACCCATGTGTGTTATGTCCCCTCCATTGACAGGCAGGTCTTTACCGCTAGCATCACCTGGGAAGCCCAAGAAGTCCACTAAACTATTGCATTTTTAAAAAATTCTTTTTTCTTTGTGTTATTCTGATTCTTTGATTTCCATTATCTTGTCTTCCAGATCTCTGATCTGTTCTTCTGTATGTTCTAGCCTGTTATTGATTCCCTTTGCTGTATTTTTCATTTCAGTTATTATGTTCTTTAGCCCTGATTGTTTTTTCTTATATTTTATAGCTCTTTGTTGGGATTCTCATTGTGTTCATCAATTTTTCTCCCTGATTTGGTAAGCATCATTATGACTATTACTTTTAATTCTTTGTCAGGTAGGTATCTTAGCTCTGTATCATTAAAGTCTTTTCTGAAATTGTGTTTTGTTCTTTCATTTAAAACATATTTCTCTATTTCCTCATCTTGCTTGGTTCTATGTGTTTGCTTCTATGTATTAGGAAAACCTGCTACCTCTCTCAGTCTTGAAGGAGTGGCCTTGTGTAGGAGATGGCTTTTCTTATTCAGCCCTGCCTTATCTCTTTGTTGTCTCTCAAATCTAATTTGTTCTTTTGTGTGTGTGTGTGTGCCACACAGCATATGAAATCTTAGTTCCTCTATTAAGAATTGAACCTATGTCCCCTGCAGTGGAAGTGCAAATTTCCAACCATCGGACAACCAGGAAATTCTCCTAATTTATTATTAGTATGCTCCGATTTTTGAAGCAGTGTCATAACCTGTTCAGTTCAGTTGCTCAGTCGTGTCCTACTCTTTGCGACCCCATGAATCACAGCACACCAGGCCTCCCTGTCCACCACCAACTCCTGGAGTTCACTCAGACTCACGTCCATCGAGTTAGTGATGCCATCCAGACATCTCATCCTCTGTTGTCCCCTTCTCCTCCTGCCCCCAATCCCTCCCAGCATGAGTCTTTTCCAATGAGTCAACTCTTCATGTGAGGTGGCCAAAGTACTGGAGTTTCAACTTTAGCATCATTTAGTTGAGGCTAAAAGGATAGGAATCTCATTTAACATCCATTTTCAGCCTGATTGGAAGTCTGACACTCATCTTTTAAAGTATGTAGATATATATGGTCCTGTGGATCTGCAATTATAATTTCCGCTGGGCTCCTAAGCAGATGTGGAGGCATCCCCTGGGTGACAGTTGCAGAAACTGGGGACTCTTATGGGTGTATAAGTTCCTTTCTGGGGCTTCTTTCCAAGTTGTAGTGAGGCCAAAATTGTGTGCAAGAATGGTGTCTCTCTGCTTTCATTCCCTGGAAGCTCCTCATTAACTTCTAGAAATATGGGAAACCTAGAGCCTGTCCCTCAGAATGAAGCTTCAGGTTAAGTAAATAGGCCTTTCTCATAGGAAGATTGGGGCTGTGTCTCAGCCTACTGTCTGTGCAGTGCCGTGGTGGTGGTGACCTGCCAAGCAGTGTCTTGATAATTGTTAAGAGTTCTGTGAAGCTCAGGAACACACCGTCTCTTGGCCAGAGGGCCAGGCAATCCAGGGGTGTCCCTGTGTGGATCACATGTGCTCTCTGGATTTACTTAGATAACTGGAGAGGGTAGGAGGCAGGGCCTGCTCTCTTGCTTCAAAAAGGCAGAAAGAAAATGACTTGACTGTTTATGCCTCAGCAATAAAGCACTAGAGTGCCTCGTCTCTGTGCCTGTTGACTTTAGACCATGGACAGAAGAATGCTGTGACTGCTCCTGCTCACCAGCTCCAGGCAGGACTCAGGGGAATGCAGAGCTGTCTTTAGACTGGAACAAGGATTATGCCATGACCACTAATACTTGCCAGCCCCATTCAGGTCATGAGGTATGTCATAATTCTCTTCCCATACTCACAGACTTTAGCTAGAGAGCAGAATGCTGTGAACTTTTGTGTATGCCCATCCCAGCCAGAGTGGAGGGAGTGCTGAAACTGCCAGAGTTCTCAGTCTTCAGCAAAATGGTGGGATAAGGTCATGATGGCTCATCCCCATGTCCAAGTGCTACCTGTGCTGGCAGGATAGATGAAGAATGCAACAATGGCAGCTGCCAGCCCTTCTCTCCATCTCCAGAGAGCATTTCCACTGTCCCTCATTCCTCCAGTTAATGCTTTTAGGTTCTCAAATGACTCTCCATCACATATAGTCCTGGCACTTTTCAAACTGCTATTATTTCTCCGCATCTCAGGGCAAATGATATTACATGTGAGACCTTTAAGAGAAGAGTCTCAGTTGCTGATATAAATTTGGGGCCCTTTGACATCAGCCCCATTGGTTTTCTAAGTCTGACATTTAAGGGTTCATCTTTCCAGGGTAGATCCAAGGAGCTAGTGTGCCTTATGAGGCATCAGCCCCTCGTCCCTCTGGGAGAAGCACCCATCTCATGAGGCCCCTTTCTACATGTGCCACCAGGATAGGGGTGGAGTTTTCAGTGAGAGCATTTCTCTGCCTCTCCCATCCATCTGATGTGGTCCTTTTTATTCTTCACTAGCAGCAGGTGTTCAGCTAGTTCTCAGATTCTTTTCAGAGGGAACTGATCTATGTATAGCTGTATATTTGTGGGGTCCCTGGGAGGAGGAATGTCAGGCTCTTCATCTTGAACTACCCCCTAAGCTAAGCTTCTGAATGAGGCAACACAACTAGGAATGGCACAAACAATCAAAAGAAGGACTTGAGTCCTGGATCTGAATTTGTCACTCTAGGATGTGCAGATTACTGGGTGAGCTGCTGCTCAAGTACGTTTAAGAAGAAGGATTGAAAAAGTTCTAAACTTAGATGGTGGTGATTCAATTCTGTGAATATGCCAAAAAGCATTGAATGGTACACTTCACATGGATGAATTTTATGGTCTGTGAATTATATTTCAAGAAAGATATTTTTAAAAGAAAGAACAAAAGAAACCAAATGAACCTGGATATTGAACTACTTTGCAGGGTGCATGCATGCTGTCACTTCAGTAGTGTCCAACTCTTTGAGACCCTATGGACTATAGCCCGGATTCCCTTGTGGCTCAGCAGTAAAGAATGCAGGGGACAAGACACAGGACACTCAGGTTCGATTCCTGGGTCAGGGAGTTCCCCTGGAGAGGGCATGGCAATCAATCCAGTAATCCTTGCCTGGAAAATCCCATGGACAGAAGAGCCTGGTGGGCTACAGTACATAGGGTCAAAAGAGCCAGACACAACTGAAATGACTGAGCACACACGCACACAAGAACTGTAGCCTGCCAGGCTCCCCTGTCCATGGGACTCTTCAGACAAGACACTGTAGTTGGTTGCCATGCCCTCCTCTAGGGGATCTCCCCGACCTAGGAGTCAAACCCCCCATCTCTTATGTCTCCTGCACTGGCAGGCAGGTTCTTTACCACTAGTGCTACCTGGGAAGCCCACTTTGCAGGGTGGCACATCTATTATTCACAAGGGGAAGCAGTTTACTCTGAGACTATACATAAAAATCAGAAGAATGTAAATAGATTAGTATCAAAATGATAAGCATATGAAAGAAACTAAGCAAGAAGCACTCAGTGATTATAGTTCAAACCCCTAATTTTTACAAATGCATCAAGCAACTTGCTCGACGTTACCCAGCTAACTAGGAGAAATCTGGTTAAGACTCTGATCCCTTGCTTCCAGTGCATTCTTCCCTGCCTTCTGCACTGGTAGTAATGGACAGTGTTGAAAAGAAAAAAATTATTTCTGAACTTAAAAAGAGAAGATAAATTCCAGAGACTATAGATCATTATATATGACATCAGTTTGCATCTATTTCTAGAGTAGATTTTGAAATATGTGATATGTGAAACTTTAGGGGAAAAAAAGCGAGAATTTTTACATGAAGTCAGCATAGATTACTGAGTTTCACAAAGCTATTCTATTTTCTTTATGAAAAGTATTAGAATATACAAGGCGTGAGATAAATGTAGTGAAGCATTTGATAAGTTCTTTTTTTAATTTAAATTTATTTATTTTAATTAGAGACTAATTACTTTACAATATTGTATTTGTTTTGCCATACATCAACATGAATCCGCCATGGGTGTACACATGTTCCCAATCCTGAATCCCCCTCCCACCTCCCTCCCCATACCATCCCTCTGGGTCATCCCAGTGCACCAGCCCCAAGCTTCCTGTATCCTGCATTGAACCTGG
The DNA here is from genome assembly GCF_000754665.1 of Bison bison bison. Taxonomy (NCBI): domain Eukaryota; kingdom Metazoa; phylum Chordata; class Mammalia; order Artiodactyla; family Bovidae; genus Bison; species Bison bison. The sequence goes on along the minus strand of NW_011495045.1, from coordinate 4,438,119 downwards.
ACTGCATTCTTTCAAACAAGATGCAAATGTGACCTAGATGTTAACAAGCTTTAGAATATGCATTACTTATTGAACAACTACATTCAAAGAAAATTTGGACGTACCTAATAGTGAGTGAAAAGGTGTTTTCATGGTTCTAACCTTTCCACTGTTAATAAGATGGCAGAAACAGGCATGGTAGTTGTTCATTTGAAAATTATATATTGATACTAATTGAAAATTCTATATAATCTTGGACTGCATTAATATAGGATCATGGTATTATGTGCTGTCAAAACACTTCTAAGGATTTAAGATAGACAGTGAAACAATAAAATAGCTTTGCTAAAAGAGTGGTGGGAGTGGAGGTGGCCTGGAAGATACTCCATGGCTCATATAAAGAACAGTTGAGAAAACTAGTGTCATTTACACAAGAAAAAGAGATGGGGGGATTACGATAACTGCCTACCATGTGAAGATGGATTACACTTAGTCTTACAAGGCTCTGGAGAGAGAATTAGGTAGGGGCTGGTGTGATGGGGAGGAAACTGAAGTGGCATTAACTGGCATAACTGAAATTGCTCTATACCTCTGGGTCTAAGCCTAAGTACTCTAAAATTTATCCCTAAACCAGGAGAGGCAGTTAAAGGATTATTACTCGAATGACATAGTTTTGATCACTGCAGAACTGCTTTTACAGGTACTCACTTTCTATAGTATTTTCAGGTTACATGAAGGAGAATTCATAAAAAAAAAAAACTATTTGATAAAAAATATAGTTGAAGATATGTCCCGCACATAAATTTTTGTTTCTTACCTGAAGAACACATAGACGAATTTTCTTTTGACTGAACTTCCAGGGTAAATTTTGCTTCCCCTAAAGAACTTAAGGCCTTGTTATCTTTCCCCTGGAATTTGTCTCCTCATATCTCCTGTCTCACTGAAAGGTGGCCACATCCACCACCCATGTGATGTGCACTCTATCCAGATTGTCTCATTGCTAAGTCATACCAGTTCTCCTGGTATAACACACTCACACAGATTCTCCTAGGACTACCACCTTGGTTCCAGCAAAGCAAGTGATATCTTGCATAGGAAGGAGGTCATCTCCTTCAAGTCTTCACTCAAATCTCTGTTACCTCTGAGGTGCCTTCTCAGTGGACACTACCTGTACCATACCGAACCTGTCCCCCACCCCAACCTTCCTGACATAATTTGCTCTGCTCTACTTTTTCTCTTCTCTTTTCCATATAACTTTCATCTTCCAACACATTATGTAATCTATTTTTCTTGTAAGCTTTATTGGAGTATAGTTGATTTATAATGTCACATTCGTTTTTGGTGTACAACAAAGTGAGTCAGTTATACATATACATGTGTGTATATGGACTCAGTCGTAATGGACTCTTTGAGACCCCATGAACTGTAGCCCACCCACCAGGCTCCTCTGTCCATGGGATTTTCCAGACAAGAATACTGGAATGGGTTGTCATTTCCTACTCCAGAGGATCTTCCTGACCAAGGGATGGAACCCACATGTCTGACATCTCCTACATTGGCAGGCAGGTTCTTTACCACTAGCACCACTGGGAAGCCCATATATATAGATATGTCCACTCTTTTTTAGATAATTTTCCCATATAAGTCATTAGAGACTACTGAATAGAGTTCCATGTACTCTACAGCAGGGCCTTATTAGTTTTCTATTTTCTATACAGTAATAAGTATATATCAGTCTCAATCTCCCAACTATTACCCCTCACTGGTAACCATAAGTTTGTTTTGTATATTTGTGACTCTATTTCTGTTTTACAAATGAGTTCATTTATACTGTTTTTTCAGATTCCACATATAAGCAGTATCATGTATTTGTCTTTTGTCTGACTTTCTTCACTCAGTATGACAATCTCTAGACCATTATTCTATTATTTTCTAAGTCTCACTTAAAACCCATTTAGCATTTTTGGTTTATAATTAATTATTTCAATCACACAGAAAATGCAGAACATATTATATTAACTTGGTGGCTCAGTGGTAAAGAATCTGCCCTCTAATGCAGGAGACACGGGTTCTATCCCTGGTGTGGGAAGATCCCCTGGAGAAAGAAATGACAACCCACTCCAGTATTCTTGTCTGGGCTTCCCCCTGGACAGAGGAGCCTGGCAGGCTACAGTCGATGGGGTCTCAAAAGAGTAAGGCACGACTTAGAGACTAAACAAAAACAAAGGTATAACAACAATCCAATTTTATTAAATTTTAGCATTTTTCCACTTTTGCCTCACATATACAATTTTTTTTAAAAGACTTAAAACATTAGGAAAGCAGCTGATGCTTCTTGTGTTGTCCTTCCTGGGCCTAGTCTCCCTTCCTTCCAGAGGTTACCTCTTTCTGAATGGCAGTTCTTCCGCTGCATAATTTTAATTTACTAGCTATGATGTATCCATAAATAATGCTAGGTTACATGTATTTAACCTTGTAAAATGGATATTGAACCATGAATATTATTTTGGAGCTTATTTTTTATACAGTTGTGTTTTTGAGATGTCTTCATATTAAGCCATGTAACTCTAGTTCATAATATTTGTTTCCTTCTCTCTGCAGGTAAGATTCATGAGCTCAGGACATTTTTTCAAACATTTTCGTTGCTGTATCCCAAGCACCTAGAATAGTGCCTGCCACAAAGTACACACAGAAACAAGATTTGTGGAATGAATGAATAGACAGTACAAATGGCACATTAGGAACACCAGTGGACAGTGTCACCTGCTAAAGATTTAAAATATGATATAAAGTGCTACATGAGAGCACTCTTCTCCAGTTACAAATAAATTAGTTAAATATACAAACTCCAGAAAAAATTCGAAGAAACAACCATACTTTAAAAAAGAAAAAGAAAGGAAATCCCATGTGCCATAAGTAGAGGATCTCATACCTAAGAATCAAGAAGCTCTGAAGTGGTCCTAGCCTGGAATTATCAGATGGGTACACCAGCTTGAGACCCTGAGTTTTAGGGTATTGATGCCTATGAAGGAACACAAAACATGATCTGGGTCACTCAAGTTCGGAGGACACTTTAACAGAACCTCCTTCAGAAAACTGGAGCCTCAAAGAGCTACCCTGACTATGAAAAAGAAACAAGTAAAACTCCACCTACCAGCCTAGGGAAGCAAAAAAGAAACTTCCTGCCCAACCAAGACAGTATATAGACAGAAAAGAATCATTCCTGAGAAAAAGAACTCTGACTTTATGAATAGATGCGGTGCAAACTTACCCTTAATCTCCATTATGCAAGAACCTTAAGCAAAGAGGTTCACATAAAATCTGGTTTTAGGCTAATGGATCCCATAAAAAAGGACTGGAAAAGGATAGTTTTCATTCCAATTCCAAAGAAAGGCAATGCCAAAGTATTTCCAAACTACCACACAATTTCACTCATCTCTCACACTAGCAAAGTAATGCTCAAAATTCTCCAAGCCAGGCTTCAACAGTATGTGAACCATGAACTTCCAGATGTTCAAGCTGTATTTAGAAAAGGCAGAGGAACCAGAGATCAAATGGCCAACATCCTCTGGATCATAGAAAAAGCATGAATGTTCCAGAAAAACATCTACTTCTGCTTTATTGACTATGCCAAGACTTTGACTGTGTGGATCACAATAAACTGTGGAAAATTCTGAAAGAGATGGGAATACCAGACCACCTTACTTGCCTCCTGAGAAATCTGTATGCAGGTCAGGAGGCAACAGTTAGAACTGGACATGGGACAACGGACTGGTTCAAAATTGGGAAAGGAGTATGTCAAGGCTGCATATTGTCACCTTGCTTATTTATTTTATATGCAGAGTACATCATGTGAAATGCTGGTTGGATGAAGCCCAAGCTGGAATCAAGATTGCCTGGAGAAGTATCAACAACCTCAGATATGCAGATGACACCACCCTTATGGCAGAAAGTGAAGAAGAACTAAAGAGCCTCTTGATGAAAGTTAAACAGGAGAGTGGAAAAGTTGGCTTAAAATTCAACATTCAAAAAATGAAGATCATGGCATCCAGTGCCATCACTTCATGGCAAAAAAAAAAAAAAAATGGATAAACAATGGAGACAGTGAGAGTTTATTTTTTGCGGCTCCAAAATCACTGCAGGTGGTGATTGCAGCCATGAAATTAAAAGACACTTGCTCCTTGGAAGAAAAGTTATGACAAACCTAGACAGTGTATTAAAGAACAGAGACATTACTTTGCCAAAAAAGGTCCATCTAGTTAAGCTTTGGTTTTTCCAGTAGTCATGTAGGGGTGTGAGAGGTGGACTATAAAGAAAACTGAGCACCAAAGAATTGATGCTTTTGAACTGTGGTATTGGAGAAGACTCTTGAGCGTCCCTTGGACTTCAAAGAAATCAAACCAGTCAATCCTAAAGGAAATTAGTCCTGAATATTCATTGGAAGGACTGATGTTGAAGCTGAAATGCCTCCTGATGTAAAGAACTGATTCATTAGGAAAGACCCTGATGCTGGGAAAGATTGAAGGTGGGAGGAGAAGGGGATGACAGAGGATGAGATGGTTGGATGGCATCACCAACTTGATGGATATGACTTTAAGCAAGCTCTGAGAGTTGGTGACGGACAGGGAAGCCTGGCCTGCTGCAGTCCATGGGGTCACAAAGAGTTGGACACAACTGAGTGACTGAAACTGAACTGACTGATCCCACAAACACAGGAAAAAGCTAACATATAGCTCTCCTGAAGGAAGCATCTACAACCTAGCTCAGAACATAGGACTTGCACAGAGAAAAACCCTCCTGCTCAAGATGCTTGTAACACAAAATTACAAACTAGAAAGTAAAACAAGCTATTAAAGTGAAAGATCATAATAGCATGTTGAAACAGATGAATTTGGAAAAGAATCAGATAGAACTTTTCAAAATGAAAGAATACAGGTTCATTTAATCAGAATTTAAGTGAGGTGGAAGGAGATGGTAGTAGGTGAGTCGTCTGAAACCAGACAATAACCCATTGTGTATAACGCTAAAAAAAGACTGTACTCCATTCAGTAGTTACTGAGAAGCCTGCAGATGGTTTTAAGCAAGGCAGTGATACTGTTATATTTATGGTTTGCAAAGAAAACATTGGCAAACTTGTAGTAGAAGATAGGCTAGAAAATGAAAATCAGGAAGACTAAGTAAAAAGCCATATTAGGTTTGCATTCAGTTACAAATGACAGGAATGACATTCAAACTGACTTTAGCCTGGCAGAAGTGGGGCAGATGGGGGGGATAGTATCAGCTCATTAAATGAGAATTTGCCTGTACTTTATGGTTCATGAAGTGAAGCCTTGATCAACATATTCAGCAAAGCAATCGGAAAAGTGTCTCCATCTCTCAGTTCTGCTTCCCTATGCTGGATTCATTCCCAGACAGGGTTCATGGTGACCCACAGGGGCCTATATCTAGCAGAAAGTGAGCAGCCCTCACAGATCACTCCACAAAACACCCTGAGATAAGCTGGCCCACCCAGAAGCCAGCAAGAGAAGCCCTGTGTGAAATGGGGAGAGAGATAATTCTTCAGGGAGCTTGGCCAGCCAGTGCCTGCTTTGTTGGTAGGAGTTAAATGACTCCTATTCATTAGGAGTTAATAGTTAATTAATTTAACTAATAGTTAAACTATTATTAGTCAAACAGACTAATAATAGCCTCAATGTATTCCTCTATCTTTTAAGAAATATCCTAATTTTCCATAAACTGAAACTAGGAGCAAAAATCCACAGTTTGCTCACTGTCTGTTGTAACATCTCGTTGTATGCCGGATCTGTGACTTGCCTTAGCAGTCGTCTTCTCTTTTTGGCTTCTAACCAGGCCTTCTGTAGGCACTTTTTCAGCAGCTGTACCTCTGTGTTTTCATCCTCTCTAAATACTCTCTGTTAACTTCTCCCATGGGATCTGTATATATATCAGGGTAAATAACCATGCTATGTGATCACCTCCCTCGTCATGTCTGAACTGTGACTCTTCTGAACAAGGCATTCTTCATTGCTGTTTCCCAGACACATAGACCCTCGCACCACGCCTTGTTGATATGTCTGTGAGTTAGTGTCTCTCTGCTTCTATATAGTTACAATTCAGGTCTGTTTTGTTCATGGCATATAATGGGTTCATGTAGAATAATCTAATATCTCAAATGTTTTAGACCTTCCCTCTTGCTGCTGTTCTTTTATGTGAATTTTTCAGTACCTTCTTTATTCTTTTGTTTAATTCATAATGCATTGTCCACTTTTACAGTTGCCCTGAACGTTCTGGAATTCTCCTCTCCCTTGAGTTCAGTGACCTGGTGCAACCCTGGCTCATCCCCCATCTCTGCAATCCTTCCTTCTTCTCTTCAATAGGGGGCTACTCCAAGTTTTACTTGACCCTCTGCTCTCCACAATCTGCTCTCAAAAGATGCCTGAATTCAATAGTCATCTGTCCACCATCATCTCCATGCAGATAAACCCCAAATCTATATTTCTGATCCATTTCTAAACCCCAGACCTGCAGCTCTACAAGAATGTCTGATTCATAGTTCAGACTCACCATGTCTCAAGCTTATCACAGGCTTCTGTTTACAGGTTTCTGTTTCATAAACCAACTCTCCTTCCTCTTACAAGTGTCTTCTGTGTCTGTCCTTTGTGTTCACTGATGGAAAGACCATTCCCCAGGCCATCTGGGATCCAAGTCTAGGCATCACCTCTGACTCCTCCCTCCGTTAGGTTCCATAGTCACACTGTCACTCAGTCCTGGCCAGTTCTAGGATAGGATCTACCTTTGCCTGGCTTTCCTGCAGGGGTGACTTGGATTTCATGCAGGCTAGCACCAGGGAGGAGAGAGACAATTCAGAGAGAAAGAGCATTGAACCTGAGCGATGACTGACAGGGAAAAACTAAATGGGTTCTGGGAAGCAAAACAGTGACCAAGGGAACAGTAGCCTAATATGACTGGATAAGAATATTCAACCAGAGTGAAAATATACAAATAGCACAATATAAATTCTTTGGGGGAACCTGAAGGCTCAGAGTCAAGGAAAGTACTTGCAGTTAATAAAATTATGCACTCTTGACTTGTGGATATGTATTCTATGTATGACCTGTGGAATTTTTAAGCAGATGCTGTGTTCTAAGGCCAACTCTGAATGGCTTGTGGGTTTCCAGGCAGAGGGATAAATCTCAGAGCTCAGAAGGCATGCCTCAGGGACAGACGTGAGAGTAGAAGGTCTTTCCAAATCTGCCATCCCCCTGAGCAGGGTAATAAACCCTCACAGAGCTGGGAAGTCATATGTAACAGCTATCAGCTTGTTGTTGTTTTTTGATTATCAAACTTATTAATGCAACTCTGTAATAAAAATCCCCACCCTCTATAATAAAAATTCCAGATCCTCCCAGAAGTGATAGGAGACCAAACAGAGTAATGTGTTCTCACCTTTTCCTCCATCATTCCCTCCTAGGATTCTTACATAACAGGATATGTTCATGGCTTTCCTCCTCTACAGGAGTGTCAGTTCCACAACAGACCTGTTTCCTTGTCTATGATGCCTCAGTTTTCAGTAAATACAGGTTCACAGGATAGAAGCATCCTTACTTTCTTCATCTCACATGTTCTTGTTTTCAGAATTCACCCACTATGCTGGTTGAAAGACTCTCTCCATTTATTAGTCCACTTGAGCATGAGAAATATGATAAGAGCTAAAACACAGTTGACACTTTATTCCCGCGGCCAGGCACTCTACTGCTTGGGGCTCACAGTGACAGGACCAGCTGAAGAAACATATGCTAACTCAGAAACCCCAGCCCTGGAACGCCAGGCCCTGCCCTCTAGGTTAAAACCTCTCTGAGAATAGAAAAGAAAAGCAACCTAAGTTTTGCTGACTTGTGCACATTCTAAAGCATCCAAGAGATAGAAAAAGAAAGAGAAGTAACAATTGTCAATTTAAAAATAGCTGTTGTTGGAGAAAACAGAATCATCTCTTCTGAATGTCCCAGAAACTTTCAAATTTACAGAATACATGTTGAACAAATCACTGAATAGTGAAAATCTTTTTATTTTCTGTTTACTCAACACTTGATAACTAAAAACAAAATATTTAGAGATATGTTTAATCTGCATTATGAATGTAGCACTTAGCACTGTCCAGGATAATTGGAAGGCACTCATTAAGTATTTGTTGGAAGGACACTAACCCTGTTGTGGGGACTCCGCCCTCATGACCTCATCTAAACCTAATTACCTTCCAAAGGCCACATCTCCAGATACAATCACTTTGAGGGATAGGGCTTGGAATTTGAGGGGAACACAAACACGCAGTCCATAACACTGTCATTTTCATGTTCTGCATCCTTGGCTGAAGTCTTCTTATACCTCAAGAGTATTAGAATATCAAACTCTTGGAATGGGAAGAAATACCACTGTCAGGGGTACAGGATATACTGAATGTGTTGGAATAAAATCAGGATGATTTAGGACTAGGAACTCAAGCGTACATGAATCCACTGTCAACCAGTTGTCTCACGTGTGTGTGTGTGCTCTGTCCATGGGATTCTCCAGGCAAGAACACTGGAGTGGGTAGCCTTTCCCTTCTGCAAGGGATCTTCCTGACCCGGGGATTGAACACATGTCTCCTGCACTGCAGGCAGATTCTTTACCATCTGAGCCACCAGGGGAGCCCTGGTGGATCTTTCCTGTGAGATCCCTGAAGAAAATAGGCTCAGTGCTGGCCCTGTCAGGCTGGGTTGGTAGACACCAACCTAGGACCTGTCTTGCAGGACTAGAGGAAGTCAAAGTGAGAGAGGAATGATGGGAGCTTCTCTAACGAAGAGCTGTCCAAGAAATCTCTCCATTTGGCTTCACAGAAGAGACAGAAGGACACACCACACCACATCTAACCTCAAACACTCACCAGCAATGTCTGGTAAATGTCCCTGGCTTTGAATACCATTTCTCCTCCGTGATGGAATGCTGTGACCCAATCCTGAAACGGACAGAGAGAGATCATATTTTAGTAATCCTCTAGGCATGTCTGAGCCCAATATGGTGAAAATCAAAGGATTTGGAGAGACTTGGATCCTTCCTGATGCCTCCACTTACTAATTGTATGCCCTTGTAAAAATCACTTCACTTCTCTAATACTGAGGTTTTCCATCTAAAAATAGATGATTCCTACCACATACAGTTGTTATGAAAATTAAATGGATAATGTTTATAAATCCCTTGGCAGAGTGTCTGGCTCAGTGTATGTGCTAAATAAATGGTAGCTATTATCTTTTTATAAAATGCAGGAGTCATTTATTCAGCATTCCTGACAAATTATCTAATATCTGTTTGAATATCTCTAGGTACCTGTTCTCATTATCTCACAAGGGAACCTATCCTAGTACTGGGTAGCTAGAGAAAATTATTTTTCTTTGTTTGAGATAGACATCACATGCTCCTGCCTTATGCCCTGGAGAGATATAAAATAAGCACACTCTTTCTCACATGTGACAGTTCCTTACATATTTGAAAGCAGCTGTCATGTTCCCCTGAGTCTTCTCTTCTCCAGCATCAGAATCTTTTGTATTATTAGTCATTTTATATGAATTTGTTTTTATATGAATTTGATTCACTACTCTGATCATTGTCCATTATACCAGAGAGATGATACAAAACTCTCTACTGAATGTTGTTGCCCCCCAGAATTCATCCATTGAAACCAATCCTTCATGTGATGGTATTTGGAGATGGGGCCTTGGGACATGATTAGGTCATGAGGCAGGACCCTCATGAATGGGATTAGTGCCCTTTTAGCAGAAACCCTAGAGAGCTCCTTCACCTCTTCCCCCATAAGAGGCCACAGCAAGAAGGCCATCTATAAACTGGACACCAAAATCTTCCAGCACCATGCTCTTGAACTTCCCAGTCTCCAGAACTGTGAGAAACAAATGTATGTTGTTTAAGCCATGCCATTTATTGTATTTTGCTATAGCAGCATCAACTAATTAAGACACACACCATGCTGTCATAGTCATATTTTTTAAGCACAAATCATAGTATGTCATTTCCCAGATTTAAAAGCCTCAGAACCTTAGATTTTAAGGCATATTATTAAGGGAAACAAGCAAGGTGCAAATGATATCCACAGTCACAGATCATGGTGCAACAGAAATCAAAACAACATATTTTCTAAGGTGATGACGATGATGATAGATAGATACATACATAGATAGAGAGATGATATATAGATAAAGAGAGGGAAAGAGAGAGCTGATCTTCAAAAAATCCATTTTTTAAATATAATTGCTTTAGAATGTTGGGTTAGTCTCTGCTATACAACAGAGTAAATCAGTTATAAGTATACATATATCCCCTCTTTCTTGAGCCTCCCTCCCACCCATTCCTCCTCCCACCCCACCCCGCTACGTCATCGTGGAGACCTGAGCTGAGCTCCCTGTGCTATACAGCAGCTTCCTGTATATAGTATATTGTAAACAAATATACTAGTTATTTGTTTTACACGTGGTAGTGTATATACGTCAACGTTATTCTCCCAAGTTGTCCCACCCTCCCCTTCCCTCTCTGTGTCCACAAGTCTGCTCTGAACCTGTTTTCAGGGCAGGAATAGAGATGGTTCTCTAAGCCATTAGAGAACCAATGGCTTTTTAATGCACTTAGGAAATTCAAGCATCTTACCCTTGCCTATAAAGACTCAAACATTTCTCCTCCTCACTCTCCAACTATTCTTTGTACTATTCTCCTCCCAGCTACAAGGACTTGCTGATTCACGCGGTAAAAGTGAAAGTGTTAGTCACTTAGTCACGTCCGACTCTTTGCAACCGCATGGATTGTAGCCAACAAGTCTCCTCTGACCATGAAATTCTCCAGGCAAGAATACTAGAATGGGTTGCCATTCATTTCTCCAGGGGATCTTCCTGACCCAGTGATTGAACCCGGGTCTCATGATTTGCAGGCAGATTTTTTACCCTCTGAGCCACCACAGAAGCCCTTGCTTTTTCATGGAACAAGCCAAAATCATTTCCAGTACAGGGCCTTCATTTAGCAGTACTTCTATGTGGATTCTCCTCTCCCCAACTTTTCTTGGCGTTGAGATATCTGCACAAATGTCCCTTCCTCCAGGAAGTTTTCCATATCACACAAGCTAAAGTAGCACCAAGTTACTATTATGCCACCTGATTTTAAATTATCTGTTTAGCACTTTTCTAAATTACTCTCAAATATCCACTGTGGATAAGCTTATTTTCAGTCTTCCCCATCAGAATGTTTACTCTAGGCATGCAGAATTTTTGTCGTTCTTGTTTACCAGTCATCAGGACATTGCCTGGCACATAACTGATATTCAGTAAATCACTGTCAAATGATGTAGTGAACTGTTGTCGGTCCAATACCTAGCAGAAAATCTGACACCTAGTAGGAAGTCATTGGGCTTCCCTGGTGGATCAGATGGTAAAGAATCTGCCTGTAAGAGACCCAGGTTGACCCAGGTTCAACCCATGAGTTGGGAAGATCTCCTGGAGAAGGGAATGGCTACCCATTCTGGTACTCTTGCCGGGAGAATTCCATGGACAGAGGAGCCTGGTGGGCTATAGTCCATGGAGTCACAAAGAGCTGGACAAGACTGAATGACTTACATACACATAGGAGGTCATTAGATACATTTTGAGAGAATGGTGACATGGGACAGAAGAGAGAGCAGCAAAAGTTCACCCAATTCAGAAAGGCAGAGGCAGACCATGAAAGCAAACTTCCCAGGCAGTATGATTTTGTTGTGTGTTGTCCCTGACTGTCACTTAACTGTCACTTGACTGTCACTTAACAGCCAATGCATTCTTATCCTTGTGAAAGTGAACTTATTATGGAACTGAAAGTCTCCTAATGTGCCCTGCTGTCATGAACATACTGTTTTTGTTGCTATTCAGTCACTAAGTCTTGTCTGACTATTTGCGACTCCATGGACTGCAGCACGCTAGGCTTCCTTGTCCTTCACTATCTTGCAGAGATTGCTCAAACTCATGTGCATCGAGTCAGTGATACTATTCAACCATCTCATCCTCTGCCACCCCCTTCTCCTTTTGCCTTCAATCTTTCTCAGCATCAGGGTCTTTTCCTGATGGAAAAGACATCAGGTGGCCAAAGTTTTGGAGCTTCAATTTCAGCAACAGTCTTTTCAATGAATATTCAGGGTTGGTTTCCTTTAAGATTGACTGGTTTGATCTTCTTGCAGTCCAAGTGACTCTGAAGAGACTTCTCAAATATCACAATACAAAAGGACCAATTCTTCAGTGCTCAGCCTTCTTTATGGACCAACTCTCACATCTGTACATGACCAAGCTTTGACTAGACAGATCTTTGTCAGCTAAGTGATATCTCTGTTTTTTAATACATTGTTTACATTTGTCACAACTTTCCTTCAAAGGAGCAAATGTCTTTTAATTTCTTGGCTGTAGTCACTGTCTGCAGTGATTTTAGAGCCCAAGAAAATAATATATGTCACTGCTTACTCTTTCCCCCTTTCTGTTTGCCATGAAGTGATGGGATAAGAAGCCATAATCTTAGTTTTTTTTAAAGTTGAGTTTCAAGTCAGTCTTCTAACTGTCCTCTATCACCCTTATCAAGAGGCTGTTTTGTTCCTCTTCACTTTTTGCTATCAGAGTGATATCATCGTCATATCTGAGGTTGTTGATATTTATTCCAGCAGTCTTGATTCCAGCTTGTGATTCATGCAACCTGGCATTTTGCTTGATGTACTCTGCATATGAGTTAAATAAGCAGGATGACAATACACAGCCATGTTGTACTCCTTTCCCAATTTTGAAACATTCTATTGTCCCATACAATTGATGGTAGTTTGAACATTCTTTGGTATTGCCCTTCTTTGGGACTGAAATGAAAACTAACCTTTTCCAGGCCTCTGGCCACTGCTGAGTGTTTGAAATCTGCTGGCATATTGAGAGCAGCAATTTTCCTCCAACTTTCTTGAGGAGATCTCTAGTGCTTCGCATTCTACAGTTTTCCTCTACTTCTTTAAATTGTTCATTTAAGAAGGCCTTCTTATCTCTCCTTGCTCAGTTGGATATATCTTTCCCTTTCTCCCTTGATTTTTGCTTCTCATCTTTCCTCAGCTATTTGTAAAGCCTCCTCAGACAACCACTTTGCCTTCTTGCATTTCTTTTACTTTTGGATGATTCTGATCACTGCCTCCTGCACAATATTATGAACTCTCTTCCATGGTTTTCCAGGTGCTCTGTCTATGAGATCTAATCCCTTGAATCTAATTGTCACCTCCACTGTATAATCATAAGGGATTTGATTAGGTGATACCTGGAAAACCTAGTGGTTTTCCTTATTTTATTCAATTCAAGCTTGAATTTTTCAATATGGGCTCATGATCTGAGTCACAGTCACCTCCAGGTGTTGTTTTTTCTGATTGTATAGAACTCCAGTTTTCCCAAGTGGCACTAGTGGTTAAGAACCCAGCTGCCAATGCAGGAGATGTAAGAGACTCAGATTCGATCCCTAGGTTGGGAAGATCCCCTGGAGGAAGGCATGGTAGCCCACTCCAGTATTCTTGCCTGGAGAATCCCATGGACACAGGAGCCTGTGGGCTATGGTCCATAGGATCGCAAAGAGTTGGACATGACTGAAGCGACTTAGCATGCAGGCATAGAGCTTCTTCATCTTTGGCTCCAAAAATACAGTCAATCTGATTTCACTATTGACCATTTGGTGATACATGTGCAGAGTCATCTCTTTTATTGTTGGAAAAGGGTGTTTGCTATGACCAGTATGTTCTCTTGACAAAACTCTTAGTCTTTGCCCTGCTTCAGGTTATAGTCCAAGGCAAATTTGCCTTTTACTCTGGGTATCTCTTGATTTCCTACTTTTGCATTCTAATTCCCTGTGATGAAAATGACATCTTTTTGGTGTTAGGTGTAGAAGGTCTTTAGGTTTTCATAGAACCAGTCAACTTCAGCTTCTTTAACATCGACAGTTGGGGCATAGACTTGGATTACTGGGATGTTGGATGCTTTGTCTTGAAACTGAGATCATTCTGTCTTTTTTTAAATTGCACCCAAGTGCTGGATTTTGGACTTTTTTTGTTGACTATGAGGGCTGCTCCATTTCTTCTAAGGGATTCTTGTCCACAGTAGTAGATACAATAGTCATCTGAGTTTAATTCTCCCATTCGTATTCATTTTAGTTCACTGATTCCTAAGATGTTGATGTTCAACCCTCCCATCTGCTGCTTGACCATGTCCAATTTACCTTGATTCATGGACCTAACATTCCAGATTCCTATGCAATATTTTTCTTTACAGCATCAGACTTAACTTTCATCATCCAACACATCCACAACTCAGAGTGACTTCCTCTTTTGCCCAGTCACTTCAGCCTTTTTGGAACTATTAGTAATTTCACTCCAGTCTTCCCCAGTAGTATATTGGACACCTTCCAACCTGGGGAGCTCATGTTACGGCCTCATATCTTTTTTTACCTTTTTTATATTGACCATGGGATTTACCCAGGCAAGAATACTGTAGTGGGTTGCCATTTCCTACTCCAGGGTCTCTTCCCAAGTCAGGGATGAAGTCCATGTCTCCTGTATTGTAGACAGACTCTTGCCACTGAGCCACCATAGAAGGTCAACTAGAATAACAAGTCTTAAAAATAAAAAGGCAACCTCTGGGACAACATTAAATGCACCAACATTCACATTATAAGGGTCCCAGGAGGAGAAGAGAGAGACAAAGGACCTGAGAAAATATTTGAAGAGATGACAACTTCCCCAGAAGCTATTAGAAAACTTCCCTAACCTGAGAAAGGAAAGAGTCAACTAAGTCCAGGAAGCACAGAAAGTCCCAGGCAGGACAAACCCAAGGAGGATTACATCAAGACACATAGTAATCAAACTGACAAAAATTGAAGACAAAGATAAAATAGTAAAAGAAACAAGGGGAAAATGACAACATACAAAGAAACTTCCATAGTGTATCAGCTGCTTTCTCAATAGAAACTCTATAAGCCAGAAGGGAATGGCATGATATATTTAAAGTGATGAAAGGGAAGAACCTACAACCAAGAATACTCTACCCAGCAAGACTCTTATTCAGATTTGAAGGAGAACTCAAAAGCTTTCCAGACAAGCAAAATTAAGAATATTCAGCACCACTGAACTAGCTTTACAACAAATACTAAAGGAATTTATCTAGGCAGGAAACACAAGAGAAGGAAAAGACCTATAGAAAATAAAACCCAAACAATTAAGAAAATGGTAATAGGAAATGGTAACCCACTCCAGTATTCTTGCCTGCAGAATTCCACAGACAGAGGAGCCTAGGGGGCTACAGTCCATGGGGTCATAAAGAGTCAGACAGGACTGAGTGACTAACACTTTCACTTTCATTTTCAATAGGACCATACACATTGATAATTACCTTAAATGTAAATGGATTAAATGCACCAACTAAAAGACATAGACTGTCTGGGCAGATGAAAACATGAGCATGTATGCACTTCCACTTACCACATCACTCTTTTGACCCTCCATATTGTATGCAATTATTTTATGCTGCTGCTGCTAAGTTGCTTCAGTCATGTCTGACTCTGTGCGACCCCATAGATGGCAGCCCACCAGGCCCTGACGTCCCTGGGATTCTCCAGGCAAGAACACTGGAGTGGGTTGCCATTTCCTCCTGCAATGCATGAAAGTGAAGTCACTCATTCGTGTCTGACTCTTAGCGACCACATGGACTGCAGCCAACCAGGCTCCTCCATCCATGGGATTTTCCAGGTAAGAGTACTGGAGTGGGTTGCTATTGTCTTCCCTGGCAATTATTTTATATTGTTAAGTTAATCATGTTCCCATTATGGCTTGCATTTGTAATTATCTTTCATCTTTTGTCTGGCTAAGGTAAGTCACTTCAGTCGTGTCCGACTCTGTGTGACCCCATAGATGGTCTTTTCAGTTCAGTTCAGTTCAGTTGCTCAGTTGTGTCTGACTCTTTGCAACCCCATGAATCGCAGCACGCCAGGCCTCCCTATCCATCACCAACTCCCGGAGTTCACTCAGACTCACGTCCATAGAGTCAGTGA
>NW_011495045.1:4414284-4421646 GCF_000754665.1 Bison bison bison | reverse complement strand
GAGCTTTAAGCCAACTTTTTCACTCTCCACTTTCATTTTCATCAAGAGGCTTTTTAGTTCCTCTTCACTTTCTGCCATAAGGGTGGTGTCATCTGAGGTTATTGATATTTCTCCTGTCAATCTTGATTCCAGCTTGTGCTCCTTCTAGCCCAGCATTTTTCATGATGTACTGTGCATGTAAGTTAAATAAGCAGGGAGACAATATATAGCCTTGACGTACTCCTTTTCCTATTTGGAACCAGTCTGTTGTTCCATGTCCAGTTCTAACTGTTGCTTCCTGACCTGCATACAGGT
Source organism: Bison bison bison (assembly GCF_000754665.1). Taxonomy (NCBI): domain Eukaryota; kingdom Metazoa; phylum Chordata; class Mammalia; order Artiodactyla; family Bovidae; genus Bison; species Bison bison. Next base: position 4,421,352 of record NW_011495045.1, on the reverse strand, counting down.
TTCTCAAAAGGCAGGTCAGGTGGTCTGGTATTCCCATCTCTTTCAGAATTTTCCACAGTTTATTGTGATCCACACAGTCAAAGGCTTTGGCATAGTCAATAAAGCAGAAATAGATGTTTTTCTGGAACTCTCTTGCTTTTTCGACGATCCAGAGGATGTTGGCAATTTGATCTCTGGTTTCTCTGCCTTTTCTAAAACCAGCTTAAACATCTGGATGTTCACAGTTCATGTATTGCTGAAGCCGGGCTTGGAGAATTTTGAGCATTACTTTACTAGCGTGTGAGATGAGTGCAATTGTGTGGTAGTTTGAGCATTCTTTGGCATTGCTTTTCTTTGGGATTGGAATGAAAACTGACCTTTTCCAGTCCTGTGGCCACTGCTGTTTTCCAAATTTGCTGGCATATTGAGTGCAGAACTTTCACAGCATCATCTTTCAGGATTTGAAATAGCTCGACTGGAATTCCATCAATTCCACTAGCTTTGTTCATAGTGGTGCTTTCTAAGGCCCACTTGACTTCACATTCCAGGATGTCTGGCTCTAGGTGAGTGATCAAACCATCGTGATTATCTTAGTCATAAAGATCTTTTCTGTACAGTTCTTCTGTGTATTCTTGCCACCTCTTCTTAATATCTTCTGCTTCTTTTAGGTCCATACCATTTCTGTCCTTTATCAAGCCCATCTTTGCATGAAATGTTCTCTTGGTCTCTGATTTTCTTGAAGAGATCTCTAGTCTTTCCCATTCTGTTGTTCACCTCTATTTCTTTGCATTGATCGCTGAGGAAGGCTTTCTTATCTCTTCTTGCTATTCTTTGGAACTCTGCATTCAGATGCTTATATCTTTCCTTTTCTCTTTTGATTTTTGCTTCTCTTCTTTTCACAGCTATTTGTAAGGCCTCCTCATACAGCTATTTTGCTTTTTGGCGTTTCTTTTTCTTGGGGATGGTCTTGATCCCTGTCTCCTGTACAATGTCATGAACCTCATTCCATAGTTCATCAGGCACTCTATCTATCAGATCTAGGCCCTTAAATCTATTTCTCACTTTCACTGTATAGTCATAAGGGATTTGATTTAGGTCATACCTGAATGGTCTAGTGGGTTTCCCTACTTTCTTCAATTTCGGTCTGAATTTGGCAATAAGGAGTTCATGAGCTGAGCCACAGTCAGCTCCTGGTCTTTTTTTTTGCTGACTGTATAGAGCTTCTCCATCTTTGGCTGCAAAGAATATAATCAATCTGATTTCAGTGTTGACCATTTGGTGATGTCCATGTGTAGAGTCTTCTCTTGTGTTGTTGAAAGAGGGTGTTTGTTATGACCAGTGCATTTTATTGGCAAAACTCTATTAGTCTTTGCCCTGCTTTATTCCGTATTCCAAGGCCAAATTTGCCTGTTACTCCAGGTGTTTCTTGACTTGCTGCTTTTGCATTCCAGCCCCCTATAATGAAAAGCACATCTTTTTTGGGTGTTAGTTCTAAAAGGTCTTGTAGGTCATCATAGAACTGTTCAACTTCAGCTTCTTCAGCATTACTGGTTGGGGCATAGACTTGCACTACTGTAATATTGAATGGTTTGCCTTGGAAACGAGCAGAGATCATTCTGTCGTTTTTGAGATTGCATCCAAGTACTGCATTTTGGACTCTTTTGTTGACCATGATGGCTACTCCATTTCTTCTAAGGGATTCCTGCCTGCAATAGTAGATACAATGGTCATCTGAGTTAAATTCACCCATTCCAGTCCATTTGAGTTCGCTGATTCCTAGAATGTCGACGTTCACTCTTGCCATCTCTTGTTTGACCACTTTCAATTTGCCTTGAAACATGGACCTGACATTTCAGGTTCCTATGCAATATTGCTCTTTACAGCATCGGACCTTGCTTCTATCACCAGTCACATCCACAGCTTGGTATTGTTTTTGCTTTGGCTCCATCCCTTCATTTTTTCTGGAGTTATTTCTCCACTGATCTCCAGTAGCATATTGGGCACCTACTGACCTGGGGAGTTCCTCTTTCAGTATCCTATCATTTTGCCTTTTCATACAGTTCATGGGGTTCTCAAGGCAAGAATACTGAAGTGGTTTGCCATTCCTTTCTCCAGTGGAGCACAGTCTGTCAGACCTCTCCACCATGACCCGCCCGTCTTGGGTGGCCCCAGGTCATGGCTTAGTTTCACTGAGTTAGACAAGGCTGTGGTCCTAGTGTGATTAGATTGACTGGTTTTCTGTGATTATGGTTTCAGTGTGTCTCCCCTCTGATGCCCTCTAGCAACACCTACTGTCTTACTTGGGTTTCTCTTACCTTGGACGAGGGGTATCTCTTCACCGCTGCCCCTCCTGACCTTGAACATGGAATAGCTCCTCTAGGCCCTCCTGTGCCCACGCAGCCACCGCTCCTTGGACGTGGGGTTGCTCCTCCAGGCCGCTGCCCCGACCTCGGATGTGGGGTAGCTCCTCTCGACCGTTCCTGCGCCGTCACAGACTGGCACTTTCGGCTGCTGCCCCTGACCTCGGATGTGGGATAACTCCTTTACTATTAAAAAAATAAAAATAAATAAAAAAGGCAACACCTTCAACAAAATTAGATGACAAGGAATTCTGCTGGACCCAGGAGGGTATTTGGTTAACACCAAACCACCATCAACACAAAATGAGCTCAGGACACTTGTGAGGTTATGGCTTGTGGAGGCAGTGGAAAAGAGAGAAGAGAGACACCCAGTGGTCCTCAGATACCTGAAGGATTGAAATTTCATCAAATTCTCTCTCCTGGTTAGAGAGGACCACACTCTGAATGGAATCCTCAGCAAGAAAATCTGGGGAAATGATCAACTGATAAAACTGGAGGAAAGCTACCCAGACACCAGTGAGCAGATGAGTTAAAAAAAAAAATGATGCGCTAAACATCCCTGAGAGTACCAGTAGGTCCAAAGCAGCCTACACCCTCAAGAGCCTCCAATATGCAACAAGTCTATTCGCTGTATCTGTTTCTTCATTGTTGCCCTGTAAGTAAATTCTTCAGTACCATTTTTCTAGATTCTGCATATATATGTTAGAATACAGTATTTATCTTTCTCTTTCTGGCTCATTTCACTCTGTATAATAGGTTCTAGGTTCATCCACCTCATTAGAATTGACTCAAATTAATTCCTTTTTGTGTTGGAGTAATATTCCATTGTGTATATATACCACGGCTTCTTTATCCATTCATCTGTCGATGGGCATCTAGGTTGCTTCCATGTTATGCTGCTGCTGTTGCTGCTGCTGCTAAGTCGCTTCAATTGTGTCCAACTCTGTGCGACCCCATAGATGGAAGCCCACCAGGCTCTTCTGTCCCTGGGATTCTCCAGGCAAGAACACTGCAGTGGGTTGCCATTTCCTTCTCCAGTGCATGAAAGTGAAAAATGAAAGTGAAGTCGCTCAGTCGTGTCTGACACTTTAGCGCCCCCATGGACTGCAGCCACCAGGCTCCTCCATCCATGGGATTTTCCAGGCAAGAGTACTGGAGTGGGGTGCCATTACCTTCTCCGGCTTCCATTTTATAGTTATGGTAAATAGTACCGTAATGAAAAATGGGATACATGTTTCTCTTTCAATTTTGGTTTTCTCGGGGTATATGCCTAGGAGTGGGATTGCCAGGAAACTCAAACAGGGGATCTGTATCAACCAGGAGGGGTTGAATGGGGAGGGAGACGGGAGTTGGGAGAGAGATTCAAAAGGGAGGGGATATGTATACCTATGGCTGATTCATGTTGAGGTTTGACAGAAAACAGCAAAATTCTGTAAAGCAATTATCATTCAATTAAATAATAAATTCATTTAAAATAAATAAATAAATATTTTCCAATTAAAAAAAAGTGCAACAAGATCTTCCCCTCTGAAATGAGAGAATTACTCTAAGAGGAAAACAATTCTATGGTTCTAGAAAAAATAAATGAGTTTTGGAGAAACAATGATGAAAAAATGGAGAGAAGATTCAAATTTTGAGAGAGTCCAAAGGAAGTGAGATGGCTAAACTGATGGGCTATAGTTTCCAATACATCTAGGTAACAAGATAGGATGGCATCTTAAAACCATTCCTCTAGGAAAATCATCTGACCAGACTCCACAGGAATCTCCTAAAAAAAAAAAAAAAATGAGGGTGGCATCTCAAATTAACAAGAGAAAATAAAAAGGATTTCAATTAAACCCCATAAAAGGACACTGTACAGAAAAAGAGAAAAAATCATTATTGAAGACACCCCCCACACACACAAAATAAAACCACAAAGGTGATGAAAACTACAGTTCAACATTTAAAAAGAGTTGAGATAAAAATAAGAAGTACAGGAACTATGAAAAAGTAGCATAACCTAGAAGTAAAATCTCAGACGTTTGATGAGAAAAAGCTAGAAGTATATGAAAAAGTTCTGTCAGGATTCGGGCATGCTGGGGTGGGGGTGGGGATTGTTAAAATAAAGGAAAACAACCCACTTCATTTTTTTTTTTATTTTAACTTCATTTTAATTTCAAAAACACTGTAAACACAAAATAGGAAAAATATTTTTAACATCTAACAACCCACTTTAGGATGAAGACTAAACCTAAAAAAAGCATGAGAGGCCAGACAACAGAGAGGACAGACAATGAGAGAAGTAGAGGACAGAAGGAAGAAAATAAAGAAGTCAAAGAAAAATAAGACTATAGGAAAGAAAACAATAGGTAGGCTGTGAACAAAGAAGATCAATATGTATGATTAAAATCCCCAAAGGAAAATCAAAAGCAACTACAGAGAACATCATGAGAAAAGCTGGGCTGGGTGAAGCACAAACTGGAGACAAAATTGCTGGGAGATATATCAATAACCTCAGATATGCAGATGACGCCGCCATTATGGCAGAAAGCAAAGAAGAACTAAAAAGTCTCTTGATGAAAGTGAAAGAGGAGAGTGGAAAGGTTAGCTTAAAGCTCGACATTCAGAAAACTAAGATCATGGCATCTGGTTCCATCACTTCATGGCAAATAGATGGGGAAATGGTGGCAGATTTTATTTTGGGGGCCTCCAAAATCATTGCAGATGGTGACTGCAGCCATGAAAGTAAAAGATGCTTACTCCTTGGAAGAAAAGTTATGACCGACCCATACAGTATATTAAAAAGCAGAGACATTACTTTGCCAACAAAAGTCCATCTAGTCAAGGCTATAGTTTTTCCAGTGGTCATGTATGGATATAAGAGTTGGACTATAAAGAAAGCTGAGGGCTGAAGAACTGATGCTTTTGAACTGTGGTGTTGGAGAAGATTCTTGAGAGTCCCTTGGACTGCAAGGAGATCCAATCAGTCCATCCTAAAGGAAATCAGTGCTGAATATTCACTGGAAGGACTGATGTTGAAGCTGAAACTCCAATACTTTGGCCACCTGATGTGAAGAGCTGACTCATTTGAAAAAACCCTGATGCTGGGAAAGATTGATGGTATAAGGAGAAGGCAATGTCAGAGGATGAGACGGTTGGATGGCATCACCAACTTAATGGGCATGAGTTTGAGTAAACTCTGGGAGTTGGTGATGGACAGGGAGGCCTGGCGTGCTGCACTCCATGGGGTCACAAAGAGTAGGACACGACTGAGTGACTGAATTGAACTGAACTGAAAAGAGAACAATTCCTACAAACTATCAAATTAGATAGCTTTCCTAAAATAAAAGAAAGGCTTTTCAAGGTGGCACAGTGATAAAGAACATGCCTGCCAATGCAGCAGATGCAAGAGACGTGGGTTAAATCCCTGGATCGGGAAGATGCCCTGGAGGAGGAAATGGCAACCCACTCCAGTATTCTTGCCTAGAAAATTTCATGGGCTGGTGGGCGGCAGTCCATGGGGTCACAAAGAGTCAACACAACTGAGCACACAAAAAAATAGAAGAAACCCGCATATTGAAAGACAACACCATGTATTTGGAAAATTGACTCAGACATTGACACCAAAGCACATTTTAGTGAAACTAAAGGACTTTTGGCAACATTCTTTTGGTGCCCATTAAAAATAGATTAAGCTAATTCTAAGTAGGATGATCCAGAGAAGGCAATGGCACCCCACTTCAGTACCCTTGTTTGGAGAATCCCAGGGACGGAGGAGCCTGGTGGGCTGCAGTCCATGGGGTCGAAAAGAGTCAGACATGACTGAGGGACTTCACTTTCACTTTTCACTTCCATGCATTGGAGAAGGAAATGGCAACCCACTGCAGTGTTCTTGCCTGGAGAATCCCAGGGACGACAGAGCCTGGTGGGCTGCTCTAGGGGTCGCACAGAGTTGGACACGAGTGAAGCAACTTAACAGCAGCAGCAGCAAGTAGGATGATCATATAACTTATTCAAACTGGGATGCTTTTAATGGACACCATTAATAATTGTGCTATAGACATAAACTTAGACTGTTCCTGGACAAATGAGATATAAGTTCACTCAGTATTATAAAAAAATAAGCAATAGACACCTTATTTTTAAGGGAAATAAAGCCTAGATACAGTGACAGCACTAGGGTGAGCATCCCTAACCTCCAAATTTTGATCTTCAAATATTTCCTCCTAAAGGAAACAAGAGCTGCTGGGGGAAACTGCCAATTTCAGAGGCTGAACAGAAAATGCATAAAATAAGCCTGAGATGTATTGTTCTAGTAGGAAGACAGAAAGCCACCAAGAGAACCCAGGAGCCCACATTGCAGTCACTATGGTGATACTGAGGGATAAAGTATGGGTTTTGGCAATGTAAAATGCTTCTCTGTTTGAAGGCTTCTAATATAATCAAGAATTTTCTTTCTTGGAATTGGTGATTCTTTGAAATAGAGGCATAATGATTTCAAACAAAAAATTTAATGTTTTCTCATTTTCCAAAAGTTAAAGAGAACATGCATCTGGTGCTTCTGTGTCTTAGAACTCTTTTGTGCTGTTATAGAATGGATAAGCCATTCTACTATTATATAAATGTGGTGGGACACCATTGGAATAGGCAATTTACAATGATTCATTTCTACTGTCTATTGTAAATTGCCTATTCCAATGGTGTCCCACCACATTTATATAATAGTAGAATGGCTTATCCATTCTAT
>NW_011495045.1:4412316-4414184 GCF_000754665.1 Bison bison bison | reverse complement strand
AAAAAAAAAAAAAAAAGAAATGAATCCTTGAAGATGTAACAAGCCAATTCAAGTTCTTTCTATCGAATGGAAGTGAAACAACTACTTTTTAAGTCTGACTCTATTACCTTTTTTCATTCCCTGATGAATACAAATATAGTACCAAGGAGTGGTAGGAAATCAAATAATTTTGCTAATAAACTAACATTTTTTTCTTAGGGTGTGGTTATTTATCACTATTGATTTGATCATTTTAAGTTTCTTAGGTCACTAGTAAACTTTTACTATGTGTTATGTTTATATAAAGCAAAATGTCAATTAGCGCTCCTATATTTGCAATATTATAGTTTGTAACACGTTAAAAAATGGTCCACAAAAGACTGTATTTTTTTTCTGTTAGTTGAACAATCATCACAAAATAAATCATAAAAGATATCTGAAGTGGGTTGAACGGTAGCCTCAGAAGTATATGTCCACATCCTAATCCCCAGAACCTGTGAATGCAATATTATTTGGAAAAACTGGTCTTTGCAGATGTAACTAAGTTAAAGATCCCATGACGATCTGGGTGGTCCCCAGATCCAAGGGCAAGTGTTCATATGACAAGAGACACACAGAGAATAGACACAAAGATGCAAAGAGCTTGTAAACATAGCACTCAGAGTGACACATCCACAAACCCTAGGAATGATAAAGTCACCAGGAGCTCAAAAAGGCAGAGAACACCCCTCGAAATGACTCAAGGAATATCCCCTGGAGCCTCTGGAGAGAGTGCAGCAGTGTCTACATGTTGACTTTTGGCCTTAGAAACTGTGAGAGAATAACTTTTCTATTGCTTTAAGCCACACACACACAAAGACACAGAAGCTAACATTAAAAAGTATCCATTTGCCTAAAATGGAATAGTGTAAGGAACACAATGATGATGTTTACAGTGATTTTATACACTATATATGTGTATGTTTTTATTTTAAATTTAAGGACTTGTCTGTATATTTTAAATAAATATAAATGGTATTTTTAAATTTCAAAATACTGTTTTTTTTTAAAGCTCAGTGATCACTACTAAAGATTGCTGGAACACTGTTAAAACTGATAAAGGAAAATAATCAAGTGTTTATCCTGCATTTCTAATAGGCTCTATATTTTAAGGTAACCAAATTAATAAAGAATGAAAATCTTTGCAGAGTAATTTTAATAAATACAGAAGGACTTATGGAATTAAAAATACCATTTAATATGAATTTTATAAATCTCGAAATAATGGATATAGGAAATAATCATTAATGGATGCTACAAAATAGCAGGCATATGTTTAATAGACAATTTAATAATGGATACATGGCTGATAGCACCTAAACTCTTTGATAATCTTAGTATAAAGAGAAGTGGGATAGTCAGAAACATATTCCTCATGATGTGATATAATTAGAAGTGTATAGTACCAGCTTTGAATTATTATTTCCTGAAAGTTTGAATCTGAATCAAAACTAGCCTCAATATAAAGCTCCTAGAGGAGAACACAGGCAAAACACTCTCTGACATAAATTATAGCAGGATCCTCTATGACCCACCTCCCAGAATATTGGAAATAAAAGCAAAAATAAACAAATGGGACCTAATTAAAATTAAAAACTTCTGCACAACAAAGGAAACTCTAAGCAAGGTGAAAAGACAGCCTTCAGAATGGAAGAAAATAATAGCAAATGAAGCAACTGAGAAACAACTAATCTCAAAAATATACAAGCAATTCCTGCAGCTCAATTCCAGAAAAATAAACAACCCAATCAAAAAACGGGCCAAAGAACTAAACAAACATTTCTCCAAAGAAGACATACAGATGGCTAACAAACACATGAAAAGATGCTCAACATCACTCATTATCAGAA
>NW_011495045.1:4409401-4411591 GCF_000754665.1 Bison bison bison | reverse complement strand
ACCAGGCTCCCCCATCCCTGGGATTCTCCAGGCAAGAACACTGGAGTGGATTGCCATTTCCTTCTCCAATTCATGAAAGTGAAAAGTGAAAGTGAAGTCGCTCAGTCGTGTCCAACTCTTAGCAACCCCATGGACTGGAGCCCACCAGGCTCCTCCATCCATGGGATCTTCCAGGCAAGAGTACTGGAGTGGGGTGCCATTGCCTTCTCCCCCAGTACAGTATACTAAAACATATATATGGGATTTAGAAAGATGGTAACGATAACCCTGCATGCGAGACAGCAAAAGAGACACAGATGTATAGAACAGTCTTTCGGACTCTGTGGGAGACAGAGAAGGCAATGGCATCCCACTCCAGTACTCCTAACCTGTGAGTAAAATCTTAAGTTTTACATTTTTAAAAGTTTATACATTTCATTTCCTTTCTGGTCCTTGTTACTTGTTTCTTTCTACTAATTTTTAGTTTGTTATTGTTTCTTCTAGTTCACTGAGATGTAAAGTTAGATTGTTTCCTTGAGATCTTTTTTTTTTTTCTTCCTCAAGGTAGGTATTTAGTGCTATAAATTTCCCTCTTAAAAATGGTTTTGCTGAATCCCATAAGGTTAGTACATAATATTTCCAGTTTAATTTCTCTTGGGATAGCTTTGATTTCTCTTTTGATTTCAAAAATCAATGAAAATCAGAGCTTTTATTTTAAATAAACAAAAATTACAAATATTTAGCTAGATGTACCAAGAAAAATTAGAACTTTAATAAATGCAAATTATAAATGAAAGTGTAGACATTAAAATTGATACTACACAAATACAAATGATCAAAAGAGACTACTATGAACAATTTTACATGAACAAATTGGAAAACATAGAAAAATATGAATAAATTCTTATAAAAATCATAAAGAGACAGAAAAATCCAATCAACTACTAGTAAGGAGGTTGAATCAGCAGTCAAAAACCTCTCAATAAACAAAAGATGGCTTCCTCAGTGAATTCTATCAAGTACTTAAATAATTAACACCAATCCTTCCCAAACTCTTAAAACTCTAAGAGAGGCAGGAACACTTCCATCTGCATTTTACAGAACCAACATTACCCTGATACCAAAACTATAGAAAGAAAATCAAAGAACAGTATCCCAAATGGACATAGATTAAAAATTCTCAACAAAATATTAGCAAAATGATTTCAACAGTACATTGTAAGGATCATATACCAGGATCAAGTGGGATATATTCCAATGATGTAAGGGTATTTCAACTTCTGCAAATCAATACATGTAATACAAAACATTAACATACCACATTATAAAAATGAAGGATAAAATGATACATCTTAATGGATGCAGAAAAAGCATTTGGCAAAACATAACATCCCTTCATGATAAAATAAAAATGTTCAATAATTGGGGTATAAAGGGAACATACCTGAGCATGATAGCCATACATGATAAGCCCACAGTTCATACCATATTTGGTGGTGAAAAACTGAAAACGTTTTCTCTAAGATCAGGATCAAAACAAGGGGGCCACCTTCACTTTTATTCAACACGGTAACTGGAAGTCCTAACCATAGTAATAAGGCAAGAAAAAAAAATAAAGTATATCTAAACTGAAAAGAAGTAAAATTGCCTCTGCAACTTATATAAAACATTGAAGACTCCATACACACAAAAAAACTGTTAAATCTAAAAAATGAATTCAGTACATTTGCAGAATACAAAATCAACATACAAAAGTTATTGCATTTCTATACACTAACAACAAACTATAAGACAGAGAAATTGAAAAAATAACCTTATTTACCATAGCATCAAAAATAATAAAAAATACTTATGAATAAATTTAACCAAAAGCCAGAAAAATAAAAGAAGAAACAAATAAATGGAAAGATATTCTGCGTTCACGGATTGGAAAAACAACTATTGTAAAAATGCGTATACTACCCAAAGCTATCTACAAATTCAATGCAATTCTTATCAAATATCTGATGATAGTCTCACAGAATAGAAAGAAATCCTAAAATTTCCATGAAACTGCAAAATACCTCTACAGCAAAAACAATCTCTAGAAAGAATGAAATTGGAGGCATTATACTTCTTGATTTCAAACTGTATTACAAAGCTATACTAATACAATTATGTAAAGTTTAAAAATAAAATTAAAAAAAAAAAAAAAAAAAAAACAGAATGACA
>NW_011495045.1:4398785-4408968 GCF_000754665.1 Bison bison bison | reverse complement strand
AAAACAATACAACATTGTAAAGCAATTATCTTCCAATTACAAATGAATAATAAAAAATATGGAAATGCAAGTCAAAAGCACAATGAGATATCCCCTCACACCTGTTAGAATGGTCAAGAGATAACAAATGTTGGTTAGCATGTGGAGAGAAGGGAACCTTTGTACATTGTTGAGAATATGAAAGTATACAAGTGTACAAAATATAACGTTGTTGAGAATGTAAATTGATACATACACCATGGAAAAGAATATAAAATTTCCTCCAAAAATCAAACATAGAACTACCATGTGTTCAAGAAATCTGCTCTAAGGAAGTATCCACTGCCATCCGTGGGGCCATCATCCTGGCTAAGTTGTCCATCGTCCCTGTGCGAAGAGGCTACTGGGGGAACAAGATCGGCAAGCCCCACACGGTTCCTTGCAAGGTGACTGGCCGCTGCGGCTCTGTGCTGGTGCGCCTCATCCCTGCCCCCAGAGGCACTGGCATCGTCTCCGCCCCTGTGCCCAAGAAGCTGCTGATGATGGCCAGCATCGACAACTGCTACACTTCTGCCAGGGGCTGCACTGCCACCCTGGGCAACTTCGCCAAGGCCACTTTTGATGCCATTTCCAAGACCTATAGTTACCTCACCCCTGACCTCTGGAAAGAGACGGTGTTCACCAAGTCTCCATATCAGGAATTCACTGACCATCTTGTGAAGACCCACACCAGAGTCTCCGTGCAGAGGACACAGGCCCCAGCTGTAGCCACCACATAATTTTATAAAGGGAATAATAAAGTGAATGAAACCAGTTAAAAAAAAAAAAAAAGAAATCTCCTTCTAGATACCTATTCAAAATAAATGAAACTATTGTCTCCAAGAGGTGTCTGTAACTTCTATGTTTACTGCAGCATTATTCACAATAGCCAAGTAATGGAATCAACCTAGGTGTCCATTGAAGGATGAATGGATAAATAAAACGTGGTATATATACAATAGTACACTATTCAGCCTTAACAAAAAGAAGGAAATACTGTCATTCTGACAATATGGTTGAACCTGGATGGCTAAATGAAATAAACCAAGCAAAGAAAAACAAATACTGTATGGTATCACTTTTACATGGAATCTTAAACAAACAATAAATACAAGGTTGAACTCATAGAAATAGAGAGTAGAAGACTGGTTTCCAGGAGCTAGGAGTTGGAAAGTCATGACCAACCTAGACAGCATATTCAAAAGCACAGACATTACTTTGTCAACAAAGGTCCATCTAGTCAAGGATATGGTTTTCCAGTAGTCATGTATGGATGTGAGAGTTGGACTGTGAAGAAGGCTGAGCACAGAAGAATTGATGCTTTTGAACTGTGGTGTTGGAGAAGACTCTTGAGAGTCCCTTGGACTGCAAGGAGTTCCACCCAGTCCATCCTAAAGGAGATCAGTCCTGGGTGTTCATTGGAAGGACTGATGCTGAAACTGAAGCTCCAATACTTTGGCCACCTCATGGAAGAGCTGACTCATTGGAAAAGTCTCTGATGCTGGGAGGGATTGGGGGCAGGAGGAGAAGGGGACGACAGAGGATGAGATGGCTGGATGGCATCATCAACTTGATGGACATGAGTTTGAGTGAACTCCGGGAATTGATGATGGACAGGGAGGGCTGGCGTGCTGCGATTCATGGGGTCGCAAAGAGTTGGACACGACTGAACGACTGAACTGAACTGAACTTTGTCAGTTATATCTCAATTAACCTGGGGAATAAATGGTTATACAGAGAAAGCAATCAACAATAAGGGACAAAGACTGCATGTGGCTCACACAGTCAAAAATACTAACTTTCTCACCCTTTACAGAAAGAGATTTGCCAACCCTGTATTAATTGTTTCGGATCACTTTTCCTCTGAATTCTGATTGGGTCTGGCCAATGAAAGGCACCAAGAGAAGCTGAGGGTGATAGGAAAGTCAGTAAAATGTTTATATTCCATCTCTCTTCCTTCCATCCAGCTTTCTTTCCAAGTTCTAGGATGCTTCTCCCCCTTGTTGCTTCAGGCTTACCCATGATAACAGTTTTCCATTAATGCTGGCCTTCAGGGATGGCATCTTTAACTCTGGCCACACCTTTGTAAACAGTCCCTTATTAAACTGTCTTCAATTACCTCTTTTGAATAGCCATCTGTTTCCTACAAGCACCCTAAATTACACAGACTCCATGTTAGATGGTAACCTTGTTTGGTATAATAATGGTGTGGAAAATACCCCCAGACAGAGATATATACTGATATATTCATGGGTGATGTGATGGCTTGAATTTGCTTTTAAACACTCCTAAGAAATAAACTGACAGTCATATATATATGGGTGTTTGTTGGAATCCCTTATACTAGTCCCTCTAGTTTTGTGTATATTTTTAAATGATCATAATGTAAAGTAAGAATAGTTATACTTTAACCTGACATTAGTTGTTCAATTAACTAAAGAAAAGCACAATTATATTCAATGAATTTTGTTTAAAGGGCCAACAAAAATTAGAATAAGCCCTGTGGTTAAGAACATGAACTTTGGTGATGAAGGAGTGAGTTTAAATCTAATTTCAGACACTGGTGAAGTAAGAGGAAAAGCTTTCAAATCACTTCTCAATCTCATTTGCTCATCTGTAATATGTGGATAATATCTATATCATCGGACTATTGTTAAAGTAACTAAATAAAGTATCACATGTAATCTGCCTGGCACCTAGTAGATGTTTAATAAATTATTATTGGCACTACTGTTACTGTTGGTTATAATAGTTTATATTCAGAGAATAGACAGAATTGACTTTGGGAGCATAAGCAGAAAAAAGGGGAAAATGGGATCACCCAAGAATATTTTAATAGGTATGTGTGTCCTCTTTTATAGATGGGATTTATTGTGAGATTTGTCACTAGAGACCTAGAATTTTTTACAGGCTAATTGAAGTGTATTATTTGAGATAAGAAGTGAAGTCAAAGCTATTTAAATAGCATGTGGTAATTAGGAAACTAGTTTAATAGAGAAAATCCCAAAGGGAATCATTTTTTTCCCCTATTTGATGGAATGAATGTTTTAACACCTTAGTAGGAGCACCACAGTGGTTCAAACCTTTTAATTGGGATGATTTCCATTCTAATTGCATGGAAAGTTAAAATCACATTATAATAAGATGATGAAGAAGCACAGATGTTTTGTAATTTGACTTTATGCCTGTTCATGTGAATGGTTCCAAAGAGAAACATAGTGATGTGTTATGGGGCACATTTGTTTTCATATTTGGCTAGAGGTTCTTGATAAATTATTAACTGATCAACATGATGTTGTGCGAAAGGGCTATAAAGCAAAATTATGTCTCCACCGAGATAAGTGAGTGGCAAAGATGTACTCATTAGTGATGTCTCCACATGAAAGGAGAATGACAAATTGAAACTGTTCTGCTGGTAACCTCCAGTCCAAAACCACTCTAACCTGATGTATTCACTTGATTGAGGAAGAATTGCTTGAGGCTTTAAATTTTTAAAATAATTGCTCCTATTTTCTCCCTCACATTAGTTTAGCTGTGTCTGCAAGCACAGATGGCCTGCCTTTGTTTTACTGCAGAGATTTGGCTGTTTAAGTTGGCCATTTAATAGGCAAAATGAGCTCCCTTGGGGTCCCCTGAGTCTCTATCTAGAGCCACCTTTTAGGTGGCTCCAGTGGGCCTGTCCCCAGTACTCAAACGCCTTCACCATTCCACACACTACTGCAACATCATCAATCCTGTTTTCAGCCTCACACTAAGATTGCTAAAGACTAATACGCTTTTACATTTTCCAGGAAGGTCAGAATTTCAACAGGAATCTAAATCTTAAGTGCAAAGAGGATGAAATTCTGGTAGGTACAATTTGGGTGTCAATATATGTCAGGGGGATAGTCAGGGGGAGTTGAGGCTTAGGAAATTCAGAAGGCAGTAGAGGAAGTCACAGAAGGCAGCGTCTAGCCATCCGCATCTACCCGACACACAGGCTATAAGGGAACAAGGCCTCTTTACTCTGTCACTGCAGTGGGGCTTCACTGCCATATAAAAGAAATAAACAAAACCTGTATCCAGCCTAAAGACAGAAATTCTACATACAATATTTTTCTATGAAACCTGAAGAACATCCATTCCGATGGTACCAGAATGTTTCTGTTTACTGTGCTACTTGGATTTCTGATGGATTCTGAACTATTTGCTCTCTTAGCTTCTGAGATTTTTATTATAAGCAGGGGCGGGGTTGGGGGGCAAGGGGGCTGGGTGAGGATTTAACAAGAAGGAAAGGACAGCTATACTTCCCTGGTGGCTCCGACGGTAAAGCGTCTGTCTACCATGCGGGAGACCCGGGTTCGAGCCCTGTGTTGGAAAGATCCCCTGGAGAAGGAAATGGCAATCCACTCCAGTACTATTGCCTGGAAAATCCCATGGACAGAGGAGCCTGGTAGGCTACAGTCTATGGGGTCGCAAAGCGTCGGACACGACTGAGCAACTTCACTTTCAACTTTTGAGCCAAGAAGCTCTGATTTCACATATCTCAGCCTCCTTAGAGGTGAGTTGTCTGGGAAGCTATTCCTTCAAGGCCTTCCCTCTGGCAACTCAACAAGTTCTCTTAGGAGTCAATCTTGGTAATATCCTCCTGGAGGCAAAAATCTTACTAGTCTTACTCTCCCAAGTTACGTATTTATATTCAACAGACATCTTTTGGAGACAATATTTTTTCCAGAGCTGTGTCCTTCAGAATAATGTTCCCAGATAAGCCTACAAAAGGCTTTCATAATTCAAGAAGTTTAGTGAATTCTGAAATCTTAATGATTCAAAAATGCATGTCAATGATTAAGGTTCTGAGAAGGCCTGCAGTAACAAAAACAATTTGATTTTGTATTGCCCAGAATTTTTCCAAACTTTTTTTTTTCTTTGCACACTTATTTTAAACCCTGGGAAGCAATGATCCAGAAAACACAAGCTTATAAATTGCTGATTCACTCAACGGGTCCCTTCAATGGGCCATGGAGCACATGAGGGAGGAGTAGAGAGTAAGGATGTAGACGGAGAGGTCCATGAATCCACGTGTTTACAAAGTATTGTCTCTAAATTTAATAAACAATATAACTGTAGTAGATATATGGGTGACTGTTTCTCAAATATTTTAAACTGTTAGTGTAATTTACTAACCATGAAACCATGTAAAAGCAGCACTGAGGTTTTAGCTGTTCTTGTTTTGAGTCTTTATTCCAGATTTTAGAAGCTTTTGTTTTGTCTTTTTTCTGTCATCAACAACTAAAAATATAATGATTATGTGGGAAATCTGTAAAATGTTTTGATGTTAAAAAGAGTTCTTTGTGCTAAAAGGGGAAAAATGATAGGGAACCACAGCCGTAAGCCAAAGGAGTGACTCTAGTGGTTGGAAATTCGGGCAAAGTGCCAGCAGATGGGCAGATTCTGAGGGCACAAGTGCTGATTCCTCCCAAACATGACACCCAGTGTCACCTGGTCCACCCATGAGCAGACTGGGTGTGTAGAGCCCAGTGCTGCGGATGGAGCCCTTCACACGTCCTTGAGGCCAGGGATCAGTAGGGTGCTTGGCTCAGCATGCGTGGTGAAATTGATGTTTCTGTATCCCAGCTGTGTAAATGAACTGCAATGGCCAGATGTGACCATCCTGACCCTGTTTGCGTGCAGCTTGTACACGCAGCCTCGGTGACCTTCAGGGACCTTGCTGGCTCTGGAATTCTGTGACAGCAGACTTCTGTAAGTTGTGCATCAAAAAATAAGACAAACTTCCATTTGAAGGAAAACTGTATTCACAAATGCTGCTCTCTCCAAAGAGAGGGCAAATGCAGATCTATCCAACAAAAGCAAACTCGACAACGCCCTTAATCACAAGGATGATCATTCTGATCAGCCCAAAGAGTATAGCTAGCATGGCACACCCTCGTCGTTACTCTGCAATCATTACAACCCTGATGGTGACATGATGATTATTATAGCATGTAGTTATGCAAATAGCACATTGTGTGACTTGAATCGCTTTTCTTTCCATACGCCAGCTGATAGACAGTATTTAATTGTATTTTTGGTATAAGAAAACCATCATTGTTCTTCAGCGTTTGGCCTTTTACAAAAGCTCTGGATTAGCTGAACTTTAAGAAAAGTCCACATTTAAATTACAACCCTTCCTTCACTCTAAGGTCGAAAAAGCAGGCTGACCAGGAACACAAGCAGATGTGGCCCCACCCCGAGGAGGTGGCTGAGTTAGTGCTATTGGCAAGGGCAGCACACTGACTCCATCTGGGGAACAGAGGCTAGTCACAGGCAATCAGCATCTCTTGGACTCTCGTTTTCCTTAATGACTCAGTAGCTGTTGACCTAGAAAAAGTCCAATCCAGAGGAGCAGCTTTTTATTCAATTCCTTATTTTATACTTTGCTGAAAGGTTTTGACACTTTTGTCTGTGTTTCTGGATCCAAATTCATTAATATCTTACTTTGCTAGGTCATTTTTGCCCTGGATGTTTTTATTTTTTTATTTTTGTTTTTTTATAATCACATAGCATTTATTCCACATGCAGTTTTTCTCCATTATCTCAAAAATGTCTTTTACCTTGATTTGTTTGGATTGGAATCCAAGTAAGATCTACATGTTGCATTGACTTGAGACCAAACTAGTATCATTTCTTAAATTTTGGTTTCCACTTGCATCTATTTCTGGGTTTCCTTACAATTTCCATAGCATTTCTGTCTAATCATGTACCAATATAACACTGTTTCAATTATGCAGATTCATAATATATATATTTTAATATTTGGTAGTACTTTATCCCTCCTTGATTCTTTTCTTACAGCTTTCTTTTTTTTTAGTTTTATTTTATTTTAAAATTTTACAATATTGTATTGGTTTTGCTAAATATTGAAATGAATCTGCCACGGATGTTTTTAAAATGCTCTTGTGACCTACAGTTTACAATTTTCATCAATTTTTCTATGCTGCCTACTTCAAACAGTGGTTCTAGAGTCTTCACTTTTGAATCTTATTATAGGTTGTCTTGAAAAAAGAAACATTATGACTTAGATAGATAACAGTGAAAAGACCAAGAAGACTAAAACAGTAATTGGCAATTTTAGTTTCAAAGTTCTTTCAGGAAGACCATGGCTATGCCCTCTTGATTTTGCCTAGTTTCTATTCTACTCATTTGCTAATAGTAGCTAAAGGTCTCTGGCATGGAGTCAATTAATAATAATAAAATTGTCTACATAATATAAAGCACCAGATTAGTACAATATGAACTGGAGGAGTTGTAGAACAGAAAAGAATAAACTAATCAATGATACAAAATTCCTCGCTGTAACTACGCAATGCTAAGGATTTAAAAGAAACTGAACATTCTAATTAGAATTTGAGGAGTTTTCAAATACTTAGGCTTATTGTAAGCAAGGTTTTCTCAGTTTTAGGCTCTGGGTACTTAGTGGACTATGCTGCTGCTGCTAAGTCGCGTCAGTCGTGTCTGACTCTGTGCGACCCCATAGACAGCAGCCCACCAGGCTCCCGTCCCTGGGATTCTCCAGGCAAGAACACTGGAGTGGGTTGCTATTTCCTTCTCCAATTCATGAAAGTGAAAAGTGAAAGTGAAGTCGTTCAGTCGTGTCTGACTCTTAGCGACCCCGTGGACTGCAGCCCACCAGGCTCCTCCATCCATGGGATTTTCCAGGCAAGAGTACTGGAGTGGGGTGCCATTGCCTTTCTTTCGTGAAAGTTTATATTTATGCTCTTGGGAATTACTGATTCTCCACTCATTGAGCCCTTTATCCAGGAGTGATGTCATTTTAGATTTAGACCATGTGTGCATGATAGTATAATAATATCAAATGCTTTCTGAAGGAACTGATCAATTCATTTGGCTTTGTCACCATGTGGGGTCCCATGAAAACGTTTGCTCAAGCATAGAGTTCTGCTCAATTGAGTTAAGGTTTTCAGATGGAAATAAGAATGTTTGACTCTCTGGAGATCTGAATAAATCATTTGAACTTTGATCAATCCATGCCTTATTTGTTATTTGTTTTGAATTTGCAGAAGGGTGGGACTTCCCATGTAGGAAGTCAGATTAAAGTACTCCCAAGAGGCAGAGAAAATGGCAACCCACTCCCATATTCTTGCCTGGAGAATTCCATGGAAAAAGGAGCCCAGTGGGCTACAATCCATAGGGTTGCAAAGAGTCAGACGTGACTGAGATACTAACAAGAGGCAGGAGCTCTGTGAGAACAAATAAGGAATAGCTGTGGAGAGATAGATATATATCTTCTTCAAGAGGCACTTCAGAGACAACTGGAAACCAAGTGAAGAGGAAAGGAGAGCTGGCCCATGGGGCACTTGAGTTGCTAGGCAGAGTGCAGTGTGTCCCTCACCTGTGCTCCGCAGACTGTGAGCCTCTGATTCTTAATAGCTGTGCTGAGGGGAAAGTGCACCTGGTTCAGGTAAGTTTGGAAATGGCTGAGTTGCACAGAACTAGCAGTTTTCTCTATTGCAGTACTTCTCAGAGCCTTTAGTAGGTTTGTATGCTGTGAATATCCAGAAGAATAGACTGTCAAGTTTCCAAAGGTAACAGTCACTGAACAACCTTTTGAGACATGCCTATTAAGATCTCCTTATGTGACATTTTTAGATAGTTTTGATACATTGGAAAACAGTTCTAGCTTCAGAAACAAACACATCACATCAAAGGGTAAATCCAGCTCCACTGCCTACTAACTGTGACCTTAGGCAGATCACTTCCTAGTATAAGTCAGGTTTGTCATTAGTAAAATGTAGATTTTTATCTGTACAGAATTTTCATAATAGCAATAAATTAAAACTATAAGCAATGAATTACAAACAAATGTTAGTCCATATTATTAGAAATACAGATAATAAATTATAAAAAATAATCCAGATATTTATATAAGCAAATTTTTAGTTCAGAAGTTTTAGTCCCGGTTTTAAGGGCATTGCAAAAATGCTGATATTTAACTAAAAAGAAGCATTCATCACCTGAAACTAATACATTTTGAATTAACTATACTTCAATTTTTAAATTTTTTTTTAAAAGATGCACTTATAGTTGATCACATTCTACAAAGACATTCATTTTTGAGAATCCCAAAACAGTTAGCAAAGAATCCCCAAAGGAGTATCCTACTTTTTATTAAAAAATACTTGGGAAAAATCTGCCCAATTTTACCCACAAAAATGCTGCAACCAACTCCCTGAATGTTTGGAAAGGACACAACTAGTTTAGGATTTATGTCTGGTCCTTAAAGTCTGGAATAAGCTGAATTGTGTAAACATTTTGGCACAGTATGCAGGGAGTTAAACACATTACTCTTGGCATTATTAACAGGTGGTATGGGAATAAGTTGCTATGGAAAGTTCATGCTGCAGTGTCAGCAGAAGAAAATGTATTTCATAGCTTACAGGGAGAGAGAGAGAGGGCAACAGAGGTTCCATAGGATCTGATGCATGCAGATGACTGAAAATCCTTTCCAGCTGTCACAACTGCACATGGGGTTGAATGATTTCTTGTAGTATTATGAATGTAAACGCTATTCAATTAACTGTTTCAAAAGCAAAAGGCTATTTCTAAAGGAGCAATTTCTAGGCACCTGAAAAGCTTGAAAAACCCCTATTATTTTCCAAGTCACTCAGTCTCTTGAGAGAGATCACCTCTCTTCCAAAGAAGGCTTCCTGGTGCTCTGAGGATATAAAAATAGACATACAAGGAATATATTCTCTTTAATAAGCAGAGCAGCTGTCAACTTCTACAAAGCTGAGCTCAAATCAGGACTCAGTATATCCACAAAGCACCTCCATCTCCTCCAGCCACCCCTTCCTCTATGTAGCCAGTTTCCAAATAATAATGCCAGAAGAATTAGAGGGGGAAAGCTTAAATTGTAAAAAAAACAAACTTACATTGAAACTCAGGAAGAATTTCTGTTGACCTGAACACAGAAGACCAAAGAAAATGATTGAAATTCTTTTGCTTGAGTGCATGGCATCCGGTCCCATCATTTCATGGGAAATAGATGGGGAAACAGTGGAAACAGTGTCAGACTTTCTTTTTCTGGGCTCCAAAATCACTGCAGATGGTGACTGCAGCCATGAAATTAAAAGACGCTTACTCCTTGGAAGAAAAGTTATGACCAACC
>NW_011495045.1:4392576-4398685 GCF_000754665.1 Bison bison bison | reverse complement strand
AAGGAATGATGCTAAAGCTGAAACTCCAGTACTTTGGCCACCTCATGTGAAGAGTTGACTCATTGGAAAAGACTCTGATGCTGGGAGGGATTGGGGGCAGGAGGAGAAGGGGACGACAGAGGATGAGATGGATGGATAGCATCACTGACTCGATGGACGTGAGTCTCAGTGAACTCCGGGAATTGGTGATGGACAGGGAGGCCTGGCATGCTGCGATTCATGGGGTCGCAAAGAGTCAGACACAACTGAGCAACTGATCTGATCTGATATGAAGGCAAAAGAACCCCATCTAGAAGAATTAAAGCGTTCCTGCAAGATCTCTTTTTATATTTTGAAAATGAGCAAAATGAAACAATTCATTACCAGAAAGGAAGAAGCAAATATTCTCTATTGTGGTCTAGGTAGGAATAGAATCCAATACTGTGCTTGAAAAGCAGGTGTTAAGAAGAAAAATGCATTGGGTCCTAAGTATGAATGGGGATCTACAGAGAGCAAGCCTGTGCTGGACACAGATTCTGATGGTGTTGTGAACTTTGCTGAACTCTAAATCATCTAAGGTTTCATCTGGCTAACTCTGGAGGGACTTTTGCCAAACAAGTGATGAGTTTTCATAATCCATATTATTTCGTTATCCCTGTGTGAAGGATGAAAGGCAATATTTTTATTAAGCTAAACCTGTAACTACAGCCCCATTCCAAATACCTGCCTACAAGCACTTCAAAATTCTCAAAGACTCTAGCATTACCAGCAACCTCAGTTTCCCAACACTCTACACTCGCTTGGTTAGGACAACACTGTTCAGGGTTAAGAATGTTGGCTTTGGAATCTAAGAAACCTAGGTTGAGGTTCAAGTCTCATTCTTCCAGTGAACTTAGCCATGTCATGCTAAGCAAAGTACTTAATGTCTCTTCACTTTTGCTTCCTCATCTGCAACATGGTGATAGCCACAGTCTCTCCTTCCAGGGCTGTTTTAGGATTATATGAGATAATCCATGTAAATCACAGTGATTGAGAGTGGGAGTATTTGGTCCCTGCAAGGAGAGGATTGCTTGCCTACTGGTCTTGGTTTTACAGACATGCAGGCCCCATTCTATGGTAGAAGCAAGTTATCCAACATCTCTTTTCTCATCTCTAGAGGAATTAGAAGGAGAAAGATATGAAGAATTGACAACACTTTGGCCCCAGCTTCCCAATTTTATTCCCATAACTCTCCTCTCACCTACATTCAAAAAAAAAAAAAAAAAGTGATCCAAAGCCTGAGCCAGGCACTCTGTCTCATAAGCATTTACAACAGCTGAGCTGGGTGAGAACTTGTACTTTTATCTGGTAATTTAAATAACTATATTTGAGTTTCTAACAGTGTGTTTGGGATAGCACAGGACCTGCCAACATGCATCTGTGTTTTTCAAATGAGAATCATTCAGTTGGCAGGAAAACCAGCTTGTAAACCAGGAAATATGATTACAGCATTCAAAATTGTCATTAATTTGTTTTAGTATTCAGTCTGTCCTTCTACATGCAGAAATTCTACACCCAAGCAATGAGTAAATGAGGTCAATTTGTATTTATTGCAATTGTAATGACTGGATAATTTATCTACTGTGGCTCCTCTGGGCATTGAGAGAGGCCATGAAAAGCCTAAACATGAGGGTTTTAACCACAAATGGATTTGAGGCCTCTCACAGGCCCCTGCTCATGGCCACATGGTGAGCTTCTCTTCTGGTACCCAGATCTTTGGCTGCCAGGTGTTATACAAATCCTGGTAACTGGGCTTCTGCCAGAACAAGGGTGACTAAAATTGGTTCTGTGTAATGTCAAAGCCACCCATCCAATTTAACAAGGACACTAAATTGTTATTTTTTTACAAAATGTTAAACAATTAAATGTTTGCTTCTTCTTAAGTGGACAGATTTAGTGGTTATTAGACTGAAATCAAACCCTAACTCTCTTAATCCCTTATTGTACCAACTAAAAAATGTGAGGTATAGTACTCTTACGACCCCTTCGTTCCTCCCACTTAAAATGATCATTGTTGTTCTTTTTTTAGTCACTAAATCATGTCCAACTCTGCGACTCCATGGACTGTAACCCACCAGGCACATCTGTCTGTTGGACTTCCCAAGTAAGAATACTGGAGTGGGTTGACATTACCTTCTTCAGGGGATATTCCTGACCCAGGGTTCGAACTCTTGTCTCCTGCATTGGTAGGCAAATTCTTTACTACTGAGCCACCAGGGCAGCCCCAAATTATTATTAAAACCACTCAAATATGGCACTGTGGTCAAACAGGTGTTTGACGCAATTCCTCCTGTTTAAAACTGCCTGCTGACTATTCCATCTGACATTCCACCGTGCTATTAAACTAACTAAACTACTCAGCCTTACTCCTAACCTGGCCCACCAAGCCCTTCCCAACATAAAACCATGACTTTCATCCTTCTGTGCCCCCTAACTCCATCCATCTGTGCGTCCTTCATTTCAATTTTTATTCATCACTTTCTGTGTATAGACACTGTGCTACGGGCTGAGGTCCATGACATCAGGGCAGCAGGCTAGGTTTAGAAAGAAACTACTCTTCTGGAACCAGGTGACAGATATGGAATTGGGGAAGCAGGAAACCAGATTTACTACTAGTGACAAGGACTTCATATGTGTTATCTTACCGTCTTTACAATAACTCTGTGAGAATACACGTAATTATTAGACTTCTGAAAAAGGAAAAACATGCTAAGAGAAGTTGAACAGTTTTTCTAGAGTCATACAGTAAGTGGTAGAACTGGAACTTGGAGCCAAGGCTGTCAGATTCTACAGTCCAATCATTTTCCACCATGGGAGAGATTAATCAATCACTCTTCTAGTCCTCCAGGCTGAAAACTTAGAGTCATTTTAAATTTTTCATCTCTCTTACTACATCAAGATGGCTTCAGCTTCCAGTCACAGAAAATCCTAACTCCAGTTACCTTTAGCATTTAGGAAGTGTATTATCTCACATAACAAGAATTACACAGATCAGGTGATTCTGTCCTCACTTATCTGAATCCTCTTGGCTTTACCATCTTGCACGCTTTGTCTAGAAACAAGAGCACTACCCACAGATTCAGACACCACATCCAAACAGCACAATATCCAAAGAAAGAAAGGGAACATGTCTAATAGTATTTCCTTCTTAAGAGTGTATGAAACATTTTTTAATTCCCAGGACAGCTTACTTCACATCACTCTGGCTAGAATTGGAGACATATCTGCTTCTAAACTAATCCCTGCCAAAGGGAGTGGAATGAATAGGATTGGGTTGCAGGACAACCAGGATCCACCCACTGGTGCTTGGGATAGAGTCAGTTTCCTTCCCATTTTACCCCAGAACAAGTGGGGGAGAGGTACATTCCTAAACAACATTGGGAATTCATTGGGAAGAAATAAAGATGAAAGCAAAAGCCAGGTTGGCTACACTCATTTCATAAGTTCGGCCTGTTGTGTTTCTTCATGCTGCCCATGTGTATTCTTTTCTTCCCATTATTCTCAGTCAGTTCAGTTTATCATTTGTGTCCAACTCTTGGCGACCCCATGGACTACAGCAAGCCAGGCCTCTGTGTCCATCACCAACTCCCAGAGCTTACTCAAACTCATATCCATCAAGTTGGCGATCTTCCAGTCATCTTATTCTCCGATGTCCCCTATTCCTCCTACCTTCGATCTTTCCCAGCATCAGGTCTTTTCCAATGAGTCAGTCCTTAGCATCAGGTGGCCATAGTTTTGGAGCTTCAGTTTCAACATCAGTCCTTCCAATGCATATTCAGGACTGATTTCCTTAGGATTGACTGGTTTGATCTCCTTGCAGTCCAAGGGACTCTCAAGGGTTTCTCTAACACCACAGTTCAAAAGCATCAATTCTTCAGTACTCAGCTTTCTTTATAGGCCAACTCTCATATCCATACATGACTGCTGGAAAAACCACAGCTTTGACTAGATGGAACTTTGTCAGCAAAGTAATGTCTCTGCTTTTCATATGATATCTAGGTTGTTCATAGCTTTTCTTCCAAGGAGCAAGTGTATTTTAATTTCATGGCTATAGTCACCATCAGCAGTGATTTTTGAGAACAAGAAAATAAAGTCTGTCACTGTTTCCATTGTTTCCCCATCTATTTGCCATGAAGTGATGGGACTGGATGCCATGATCTTAGCTTTTTTGAATGTTGAGTTTTAAGCCAGCTTTCTCACTCTCCTCTTTCACTTTCATCAAGAGGCTCTTCAGTTCCTCTTCGCTTTCTGCCATAAAGGTGGTGTTATCTGTGTATCTGAGGCTACTGATATTTCTCCCTGCAATCTTGATTCCAGCTTGGACTTCATCCAACCAGCATTTAGCATGATGTACTCTGCATATAAGTTAAGTAAGCAGGGTGACAGTATACAGCCTTAATGTACTCCTTTCCCAATTTGGAACCAGTCATTGTTCCATGTCTGGTTTTGTTGCCTCTTGACCTGCATACAGGTTTCTCAGGACGCAGCTAAGGTGGTCTTGTATTCCCATCTCTTTAAGAATTTTCCACAGTTTGTTGTGATCCACAAATTCAAAGACTTTGACATAGTCAATAAAACAGAAGTAGATGAATTTCTGGAATGCTCTTGCTTTTTCTATGATCCAGTGGATGTTGGCAATTTTATCTCTGGTTCCTCTGCCTTTTCTAAATCCAGTTTGAACATCTGGAAGTTC
Source organism: Bison bison bison (assembly GCF_000754665.1). NCBI lineage: Eukaryota > Metazoa > Chordata > Mammalia > Artiodactyla > Bovidae > Bison > Bison bison. The sequence continues at coordinate 4,393,974 of NW_011495045.1, read as the reverse complement.
ATGGTTCACATATTGTTGAAGCCTGACTTGGAGAATTTTTAGCACTACTTTGCTGGCATGTGAGATGAGTGCAATTATGTGGTAGCTTGAACATCCTTTGGCATTGCCTTTCTTTGGGATTGAACTGAAAACAGACCTTTGCCATTCCTGTGGCCACTGCAGAGCTTTCCAAATTTGCTGGCATATTGAGTGCAGAACTTTCACAGCATCATCTTTCAGAATTTGAAATAGCTATACTGGAATTCTGTCACCTCCACTAGCTTTGTTCGTAGTGATGATTCCTAAGGCCCACTTGACTTCACATTTCAGGATGTCTGGCTGTAGATGAGTATTCACACCATCGTGGTTCTGGGTCATTAGGATCTTTTTTGTATAGTTCTTCTGTGTGTTCTTGCCACCTCTTCTTAATATCTTCTACTTCTGCTAGGTCCATACCATTTCTGTTCTTTATTGTGCCCATCTTTGCATGAAATATTCCCTTGGTATCTCTAATTTTCTTGAGGTGATCTCTAGTCTTTACCATTGTATTGTTTTCCTCTATTTCTTTACATTGATCACTGAGGAAGATTTTCTTATCCCTCCTTGCTATTCTTTGGAACTCTGCATTCAGATGAGTATATCTTGCTCATTGCTCTAGTTTCGGCCATTTTTATCTTCCCTAGTTATTATAATAGCATCTTATCTGGCATCTCTATCTCCAATTTTCTGTTGGGTCTATTACAAATTAAACCTCCTAAGTTTCACTATGATCAATTTTCCTTTCTCCCAAATCTGCAATGAATTTTGAGTAGTCCATTGAAGGCCTAAGATTCAGACCCAATTTGGCTCTCAAGCTTTATCTCATGCAAATTTTGACTCACTAATCAAAAGGGATGTACAACTTAACTATTTTGAACAGATAAGAGGGTTCCAAAAGGGTAAAATTAGGGCCAAGGGAGCTCAGAAAGGCATTACTGCTAATGCTACATATGTCACATGTTAAGACACAGATCCAGAATGGAAGGATGAGGAAGATGATGCTATTCCCAGGCTGTTTTGTATAATGAGAATGCCTATCTGACTTGGCTTGAGAATAGAACATCTTCAAGGACAACTTTTTTTTTTTTTTTTTTGCCAAGAGAACACACTGATCATAGCAAACACCCTCTTCCAACAACATGAGAGAAGACTCTATACATGAACATCACCAGATGTCACCAGATGGTCAATAACAAAATCAGACTGATTGTATTATTTGCAGCCAAAGTTGGAGAAGCTCTATACAGTTAGCAAAAACAAGACCAGGAGCTGACTGGCTCAGATCATGAACTCCTTATTCCCAAACTCAGACTTAAATTGAAGAAAGTAGCAAAATGCACTAGACCATTAAGGTATGACCTAAATCAAATCCCTTACAAT
>NW_011495045.1:4392051-4392476 GCF_000754665.1 Bison bison bison | reverse complement strand
TCAAGAAGCAACAGTTAGAACTGGACATGGAACAACAGACTGGTTCCAAATAGGGAAAGGAGTATGTCAAGGCTGTATATTGTTATCCTGTTTATTCAACTTATATGCAGAGTACATGATGTGAAATTCTGGACTGGATGAAGCACAAGCTGGAATCATGATTGCCAGCAGAAATATCAATAACCTCAAATATGCAGATGACACCACCATTATGGCAGAAAGCAAAGAAGTACTAAAGATCCTCTTGATGAAAGTGAAAGAGGAGAGTGAAAAAGTTGGCTTAAAACTCAGCATTCAGAAAACTAAGATCGTGGCATTGAGTCCCATCACTTCATGGGAAATAGATGGGGAAACAATGGAAACAGTGACAGACTTTATTTTGGGGGGCTCCAAAATCACTGCAGATGGTGACTGCAACCATCAAA
>NW_011495045.1:4391216-4391951 GCF_000754665.1 Bison bison bison | reverse complement strand
ATGACATTGTACAGGAGGCAGGGATCAAGAATATCCCTAAGAAAAAGAAATGCAAAAAGGCAAAATGGTTGTCTGAGGAGGCCTTACAAAGAACCGTGAAAAGAAAAGCAAAAGGCAAAGGAGAAAAGGAAAGACATACCCATTTGAATGCAGAGTTCCAAAGAATAGCAAGGAGAGATAAGAAAGCCTTCATAAGTGACCAACACAAAGAAATAGAGGAAAACCATAGAATGGGAAAGACTAGAGATCTCTTGAAGAAAATTAGAGATACCAAGGGAACATTTCATGCAAAGATGGGCACAATAAAGAACAGAAATTGTATGGACCTAACAGAAGCAGAAGATACTAAGAAGTGGCAAGAATGCACAGAAGAACTATACAAAAACGATCTTCATGACCCAGATAACCATGATGGTGTGATAACTCACCTAGAGCCAGACATCCTGAAATGCAAAGTCAACTAGGCCTTAGGAAGCATCACTATGAACAAAGCATCAACAGTACGTGAACTGTGAACTTTCAGATGTTCAAACTGGATTTAGAAAAGGCAGAGAAGCCAGAGTCAAATTGCCAATGATCCATTGGATCATCAGAAAAGTGAGAGAGTTCCAAAAAAACCTCTACTTTTGCTTTATCGACTATGCCAAAGCTTTTGACTGTGTGGATCACAACAAACTCTGGAAAATTCTTCAAGAGATGGGAATACCAGACCACCTGACCTGCCTCCTGAGACAT
>NW_011495045.1:4388560-4391085 GCF_000754665.1 Bison bison bison | reverse complement strand
TAGAAGCATATTAAGAAGCAGAGACATTACTTTGCCAACAAAGGTCCTTCTAGTCAAGACTATGGTTTTTCCAGTGGTCATGTATGGATGTGAGAGTTGGACTATAAAGAAAACTGAGCACTGAAGAATTGATGCTTTTGAACTGTGATGTTGCAAAAGACCCTAGAGTCCTTTGGACAGCAAGAAGACCAAACCAGTCAATCCTAAAGGAAATCAGTCCTGAATATTCATTAGAAGGACTGATGCTGAAGCTGAAACTCCAATACTTTAGCCACCTGATGTGAAGAACTGATTCATTTGAAAAGACCCTGGTGCCTGGGAAAGATTGAAGGTGAGAGGTGAAGGGGATGACAGAGAATGAGATGGTTGGAGGACATCACCAACTCAATGGACATGAGTTTGAGTAAGCTCTGGGAGTTGGTGATGGACAGGGGAGCCTGGCGTGCTGCAGTCCATGGGGTCACAAAGAATCGGACATGACTGACCAGCTGAACTGAACTGAACTGAAGGACAACCTCCACCTTAAAGTTACAAGATGATATTGACATCCTTTCAGATATCCATGAGCCCAGAGCTACCAAGATCCACAATGCAAAGGAACAGCTACTCTTTGACCATTATGGGTCACCAAATACACAAGGACTCTTCTAAGGAGCTACATTTCGGAGGCATCACTAGTCTTTTTTCCTGAGAGATATATTTTGGAGGCATCACTAGTCTTCTTTTTTATGCTAAAACTTTAAACTTTTTTCTTATTCAGAGAAGCAGAACATCCTCTGTCATTCCTTGAACATTTTAGTCCATAGTTTAAACATGCAGAGACTGACGTTTCAGAGGCATCATAGTCTTAATTATATAAGACTATATAATTAGCATCTGTATAAAAAATGTGTACTACAAAGGTAAATTAAAGATATCTTGTGTGATTGAAATGATCTTCAAATCCATTCATTTAGTATCACAGGACCTTGTGTGCTCCCTTCCTGCCCCCTGTCCCTTACACATGCAAATACACACACACACATAAGCTGTGAGGGCTGTGATTTGGAAATATGCAATAATACACAGAATACAAGCACAAATCTGGCAAAAAGATCTTCAGGAATTTTACTGATCTCATGATTCCCACCAACATTCAAAGAATACACAATGTGATATCTCTAGCCCAAGTATATAAGAATTGTGTTCCTATTTACTTTATACAATCCCTCCCAGTTCAGCCACAATGTTGCCCTATCTCATAATCTCTATGAGAACTTCTCATTGAAAGCAGCTGAGGGATATCAGGGAAGATAAGATGATTGAGTCTCCTTATGTGATCCTTGGGCTTTCCCCTGTGGCTCAGTGGTAAAGAATTCACCTGCAATGTAGGAGTCACAGGAGACACAGGTTCGATCCCTGGGTTGGGAAGATCCCCTGGAGGAGGGCAAGGCAACCCACTCCAGCATTCTTGCCTGGAGGATACCATGGACAGAGGAACCTGGCAGGCTACAGTCCATAGGGTCTCAAGAAGTCAGACATGACTGAAGTGACTTAGCACGCATGCATGTGACCCTCACCACAAATTAGAAGAGTTCATCCTGGGGTGGGTTGCCATCAGAAGCCTCTTTTGAGAGTCAAACTAATAAATCATCTACTAGGATCAAAGCACTCCAGCTTCTTGGGATGATGGGACAGCATTCAGAATCATTAATTCCTCCCTGATGATCCTCAGTAGATAAAGCCTACATAGCAAATATGGGAGAGGTAGAGAACTCCCCTTCTAATACAGTAATTGTTCTAAGGAAAAAGAACATATAAGTTATGCACGAACCAATCTTTCTTTATTTTAAAAAGAACTCCTCACACCAATGTTGTCAGTTTATGACTGAACTGATCTTCAAACTGACTGAAACCTATATCTATCATTCCCCGCACTCTCCCCTCTACCCCATTCCGAGTCATACTCAAACATCTATAGTAGAGTGTCTATAACGGGTAAGAGACAATGCATTTAGAGTAAAAATGGTCAAGGAATGAAAGAAGCTGCCCCTCAGTAACACAAATTGGAAAAGCTCAGACTGTTTGCTAACTGCTATAGTCAATTCTTCGGACCCAGATAGATTTGTGTTGCTCATGAGCTTTCTGGCTCTCAAACTAGCCAGTCCTGCCTGCTTCATGCTGCACCATTTATAAGTTCTGGTCAAAACTGAGTCAGGAAGATGGTACCTCCAAGTAAGAGACAAGAAGATGTAACTGGAAAGGGGCACATGGCAAGATGGGAAATAGGCCAAGGCACTGGGGATGTTGTTTTTTAATCAGGGTGGTGGACACCTGTGTTCACAAACATGTTCCCTTTAAACAATACAAATTCTTTAATATACTCTTCTCTGTGTGTATTTCACAATTTTAAAATTATTTTGAAACAATTAGAGATTTACAGGAATTTGCAGAAATAATACAGAGGTCCCCTGACTTTTACAATTTTGAAAAATACCTCTCCCTCAATCCCCAGTAAAAAAAAAAAAAAAAAAAAAAACCCAATG
>NW_011495045.1:4385449-4388460 GCF_000754665.1 Bison bison bison | reverse complement strand
CCCCAGAAAAAAAAAAAAAAAAAAAAAAAACCTACTGAGGAAATGAGATTTGTAGAATGTGACTTTTGCTGCACAATAAGCTTGAGGGAAGGCTGATAAAATATAGAATGATTTTTACTTGTGTTATTTCTCATCTTGGAGATGAAAACGTCAAGTCAACATTATTCAAGTGAAAAGAAATGAAACAGAACTAAAGGGATTGTATTGAAGTGTCACATTTAAGTTGTTGAGAAATGACATAATTCCAAGGTGACCTAAGACCAATTTAAGCATTCACATGGGAAAGACAAGAGAACTCTCATGTTGAGGTCATTCAGGAATAATTTCTTCTGAAATTAAAAGATGACACAAAGTTCATTGGAAATACTCATAGTATATCCAAAATACCCTTATAAGGTCTTAGAAACATCAAGCCTGTTTGGATTTTAAATGTGGAAAATTGGATTGGCTTTGAGACGAAGCTTCTAATTCACTCTACCAGTTCTCCTGAAATTGAAGATGCTACTAAAATTAGGCTTGCCCGTAACAAGAAACGCTTACTTGAATTAAGAGCATAAGCACTTGAGCACGTATGGTCCAGCCTGGGAGGACGTATCACTGGTGTGCTCCACAAGAGTCAGTCAAGTGACCTAGGGGCCAAATATCCTGGATTAAAACCCTGGCATGGCCGCTTAGTAGCTGTGTGAGTTAACTTCTCTGAGCCTCTGTTTTGTTTCAGGTAAAGTATGAATAAAAAGACCTACCTCAAAAAATGTCCTTGTGTTTATTTGATTATTAATTTGTACTTAATGTTCAAAAAGTATTGGCTGTCATTATAACTTCTGTTAAGAGCTTGCATTTGTCAATAGAGAAAAAAAATAAGGCTGCCTGTTCTCTTCTTACTAGCATAACGTGATCAAACGAATTTACTGACCCATCTTTGGACCTTCCAAAGGCTTGGGCATTATTTCATGCTTTCTGGATATTTTGACAATCCATTAGCAAAGGTTACCCTCTAGCAACAACTAGGGCACTGAAGGAATGAGGCTCAGGGCAGTTAGTTACCTTTCAATGGAGAGAAGAAAGAATCGAGAATGATTCAGAGCTCAAGATAGCATAGTGAGAGGGTCTTGACATGTCTGTACAAGCAGTGGGGACTGACACAGAAGGTGGCAGAGCTGGGGTTACAGTGGAAGTTGCTTGCTGACATCCTCTCCCCTTCAGCAGGGCTGACATGCTTCCATGCCGCCCCTTCTCCACCTGACCTGGATTCCACTTAGAAAGGAGGCCATGGAGGAATTCTCCCCTGAGCACCTCCCCTCTCTTGTCCCAAATACTGCCAGCTGCTGCGTCGTCTGTGCTGTCAGTGAAGACTGTGTGTGTGCATCTGCTTTTATTGTATTCCATAATAAACACTGTATGTATCTCATGCGTCTGCTTTCCTGCGCGTGCTTGCAAAGACTCTTGACAGGATGGCAACTAGACTTCTCTCCTATAGAGGCCACACCAGTCTCTATGGAGATGAGGCTACTTCAAACACACAGGTTCCTTCTCAGTGCTTCCTGCCCCCTGCCAAGAACATCACTGCCATAGTCAGTCTCTTATTGATAGGAAATGTTATATGGTTCTCGTGCACTGAGATAGAGAAAATACTGAAACCCATGGCTTTAACCAGTGTTTCATAAAGTATAAGCTCCCTCATTACCTACATTTGAATCACCTGATTTTCTGCCACCAATACCCACAAAGTCATTTATGACTTCTAGCATATAATACCAGAGAAGGCAACGGCACCCCACTCCAGTACTCTTGCCTGGAAAATCCCATGGACGGAGCAGCCTGGTAGGTCCATGGGGTCGCTAGGAGTCAGACACGACTGAGCGACTTCACTTTCACTTTTCACTTTCCTGCATTAGAGAAGGAAATGGCAACCCACTCCAGTGTTCTTGCCTGGAGAATCCCAGGGACTGGGGAGCCTGATGGGCTGCCATCTATGGGGTCGCACAGAGTCAGACATGACTGAAGTGACTCAGCAGCAGCAGCAGCAGCATATAGTACCCTGCATAGCACCTGGTACTCATATAAAGCCTATGATAAATGATTGCCAAATGGCCAAATACATTAATATTTCTGTTTCTTAGTTCCCTAATCTGGAAAGTTATTTTTGAGGTTTTTCAGCACTCGGTGGTCAAAAAAGTTCACTATCTAGGCAATGTTTGCTCCCTGGGCTCTATGCCATTTCATCACAGCCCTTGCTAGGACTCTAAACCAAGATATCCCAACATTAATTAACATTTATTGACACTTATAACTTGTCAGGCATCGTACCAAACATTTTGCGTATGCTCACAATAGCGCTGTGAGTTAAATATTATTGTCCCGTAGTATTGATGGGAAAATTGAAGAACAAATTGGTTCATGTTAATGTACCTGGGCCACAGTTCAGTTCAGTTGCTCCGTCGTGTCCGACTCTTTGCAACCCCACAAATCGCAGCACGCAAGGCCTCCCTGTCCATCACCAACTCCCAGAGTTTACTCAAACTCATGTCCCTTGAGTTGGTGATACCATCCAGCCATCTCATCCTCTGTCGTCCCCTTCTCCTCCTGCCCCCAATCCCTCCCAGCATCAGGGTCTTTTCCAATGAGTCAACTCTTTGCAAAGTATTGGAGTTTCAGCCTCGGCATCAGTCCTTCCAATGAACACCCAGAGCTGATTTTTAGGATGGACTGGTTGGATCTCCTTGCAGTCCAAGGGACTCTCAAGAGTCTTCTCCAACACCACAGTTCAAAAGTATCAGTTCTTCAGTGCTCAGCTTTCTTCACAATCCAACTTTCACATCCATACATGACCACTGGAAAAACCATAGCCTTGACTAGACGGACCTTTGTTGGCAAAGTAATGTCTCTGCTTTTCAATATGCTATCTAGGTTGGTCACAACTTTCCTTCCAAGGAGTAAGTGTCTTTTAATTTCATGGCTACAGTCACCATCTGCAGTGATTTTGGAGCCCCAAAAAAGAAAGTCTGACACTG
>NW_011495045.1:4380427-4385349 GCF_000754665.1 Bison bison bison | reverse complement strand
ACTCTCCTCTTTCACTTTCATCAAGAGGTCTTTTTAGTTCCTCTTCACTTTCTGCCATAAGGGTGTTTTCATCTGCATATCTGAGGTTATTGATATTTCTCCCAGCAATCTTGATTCCAGCTTGTGCTTCTTCCAGCCCAGAGTTTCTCATGATGTATTCTGCATATAAGTTAAATAAGTAGGGTGACAATATACAGCCTTGATGTACTCCTTTTCCTATTTGGAACCAGTCTGTTGCTCCATGTCCAGTTCTAACTGTTGCTTCCTGACCTGCATATAGGTTTCTCAAGAGGCAGGTCAGGTGGTCTTGTATTCCCGTCTCTTTCATAATATAATTTGGGGTTCATTCTACGTGATTTTATACCAAATGAAGTCTTTTTTGGCAGAAAGGAAGTCAAAGCAGAAACTGGAGATTCGAATAAGCTTTCCCCAAGAGGTCTGAGCAAAGCTCAAGATGGACCTACTGATATTTGTCAGCAGAATTTGAGAGAGGAAGAGCGAACGTGTAAAAGGACCCTGGGAGGCACTACACGGTGTCAGGAGGATGTTCTCTTGAGTAATGGTGTTGAAAATGCTCTGGCCAGACTTGAGAGGATAGGAGAAGCAAAGGTTCTGAAACGGGTTTCTGCATCTAATTGGAGAAGTACTACAGACCTACCATGGGAGGACTTTGCCCCTGAAAGAACAGAGATAAGTGAGCAGAGAAATAGGTCATGAAATTCAAGTCGGGCTCTTGCCTTCTCTTACATCCTCATTACCAAAGGCTGATCTGGTCGCCACACCTCCCATATTCTACCATCACCACTGCTACCTCAACATCAGTCCTGAGAGTCTAGATTCTAAGTACCTGCTTCATCATGACCCTCATGGATGCAGGAAGATCAAAGTATTTACGACCTAGGATCAACAGACAGGTCCCAGGAGGCTGTACAACTGTGGTATTGGCCTCATCTGTACTTGAAAGTAGAATATGGTAACCCTGCTCCATAGCTAACTGTTCCTTCTGTCACTCTCTTCCCAAAATGCACCTGGATTGAGTAAGGTGGGGATAATCAGGATAAAGCAAAGCAGGGTAGGAGGGAGGAGAGAAGCCTTTTCCCTCTGTGCTGCTGATCAGAAATGATAAATATAAGACCCAGAATAAGTTCTGAGGTTGAGAGTGCATCCTCCTTATTGATCATAAAGAGCACAGGGAGCATGTTTCATTATTATTAGGAGATAAATTTTTCATCAAAAGGATAAGAAATAATAAATGCCAGTAAGGATCGCTTGTGCATCCATTATGGAAAACAGTATGGAAGTTCCTCCAAAAATTAAAAATAGAACTATTATACAATCCAAGAATTCCATTTCTGGGTATAGATTTGAAGGAAACAAAATTACTATCCAAGAGATATCTGTACTTCCATATTCTTTGTAGCATTAGTCAAGATATGGAAACAAATTCTCTAAGTGTCCATCAACAGATGAGTGGATAAAGAAAATGCATATGTGTGTGCAAGCTAAGTTGCTTCAGTCATGTCTGACTCTTTGTGACCCCATGGACTGTAGTCCCCCAGGCTCCTCTGTCTGTGGGATTCTCCAGGCAAGAAAACTGGAGTAGACTGTCATTCCCTCCTCCATGAGATCTTCCCGACCCAGAGATAGAACCCATGTCTCTTAGTCTCCTGTGTTGGCAAGCGGGTTCTTTACCACTGGTGCCACCTGGGAAGCCCCATATTCTTTGCAGCATTAGTCAAGATGTATAAACAACCTAAGCGTCCATTAATAGATGAATGAATAAAGAAAATGCATATAAAAATATATAAAATGAGATACTCTTCAGCCATTAAAAAGCAGGAAATACATTCATTTGCAACAACATGAATGGACCTTGATGGCATTATGCTAAGTGACATAAATCAGACAGAGAAAGACAAATACCATATGATCTCACTCATTTATGGAGTCTTAAGTTAAAAAAAAAAAACACTGAACTCAAAAATACAGAGAACAGATAGGTGGTTGCTAGAGACAGGGCCTGGTGAGCGGGCAAAATAGGAAGGTGTTCAAAAGGTATAAACTACTAGTTAGAAGAAGGTTCTGGGATGTAATGCACAACAGGGTGACTCTGGTTAGTGATAGTGTATTGCATATTTGAAAACTCTTAAGGGAGTTTAGTATGGGCTTCCCAGATGGTGCAGTGATAAAGAATTTGCCTGCCAATGCAGGAGACATTGATTCAATCCCTGAGTCAGGAAGATCCCCTGGAGGAGAGCATGGCAACCCACTCCAGTATCCTTTCCTGGAAAATCCCATGGACAGAGGAGCCTGGCGGACTTCTGCCCATGAGGTTGAAAAGAGTCAGGCAAGACTGAGCACAGAAAGGAGGAAGGAAGAAAGTAGATCTGAAAAGTTCTCCACATGAGGAAAAATGAACTTGCAACTATGTGATGTGATGGATGTTAACTAGATTATGACCATCACCCTGAAATAAATCCCATATCAATTCATTATATCATACACCTTAAAATTATACAACGCTATATGTCAAAGAAGAAAGAAGTGTCCAGCTCTGAAGGATCACTATAAATCCTGAAGGTGTTTTGCTAGTTTGCCTCTTGCTCACTGGGCAACTCCCTGCTGCCAACCTCAGACCCTGTATCGCTGGCCTTTGCCCAAGGCTGAGCCGTTCTCTGCTTTTACTGTTCTCCTTCTGATAACTTCTCTAAGCAGGAAGAGTCCAGGATTGGGCAAGGTTTTGAAAGTGGGCCATCAAAGCACTAGAGGGTAGAGACTGCAGAGTGTAGTGCAGAGTTTCAAAAGCTCTTGTATTCTGTGAACATGCTATTTTGGGATCAGTCCTTTGAATTCTTACCTCCTGAAAAGCCTCATGGTTGGTTTAGTGATGGAGTTTCAGGGTCTAAAAATTGCCTGAAGCAGATGCTTCAGCCTTCTTCTAGCCAAAGTGAAAAGCACCTGGTAATTGAAAGCCAGAGATACTAATAGAAAGCATTCACTGTCCTAAACTCTGTATATTTAACTTCTAACCCCCTGGAGTATAGTCAGGGGTATGAGTAACAATTGGGGAGTGGGGAAGATCCAAACCAAATTCATACTCAGACCATGGCAGTCCTCACCATTACTGACACTGACCTCCTTGGACAGTCCCCCAGACTTCCTCCAGTCCACTCTCTACTATCCTCTGATCCTGATCTAGCATTGTCCCCTCCTAACCCATGATCTGACCTTCCCAGTCCCAGGGAGGTAGAAAAGGGCTAAAATTTGACTGCTAGCCCAAAGGAAATCCCATGGGAACAAGTAGCTACTTCCATGATCTCACATCAAAAGTTATGTGTGCTGATATTGTTATAAATAAGAATATCTAAAATCCTGAGAATTGTTTCTGTGTGTTAGATGCTGTTCTGATACAATAACAATCTTGTATACAAACAGATATGGATAATTTAAGATGAACACATATTTTAAAAGCAAGATAATTACAGATAATTATAAATGCTGTAAAAAAATTTAAAGATTAATGTGATATATAGAAGTTAATATGTAAGCTTATCCTAGAGAGTGACCATGGATGGGAGTGGGTATTTGGACCTAAAGAATGAGATGGAATTATTCAGGGGAGAACTAGGCAGATAGCACCCCAGACACAGAAACAATTATTACAAATTTCTCAAGCCAGAACATATTTCACATGTTCCAGGAAAAGAAAAGACTCTTGTGTGGCTGGAGGGGGGCCAAGAAGAGATGTGAATCCAGGAAAGGCAGAGGTCAGCTCACGCAAGGCTTTATAGGATTTTACTCTGAAACCAATGAAATGTCTTTGAAGGACTAAGTGTGATGTGATCTGATTTATGTTTTATGAAAGTTCACCTTGGGTGTTGAATGGAGAACAAATTATAAGAAGTAAAAGTCAGGAGGCTATTCAGAAACCAGGCAAGGGATTGTGGTGGTTTACATTAGAAAGATTGGTGACAGTGGCAATGGAGTGAAGTGCGATAATCCTTGCAGTTTTATATTAATAGAAAAGAAAACTGACAATCAAAAATATTAGGAAAATTGATAACATTGCACAGCCAGCTAGTTGCAGGCAGATCCAGGATTCAAATGTTTATCTGTTTAATTTCAAAATATGCTTTGCATCCTCTGCATTTCTTTGAGTCTCTGCTTTCTCATCTGTAAAATACTAGTTTGGATTAGATTTTCTACGAAATATCTTCAAACTGTAAAATATCAGAACTTTCCAGCTAATTCATCAAAACTTGAGCAAATTCTTTCCACTTGTTGTTGTTATTGTTCGGTCGCTGAGTCGTGTCTGACTCCTTGTGACCCCATGGACTGCAGCCCACCAGGCTTGCCTGTCCTTCACCATCTCCTGCAGCTTGCTCAAACTCATGTCCATTGAGTCGGTGATGCCATTCAACCATCTCATCTGTCTTCCCCTTCTCCTCTCACCTTCAATCTTTCCCAGCATCAAGGTCTTTTCCAATGAATCAGCTCTTCGATTCAGGTGGCCAAAGTACTGAAGCTTCAGCTTCTACATCAGTCCTTCCAATGAATATTCAGGGTTGATTTCCTTTAGGATTAACTGGCTTGATCTATTGCTATCCAAGGGACTCTTGAGAATCTTCTGCAACACCACAGTTCGAAAGTATCAATTCTTCAGTAATTTTTGTTGTTCAGCTCTCACATCTGTATATGACTACTGGAAAAACCATAGCTTTGACCTTATGGACTTTTGTTGGTAAAGTAATATTTCCACCTTTTAATATGCTGTCTAAGTTTGTCATGGCTTTTCTTCCAAAGAGAAAGTGTCTTTTAATTTCACAGCTGCAGTCACCATCTGCAGAGATTTTGGAGCCCAAGAAAATAAAGTCTGTCACTGTTTCCATTGTTTCCCCATCTATTTGCCATGAAGTGATGGG
>NW_011495045.1:4380119-4380327 GCF_000754665.1 Bison bison bison | reverse complement strand
CTTATCAATGCAGGAGATGCAGGTTTAATCTCTGGGTTGAGAAGATCCCCTGGAGAAGGAAATGGCAAGCCACTCTAGTATTCTTGCCTGGGAAGTCCCATGGACAAAGGAGCTTGGTGGGATATAGTCTGTGGGGTGGCCAAAGAGTCGGACACAACTTAGCTACTAACCAACAACAACAATCATCCCACACCACAGAATAGCAGGA
>NW_011495045.1:4378693-4380019 GCF_000754665.1 Bison bison bison | reverse complement strand
CTTTCTGCCATAAGGGTGGTGTCATCTGCATATCTGAGGTTATTGATATTTCTCTTGGCAATCTTGAGTCCAGCTTGTGCTTCATCCAGCCCAGCACTTCGCATGATGTACTCTGCATATAAGTTAAATAAGTAGGGTGACAATATATAGCCTGAACATACTCCTTTCCCTATTTTGAACCATTCTATTGTTCCATGTCTGGTTCTAACTATTTCTTCTTAACTTGCATACAGGTTTCTCAGGAGGCAGGTAAAGTGCTTAGACATGATTGACACTGCTTGGATGTAGTCATATATAGTCATATAGAACTATATACTACACATGACTACATACTACATATGTGATCATATGTGCCCCTTAGGTTGTTTTTTGTCTCATGTGGTGAGGAACGATGCACATGTTTACCGAACTCACATGTGGTCTTTGATTTTCAGGAACTTTCAAGATAAGGGTGAGAAAGAGATCACGTTTAGCCACAGCATCAGCAGGGGATCTTGAACCGTCTGCAGAAAGCAGGCCAGCCAATGAGAAATAGTGATGGAGGGTAGGGGAGGACTAGCTGAAGGGAAGCAAGGTTATCGGATAAGCACTAGGAATAAATTGTAAACATAGATAAACAAAAAAATCCATCACCTGTAAAATGAGAGTCTTTTAAAAATCAGGCTATGGCTTTTTACTTTCTTTTACATTTTTTTTTAATATTGAAGCATGTTGGTTAATAATGTTGTAATAGTTTCAAGTGTACAGCAAAGTAATTCAGTTATACATTTACCTGTATCTATTTTTCTCCAAATTGTTTTCCCATTTAAGTTATCACAGCATATTGAGCAGCATTTCTTGTGTTATACAGTAGGTCCTTGTTGGTTATCTATTTTAGATATAGCAGTGTGTACAAGTCAATCCTCAACTCCCAATCTTTACTTTGAACACAGTTTTATTATTTGAATTTTTGTATACAGTGTATATTAGTTTTGTAGTATAAATATTTTAAACAAAATGAAGTCCAGCCATTTTATAATAATGAATATCTTTAAGTTCTTTAGTAGTGTAGCAATACATTCTGGATATTTTTGGAGAGGCACAATTTCAAATGTTTTGGTGGTAGAGCAGAAAGAGGAAGTTTGACACGTCACTTCACACAGTGGCTACCAACTTAGATTCTGGAGTCAGACTGCCTTTGAAATCTTGGTTATACCACTTACTGGCTATGACATTTAGGGTAAATTACATAATCCACTAGTGGCTCAGTGGTAAGAAATCTGCTTGTCAATGCAGGAGACACAGGTTTAATCTCTGGGTTGGGAAGATCCCCTGGAGAAGGAAATG
>NW_011495045.1:4378359-4378593 GCF_000754665.1 Bison bison bison | reverse complement strand
AAATAAAGTCTGTCACTGTTTCCATTGTTTCCCCATCTATTTGCCATGAAGTGATGGGACTGGATACCATGATCTTCATTTTTTGAATGTTAAGTTTTAACTGGCTTTTTCACTCCTCTTTTTCACCTTCATCAAGGGGCTCTTTAATTCCTCTTTGCTTTCTGCCATAAGGGTGGTGTCATCTGCATATCTGAGGTTATTGATATTTCTCTTGGCAATCTTGAGTCCAGCTTG
>NW_011495045.1:4352587-4378259 GCF_000754665.1 Bison bison bison | reverse complement strand
ATAGCAGGAAAACTATAAAAACCAAATGCAGATTTACATAAATATAAATGTAACTTATCTTCAGATCCTGTATCCAATTTTTTCCAATTTTAAAAAGCATGTTACTCTTTCATAGAGGCTCTTTATTAGCTTTGCTTTCCTTTTGAGAATTTTCTGTTATTAGAGGTACTCTAGGAGAAGTGGGTGCAATGTGATACATAATTAGGAAAAATCATTTCAAAGTAATCAATATTTAAAGGTAGAAAAATCTTCTAGGTAAATAAGTTTAATTGTGTAAGCAATGATATATATCTTGAATTAAAATAAAAATTTTAAGCATGTATGGTGATGGATATTAACCAAACTTACTGTAGTGATCATTTTGCAATATGTATAAATATTGAATCATCATGTTGTACAGCTGAAAGGAACACAATTTATAATTTTTTATGTCAACCTCAATAAAAATAAATTAATAAAATTTTAAATTTGCTCTAGAATGAGACTTTTTCATTAATTACTTTCAAAGGTATATTCAAGAAACCACATTATGATAGTTCTAATACCTTTAGGAATCAAAAAATAAAAACTAATATACTTAAATAAAACATAAAACTCAAGTTAAATATAGTCTCCTGATGGATATACTATCATAGATTTCTATTCTAAAAAATCTAGAGAATGTGGGAGTTGAGACTAATTATCAAAAAGAAAATATCCTTGAATTAAGCATCTTTTAAGATTTTATTATGTCCCCATATAAAATGATTACAATTTTACTCCAGCTCATAAGAGAGTGAACAATTTTACTCTATCATGTACAATTTTACTCAATTCTATGTTCAGTTCAGTCACTCAGTCGTGTCTGACTCTTTGCGACCCCATGAATCGCAGTACTCCAGGCCTCCCTGGCCATCACCAACTCCTGGAGTTTACTCAGACTCAGTCCATTGAGTCAGTGATGCCATCCAGCCATCTCATCTTCTGTCATCCCCTTCTCCTCCTGCCCCCAATCCCTCCCAGCATCAGAGTCTTTTCCAATGAGTCAACTCTTTGCACGCGGTGGCCAAAGTACTGGAGTTTCAGCTTTAGCATCATTCCTTCCAAAGAAATCCCAGGGCTGATCTCCTTCAGAATGGACTGGTTGCATCTCCTTGCAGTCCAAGGGACTCTCCAGAGTCTTCTCCAACACCACAGTTCAAAAGCATCAGTTCTTCAGCACAGTCCAACTCTCACATCCATACATGACTACAGGAAAAACCATAGCCTTGACTAGTTGACATAATTCTAAAATGCTATTGAACTGAAGAGGGGTGTATGCACTGCACAAACAAAGAAGACTAAGTCATTATGAGTTACTGTAGAATCTGTCTGGTTTAAGTGAATATAAAATCATTAATTTCATAGAAATATGCACAGTTAAATCATATATTATATACTGCCAACATGTGAAAAGATATTGTTTATTGAAATATAGTTGATTTATGATATTATATAATTTTACAGGTGAATATCATAATTATTCAGTTATATATATGTACATATATATAACTATATCTAGAATTAGACTAGACTATATATCTAGAAACAGACTATTTTAAATTAAATCTTATATATGCCTTTTAAAGGAGTGTAAGTTTTCATCTCTTTATTTTAGCAGTTGTAGCTCTGGCATGTTATACAAGCAGGACCTCTAATTAAAACGTGATGATTAGTGATTACAAGTGTGGGAGGAGAAGAATCACATCGTATGGCATTTTCTCCTGATAAAATTCTTGCACACAGGCCCAAGCTCTTTGAAGTCTGCTTTCCTCTTTGCTACAGGCAAAAGCATTTTGGGAAAGAGGGCCACATACAGATTGCTTTGCAGTATTCTTCTAAGTCAGGAGCAAAGTTTTGCCAGCACTTTGGTTGCCTAAAATCTTTTCCTTCCCTCCGAGATTTAATATGGATGAATAATTACCAAGTTCTATCAAGGCAGCTTCTTGGAGTCTTCTCGCTCTGTGCCATTCCAGAGCCCTCTGGATCCTTCTGCTGTGATGTTAGGCCTTGGTGTGCTCTAAGAAACTAGAAAAAGAAATCTGGGCAGTTGAAGAGAACTGTGGCTCTTAGAGATAACATCCTACATAATCCTTAAGAAGGAAAGATTTAAACGAGATAAAGAATAGTCAGCTCTTTTAGCAGTCAGGCAATGATTCTTTCCAAACAGCTCATGACTTTGAGTTAAATGACATTCTGTGAATTTCACTGTGTAGAGTTATATATGTATCTAGAGAATGTTCTATTTTCTCTAAGCACTGTTTCCTAGGTGAGTGAAGTATTCCTTAGTTGATATCAGTGTGGCCCTGCCCAATAGAGTTAAGAGATTATAAAAAAAAAAAGTATGGGATGCCACCAGTGTAATTAAATCAAAAGTCAGGAAGTGTTGTCTACCCTGACCCATCCCAATGTATTAAGGCTGAAATGATCAATTTAAGGGAACGGCCTAAAAAACAACCAAAAGAACCTCCAGGGACTCCTAATTAAAATGGTAAGTCAGGACTTTCACTGTTTCTAGGACTCTTTCAGTAGCTTCATTATTTTTATTATTACCATAATTCAGTTCAGTCGCTCAGTTGTGTCCAACTGTTTGTGATCCCACGGACTGCAGCACACCAGGCTTCCCTGTCCATCACTAACTACTCAAACTCATATCCATAGAGTTGGTGATGCCATCCAATCATCTTATCCTCTGATGTTGCCTTCTCATACTTGCAATCTTTCCCAGCATCAGGGTCTTTTCAAATGAGTCAGTTCTTCAGATCAGGTGGCCAAAGTATTGGAGTTTCAGCTTCAGCATCAGTCCCTCCAATGAGTATTCAGGACCGACTTCCTTTAGGATGGACTGGCTGGCTCTCCTTGCAATCCAAGGGACTCTCAAGAGTCTTCTCCAATACCACTGTTCAAAAGCATTGATTCTTCATGCTCAACTTTCTTTATAGTCCAACTCTCACATCCATACATGACTACTGGAAAAACCATAGCTTTAACTTGACAGACTGTTGTTGGCAAAGTAATATCTCTGATTTTTAATAGCTATCTAGGTTGGTCATAGCTTTTCTTCCAAGGAGCAAATGTCTTTTAATTTGATGGCTACAGTCACCATCTGCAGTGATTGTGGAGCCCAAAAAATAAAGTCTCTCACCGTTTCCATTGTTTCTCCATGTATTTGCCATGAAGTGATGGGACCAGATGCCATGGTCTAGTTTTCTGAATGTTGAGTTTTAAGCCAACATTTTCACTCTCCTCTTTCACATTCGTCAAAAGCCTCTTTAATTCTTCTTCACTTTCTGCTATAAGGGTTGTGTCATTTGCATATCTGAGGTTATTGATATTTCTGCTGGCAATCTTGATTCCAGCTGGTGCTTCATCCAGCCCAGAATTTCTCATGATGAACCTGCATATAAGTTAAATAAGCGGGGTGACAATATACAGCCTTGACGTACTCCTTTTCCTATTTGGAACCAGTCTGTTGTTCCATGTCCAGTTCTAACTGTTGCTTCTTGACCCACTGTTGACTTCTCAGGAGGCATATCAGGGGATCTGGTATTTCCATCTCTTGAAGAATTTTCCAGAGTTTGTTGTGATCCACACAGTCAAAGGCTTTGGTTTTATTCCATAAAGCAGAAATAGATGTTTTTCTGGAACTCTGTTGCTTTTTTGATGATCCAGTGCATGTTGACAATTTGATCTCTGGTTCCTCTGCCTTTTCTAAATCCAGCTTGAACATCTGGAAGTTCACGGTTCATATATTGCTGAAGCCTGGCTTGGAGAATTTTGAGCATTACTTTACTAGCGTGTGAGATGAGTGCAATTGCAGTAATTTGAGCATTCTCTGGCATTGCCTTTCTTTGGGATTGAAATGAAAACAGATCTTTTCCAATCCTGTGGCCTCTGCTGAGTTTTCCAAATTTGCTGGCATATTGAGCGCAGCACTTTCACAGCATCATCTTTTAGGAATTGAAATAGCTCACCTGGAATTCCATCACCTTCACTAGCTTTGTTCATAGTGATACTTCCTAAGGCTCACTTGACTTCACACTCCAGGAATCTGGCTCTAGGTGAGTGATCACACCATCATAGTTATCTGGGTCATTAAGATCTTTTTTGGGTAGTTCTTCTGTGCATAGTTCTTCGGTGTATTCTTGCTACTTCTTCTTGATACCTTCTCTATACAATTTATATCCTTTATTGTGCCCATCTTTGCATGAAATGCTCCCTGGTATCTCTAATTTTCTTAAAGAGAACTGTAGTCTTTCCCATTCTATTGTTTTCCTCTATTTCTTTACATTGATCACTGAGGAAATCTTGCTTATCTCTCCTTCCTATTCTTTGGAAATCTGCATTCAGTTGAGTATATCTTTCCTTTTCTCCTTTGCCTTTTGCATGTTTTCTTTTCTCAGCTATTTGTAAGCCCTCCTCAGACAACCATTTTGCCTTTTGAATTTCTTTTTCTTGAGGATGGTCTTGATCACTGCCTCCTGTAAAATGTCACAAACCTCCACCAATAATTCTTCAGGCACTCTATCAGATCTAATCCCTTGAATCTATTTTTCACTTCCACTGTATAATCGTAAGGGATTTGATTTAGGTCATACCTGAATGGTCTAGTGGTTTGCCCTTCTTTCTTCAATTTAAGTCTGAATTTGGCAATAAGGAGTTCATGATTTGAAACACAGTAAGCTCCCAGTCTTGTTTTTACTGACTGTATAGAGCTTCTTCGTCTTTGGCTGCAAAGAATACAATCAATCTGATTTCAGTATTGACCATCTGGTGATGTCCATGTGTAGAGTCTTCTCTTGTGCTGTTGGAAGAGGGTATTTCCTATGACCAGTGCGTTCTCTTGGCAAAACTCTTTTAGCCTTTGCCCTGCTTTGTTTTGTATTCCAAGGCCATATTTGCCTGTTACTCCAGGTATCTCTTGACTTGCTACTTTTGCATTCCAGTCCCCTATAATGAAAAGGATCTTTTTTGGGTGTTAGTTCTAGAAGTTATTGTAGATCTTCATAGAACCATTCAACTTCAGCTTCTTTAGCATTGCTGGTCAGGGCATAGATTACTGTGATATTGAATGATTATCATCATTATTATTATCTCATTTTTACTCCCTAAGATCTACTTGTTACTGGGAGACACTTCCTTTCATTGACAAGGACACTATGAAAAAATCAGAGCTTGCTCACTCTTGCTCCTCCAGAAAGGGGCACAGTGAAAATAAGGTTGATTTTCACTTGTACTTCCAGGCTCTGGATGTTGAAGAGGTGAAGCTTTGGCTTCCATGTACAGTCTCTCCCAAAAGCAGAGCACAGCATAATGCTTAAGAATCTGGATTCTAGGAATGAAACACATGTGAATTTGACTCTTCCCCTGGGTAGCTGTGTGACATTGAGTTGATGACTTAATCCAACCTTCAGGGTCCTCATCTACAACAGGGGGATTTACTAGTACTTTGTAACACTATTGTGACAAATAAGATCATGCATTTGAAGGAATCAGCCTAGGAATGGTAGATTCTTTTATTTGCTGCCAGATAAAATGGTAAATGTTTTTATCTGCTGCCAATTTCCAAGAGGAAGTCCTATCTGTCTCCTGCCCAACAAATAATCTGCTCCTCTTGTGTATTTCCATAATGTTCATTTCTCTCCATCAGACTAACACTTACATGCTCACTTTGTACCAAGCCATGTTCGGGGGTGCTTTACATGTGTTAACTCATTCATCTCCTTCATCAACTTATGAGAATTATTATTACTATACTCACTTCACAGATAGGATACTGAGGTTCAAAGAGGTTAAGTAAGTCACCTTAAGAAGTGAAAAAGCCAAGATACACTGGAATGTGTCTGAGGAATGTGGTTAAGGGCCTGCTTTCTCTTTTTTTATCTATGCTGTACCTCCTCTTAAGGTAGGTAAACCACCCTATACTCCTGTTCTGTCTGTCTCCTGCTCCAGTCTGTGAGCTCCTCAAAGGTGAAGACCATGTCTCACTCACAGTTATATCCCCAGAGGTGAGCCCAGGATCTGCTAGGCATTCGATGATACCTCTTAAATTCTTTTTAATGTTGGAATACCACATGGTCTCCACTACTCACAAAGGAGCCTTTCCTTCTGCCAATAGTCTAATGAATACTCTGAGGGACTCTCCTCCTGATTGTGATGGATCTGCTATTAAACAGATTTCTCCAGACGTAGTATCTAGCTCAAAGGCAGGGCATTGGGATCTTCGGAATAAAAAACCTGGAGAAATATTGGGAAGCTTTTTGCTGTCGGTAGCTCTTTGTAAAATCCTGCCGATATAACTAAGTTCCAGAATGTTTCTTTTCCATTAAATTTCTTTTCCTAAAATAGCCCTGTAATTTCAAGTGTTACCTACCCACCCTGACCCTGGAATGGGGTTTGTGTCTGTCTTTTGTTTGTGTTTGTGGTAAAATTCAGGGTATGGACATAAATCTGATTGAACATTTGCTTTGAGTTAGCTGCCGTGTGCACATCCAGCAATAATGGTGCGCTGCTCCCTGCACCCAGCTGCGGCCTGCGCTCTGCTAGATGTCATTCATCATTTTGCTTTGCTGCCTACTCTTTGCTGCTTGATCTATTAATTCCTGGACTCACCAGCAGTGCAGTTTATACATCCCCATCCTGATACGGGCATGCTCAGTGTCTTCAGGGGAACTGTGCGGGGATTAGGCAGTAGAAGAGACATCTCTTGGGTTTTTTTTCCTAATATGTCAGAAGGGATCACATTTCAAAGGTACTCAGAAAATCATGGTCAGAACATGGCAAAGGTAACAATAGCAATAGTAAAGGAATCCTTCAGTGTTGCACAAAACATTTTTGTTAGGCAGTTTGATAGAGAATTTGCTCTTTTTAAAAATCAGCTGAGACACATTGACCATTATTTAGACATGTAAGAATTTAAATGGGAGCAATGTAAATGGTGAAATGAGAAGAACTACAAATGGTACTTTTGTGACGATAACAATTAATAGGCACATATGATCTGATCTGAAAAATAAATAGCATGATTTAGGTAGTTCTGATCAATTGTATTTCCTTCGCTGAATTTTATCACATAGATGATTAATTCTCCAAGAATTAAAATGAATTCAATTATCTTAGTTCCCAAATCAGGCATCATTTATTATTTAGTGTTTAAAGGTTAATAAATAATGCATTTAATCCATCTATGATACAGTACATGCTCCAGTGAGTTAAGAAAGGAGCATCACTTCTCACTGGGTTGGAGTGAGACACACACAGAATTGGACAACTGCCAAAATCTGTCCTCTTTCGGCCTGACTTTGTTCATCAAAGGTGAGCTGACCTGCCAGTGCCCTATGGCTGGCACCAAATAAGAGGAGCCCTGGGTGTCCCATCCCCATCTTGCTTCAGGCTACTAGTCTTCAGTGGTCCCTGAACCCTTGCTCTGCTCTTAGCTCTCAGATCAGATTCCTAAAATGGCTTTCTGGCTGTCAATCTTCCATTCCTCTAAGAAATAAGCAGAGTTTCACATTAGCTTTCACTCAGATCCACTCTGGGTGACCCCACTGTATTTGAAACCAGTTTGATCTCTGGGGCCTTACCTGCTCAAATTCCCTACAAGTGGAAAAGACCTACTGACCCCACTCCCAATACCACTTAGAAGCTGTAATTTGTACTTGCTGTGCTTGAATCCAAAGCAATGCTATAATTATGCAGTCAGAATACCAGGAATTTTGATGAGAAGGAAAGGAAGAGAATAAAGGCTTGAGTTCATGAATCTGTCGACAATGAAAAGTCTTAATAGAAGAGGCTTGGGCTGATGCAACAGATTTGTTACAGAGCATTGCTATTCAGTCAAAGGCATAGTTGAGGTTTTCTAAAGATAAATTATTGTAGGGGGAAATGGGATAGATTCCCTCAGGCATCATCTCTGGTTTGTGAGAGGGAGACTGAGGAGGTGTAAAATGATGGACAGTTTCCGAAGAAATGCTGCATAGAAACAGTGACTCCAGGCCACAGAACACCTTCATAAAGACATTGTCATGGAATCTGCTTGGGATTTTTTTCCCACACAAATGATGAATTGCCAAGTCCACTTGGCCCCAGCTCTTATGGGCTCTATTTTAACACTTCCTGCCTTGGAATAGCGCTTCCCTGTGTTTTCTGCAGCATTTTTCCATGGATACCTTACAGACTGCGTCTTTTGGGCCCCTCACCTCAAGGCATTCCTCAGCAGTTCCAGCTATTTTCAGCAGAGCCATTTGAGTCCAAGCCTATTTATTTTACAACAGTATATGTTCAAACAGATGGCTTAAGCTTCATTTACCAAATAACACAATTGTTATTTCTCCTAATACCCCTGACACTGGGGCTTGGTATAATCTCCATTCCCAACATCCTTTGTACTATTTTGATACTCTTCTGCTCTGAGAGAATTAGCCTGATTTCTTTTTCCTATTTGCCCAAAAGATTGAGAAAGACAGTAATGGTTGTTAGTTTCTCCACCCTTGAGGAAGTCACACTGTCCCTTTTCAATCTCCAGATTGTTTCAGTCCACCTAACCTCACTGAGAACAATGACCTAGAGTGGATTTTCTCTGAGGCCCCAAATCAACATTCAGCATTCTTTTCCTTTCCGTAACTTCCCCCATCATTTAAAGTTTAAAATGGATCTCTACAGCACTTCTTTCCTGATAGATTAAAAATTAATATGGTTGTTAGTATGGTTGTAGAGTACTTGAAAATACTTGAACAAAGTAGATCTTGGTTAGGACTGCCTCCCACCCCCCACCCCCATCTTTTCCTAGGACCTCTGCTGGCTCTGTGTAATACACACTGGTCTGTTACTGCAAATCTTCTGTAAGTGGACCCTCTGCTTCCTATACCTCTGGACACTTGACTCTGAGAAATACATAAAAGATAGCTTTTCTATCCTTTCATCCAATAGGTCTATATGAAACAGATCATGTATTAAGTACTTACTACATTTTGAAGTGTTAAAAGAATCATAACAGCATTGAATCCTGTTCAAAGATATACAAAGAGTTTTCCCATATACAATCTCATCTGATCCTCAAAACAAACCACAAAATTGTTGTTTCCTAAACTATGAAACTGGAGCAAAGATCAAGAAAGGACGTGCCCAATATTCCACACTAGTGAGAGGCCACATGAAAGCTCAGTTGCTTCATCGTGTCTGATTCTGTGTGACCCTATGGACTGTAGCTTGCCAGCCTCCTCTGTCTATAGGATTCTCCAAGGCAAGAACACTGGAATGGGTTGCCATGTCATCCTCCAGGGGATCTGCCTGACCCAGGGATCAAACCCATGGCATCTTCTGTATCACAGGCAGATTCTTTACCACAGAGCCACCCAGGAAGCCCCAGTGAAAGGCAGACCTCAGCTCAAAAGCCTCACTCCCTAGCCCTTCTCTGCGCTGTGCAAGTAATACCTTCCACATGAGTATCTGTTAAGGGAGGTTATCAGTCAGGGTCCCAGTGGCAAACACAACACACTCTGGATGATGCATATGAAAATACTTAAATGAAAGGACTACATGGAGAGATGTGAGTATCTTACAGAAATAAATAAGGGCTATTGTGACATCCAGACAGTTAACGACAGCAGTAAGTCATTACTGGTTCTGTGGCTGAAGAAGTAAGGGAAGGAAAGAGTATGGCTGGAATCTAATGAGAGCCAAGGAGTAGAAGGGCCACTTGGCAGAAGCTGTGATCTTGGAAGGAGGCAGCTACTGGCAAAGATATGGTGCTAAATAGGGAGAGAGGGAAGGGCTCTCCTCCCCAACCCGATCTTCCTGCTGGTGCTTCACATTGGCTGAAACCAGATGGAAGCTGGCAGACAAAAGATCCAGCTGACAAAGTGTTTAAAGATCAGGATCCTGGAACATGGAACAAGATACAGAGAGGCAGCAAATGCATCTGGGTGGAGGCTGGGCTGGTACAAACAGAGAATGAAACCAGAAAGATAAAACATGTCCATAAGTAACAGCTTCCAGATGATAAAGAGAATTTTTTCAGCTTACAATGTGAGTAGGTGGGTTAGTTGAGCCTGGGACTCAGGGAAGGCTCCATGAAGATGTACTCTGGCCGGGCCTTGAAGGAAAGGTAGGAGAAAAATACAGAGATGGAAATGCAGGCATTATCTGGCAGGATGAACAACACAGCCAAGGCAGAGAGACACATGGTGTGTGGGAGTGGAGAGCATATGGGAGGAATACGCAGTAAGCGGGGAAGAAGAACCGATAGGGTTCTCTTTGGAATGTGAACATAGGAAGTGGGTGTGAACATAGGAAGTGGGAAATAAGCCTGGAAGGTGAATTGAGCCCTGGCAGTGAGGAGCCTGGTGGTGAGGAGCTTTTCTAAAAGAACTGGACTTTATTCTGGGAGCAGAGTCTTGAGAGAGACAAATTCTCCAGAGCAGACGGCAGAGAGTGTAGGCCATGTCAGGGAAGGGGAGTGTTGTTTCATGGAAGAAGTGACTGAGGAAAGGCTTTCTCCTTTTTCTTAAATCTAAACAAGCCAGGTGACCCCAGGAAGGTGTTCACCAGATGGGCTTTCCCATTGCCTTTCCTCATAGACATTTAATGAGGACATTTAATTTAACTTGACTTTTAAAGTCAAGTTCAGACACAATACAAAATTCAGTCAACTAGCCAGCCTAGTATCCAAGGGCTAAAACTGGAGGGACAAAATTGAAAAAGCTGTAAATTCAATGAGAAACCTAGTTAAAGTTCTAGACGTCCTGACACCACAGCCCAAACTCCTGAAAGCTCTCTGGCTCACTGCTGGGGTTGGGGGTGGAGGGCTGCTTCTCTTGGAGTAGAACTTTTTTTCTTTTGTCTGTTTTCTTCTCTCTCTCTCTTTTTTTTTTCCTTTCAGTATTCACTGGTTCTAATTTTTTTGGTAGCCCCCAATCCCTCTTAAGCCAGGGTGAACCAACCCTCTATTCAGAGACTGTTTGTTTTGATTCACTTTGGCTTAATAGAAGCTTGGAAATTTCATACAGCCATATGGTTCAGGTTCCAGGAAGCAAAGCTCTCCCGATAACTCTACTAAAGTCGAAAACTGTCTCAATCTGGTTCCAGTTGCTGTTCAAGTACTAGCAGAATTTCCAAAGAAGGGAAAGTAGAGAGAGAGAGGGTAGAGAGGCTGCAATAGTTCAAGTCCTGGGGAAATTGTCCTATTTCCTGGCTAAGTGCTATGGGATACATGGAGATGAGTATACACAATCCCTGTGCTCCTGGGACTCAGAAGAGTGAGGAGATATATAGATGATAGACAGACAGATATGGCAGAGATAGATGGAGAGTTAAAAGATTGATCAATGATAGATATAGATAGATAGATGGACAGATGAGAGAGAGATAGATGGTTTATATAGAGAGATGATTGATAAATAGATACCTATGACAGAGATAGATGAGGGAGATAATGGATCAATGTTAGATACAGATAAATGGATGGATAGATGTAGATTTATATATAGAGATGATTGATAAGTAGATAATAGATACATATGTAGATAGATAGACATACAACTAGAAACAGCATGGGAATGCCTTCTCTTAAACTTAAGTTTGCTAATGAGTGGCCTTTTCTATAAAGCTTTGCTCTCCATTGTTTCTAAAGACAATGGGCTTGGCTGTGAGATTGGAAAGTGAAAGGTTCACTTTCAAATGGGTTTATTAATGTCCACAATTGACTAAGGACTTGTTATGTGATTTTCATCATGGGGATTTGGCCTAAGAGTTATAAAAATTTTACTGAAAGCAGATAGAAGGTGATTCACTACCTCTGGATAAGCGGATCTTTCCCACTTTGTTTCCTGGTTATAGAACTTTGGGTGTAAAAATAGAAATCATTTAAAGGATCAGAGAACAGAGTTTAATGCTTTTCCTTGTGAGTTTCTCCTCAGGTACTTTTCAAAAGTACCAACAACACCAATAAAAAGCTAACTCTTAGTTTTTAGAAAGTAGTGTTATTTGCCAGTGCAACCTCAAATCACCCTGTGAAAACACAGATGTTATAGATGCTAGAAAATGGCTCACTTTTTAACTGACTGCATATTCATTAAAAGAAACAAACTTCAATAGAATGAAGACTGGTCTCAGCACCAAGAATAAAACAACCTGTATTTGTTAAACTTTCACAAGGTACTTTTTTAGCCACACAAAGTCAGACAAGAGAAGATTTAGATTTCTGCCTGTTAGTAAGACCCAGTACCTTGATCAACTCCTCTTGGAGAGTAAAAGGCATATGTGGATGCTCAGTTATCCCCAGTGAGACAATATGCACAAAATGTAATTTTCAGTTTGAGATGAAGTTTCAGTGAATTATCTCTCATTTGGGTTAAAAAGCATACCAACTGGTAAGAAAAAAAAATCAAAACATTTATCTTTGACTCAGAAATTTTTGGTATGTTTTCCCTGAATAAAATAATATCTACTCTGGGAACTTGGAAAACTCCAAAATAAAATCAAAGAGTTAAGGAAGTAAAGTGGGGGGGGGGGGGTGTGGAGTGGGGGGAAGACCATGAAGAAAAAATTACAATACTTTTTACAATCTGTTTCTTAGAAGAACTTTTAAAATTGCAGTGGTGATTTTTAAAGGAAGAGAAGAATAAAGTCTGGAACAGAACGAGTGAATGAACATACTAAACATGGTAAATGAATGAGCAAATTAAAACATAACCACTTGTAAATATGTATAGCTGTATCTTCTCCCCTTCCCACCCCATGGACACATCAGGGTAAAGAACTCTGAAATACATTGATTGATTTGCGGATATTGAAGAATCCTTGCATCCCTGGGATAAAGCCCACTTGGTCATGGTGTATGATCTTTTTAATGTGTTGTTGTCAATGTAATACACCACATTAACAAATTGAAAAATAAAAACCATGTGATTATCTCAATAGATGCAGAGAAAGCCTTTGACAAAATTCAACATCCATTTATGATAAAAAACTCTCCAGAAAGCAGGAATAGAAGGAACATACCTCAACATAATACAAGCTATATATGACAAACCCACAGCAAACATTACCCTCAATGGTGAAAAATTGAAAGCATTTCCTCTAAAGTCAGGAACAAGACAAGGGTGCCCACTTTCACCATTACTATTCAACATAGTTTTAGAAGTTTTGGCCACAGCAATCAGAGCAGAAAAAGAAATAAAAGGAATCCAAATTGGAAAAGAAGAAGTAAAACTCTCACTGTTTGCAGATGACATGATCCTCTGCATAGAAAACCCTAAAGACTCTACCAGAAAATTACTAGAAATAATCAATGACTATAGTAAAGTTGCAGGATATAAAATCAACACACAGAAATCCCTTGCATTCCTATACACTAACAATGAGAAAACAGAAAGAGAAATTATGGAAACAATTCCATTCACCATTGCAATGGAAAGAATAAAATACTTAGGAATATATCTACCTAAAGAAACTAAAGACCTATATATAGAAAACTTTAAAGCACTGGTGAAAGAAATCAAAGAGGACACTAATAGATGGAGAAATATACCATGTTCATGGATTGGAAGAATCAATATAGTGAAAATGAGTATACTACCCAAAGCGATTTATAGATTCAATGCAATCCCTATCAAGCTACCAACAGTATTCTTCACAGAGCTAGAACAAATAATTTCACAATTTGTATGGAAATACAAAAAACCTCGAATAGCCAAAGCGATCCTGAGAAAGAAGAATGGAACTGGAGGAATCAACCTACCTGACTTCAGGCTCTACTACAAAGCCACAGTTATCAAGACAGTATGGTACTGGCACAAAGACAGAAATATAGATCAATGGAACAAAATAGAAAGCCCAGAGATAAATCCACACACATATGGACACCTTATCTTTGACAAAGGAGGCAAGAATATACAATGGATTAAAGACAATCTCTTTAACAAGTGGTGCTGGGAAATCTGGTCAACCACTTGTAAAAGAATGAAACTAGAACACTTTCTAACCCCATACACAAAAACAAACTCAAAATGGATTAAAGATCTAAACGTAAGACCAGAAACTATAAAACTCCTAGAGGAGAACATAGGCAAAACACTCTCTGACATACATCACAGCAGGATCCTCTATGACCCACCTCCCAGAATATTGGAAATAAAACCAAAAATAAACAAATGGGACCTAATTAAAATTAAAAGCTTCTGCACATCAAAGGAAACTATTAGCAAGGTGAAAAGACAGCCTTCAGAATGGGAGAAAATAATAGCAAATGAAGCAACTGACAAGCAACTAATCTCAAAAATATACAGGCAACTCCTACAGCTCAACTCCAGAAAAATAAATGACCCAATCAAAAAATGGGCCAAAGAACTAAATAGACATTTCTCCAAAGAAGACATACAGATGGCTAACAAACACATGAAAAGATGCTCAACATCATTCATTATCAGAGAAATGCAAATCAAACCCACTATGAGGTACCATTTCACACCAGTCAGAATGGCTGCGATCCAAAAGTCTACAAATAATAAATGCTGGAGAGGGTGTGGAGAAAAGGGAACCCTCTTACACTGTTGGTGGGAATGCAAACTAGTACAGCCACTATGGACAACAGTGTGGAGATTCCTTAAAAAACTGGAAATAGAACTGCCTTATGATCCAGCAATCCCACTGCTGGGCATACACACTGAGGAAACCAGAAGGGAAAGAGACACATGTACCCCAATGTTCATCGCAGCAATGTTTATAATAGCCAGGACATGGAAGCAACCTAGATGTCCATCAGCAGATGAATGGATAAGAAAGCAGTGGTACATATACACAATGGAGTATTACTCAGCCATTAAAAAGAATACATTTGAATCAGTTCTAATGAGGTGGATGAAACTGGAGCCTATTATACAGAGTGAAGTAAGCCAGAAGGAAAAACACCAATACAGTATACTAACACATATATATGGAATTTAGAAAGATGGTAACAATAACCCGGTGTACGAGACAGCAAAAGAGACACTGATGTATAGAACAGTCTTATGGACTCTGTGGGAGAGGGAGAGGGTGGGAAGATTTGGGAGAATGACATTTAAACATGTAAAATATCACGTATGAAACGATTTGCCAGTCCAGGTTCGATGCATGATACTGGATGCTTGGGG
The DNA here is from genome assembly GCF_000754665.1 of Bison bison bison. Classification (NCBI taxonomy): domain Eukaryota; kingdom Metazoa; phylum Chordata; class Mammalia; order Artiodactyla; family Bovidae; genus Bison; species Bison bison. Next base: position 4,363,110 of record NW_011495045.1, on the reverse strand, counting down.
CTAGTGCACTGGGACGACCCAGAGGGATGGTATGGGGAGGGAGGAGGGAGGAGGGTTCAGGATGGGGAACACATGTATACCTGTGGCGGATTCATTTTGATATTTGGCAAAAATAATACAATTATGTAAAGTTTAAAAAAAAAAAAAGAACTCTGAAATAATAACACAATATTTCATCATGGAGAGGAACCTCAGAGATCATCTAGCAAGCGTTTATAAGTTTTTTAGCTGTGGAAACTTTATGTTGCATGAAGGCCCCACATGTATATGAAATTGAGCAAAATGAAGCTTCTATAGTTGAAGCAGGAACCCAAGCCCCCGACTCAGGTTCTCCTCGCATCTGTAGACAGCAGGGCACCATCATATCTAGTTTGAAAACCACACATCTGCTCATTTTAGTCATGTGACATCATGACAATTGGAGACCATAGAGGTGGAGTAACATGTCCAAGTTTTTCATATGGTAAGCATGTACCACAATACAACCACTGCTCAATCTTCCTGACTCCTCATTTTGATTTTTTCCTACTGCACCATCTGTGTCAGTTTAATCATTATTACAAAGTTTATTTAAATTTTCTTGTGGAAATATTTCATCTGTACCAAATTAATTTGAAGCAAGCATTTAAGTGTCTGAATCATATTTTTAAAACCTATCCTTCCTCTGAAGATTCACACCACCTCTTCCCAGGTGTCTGTCTTGGATACGCACCTGTTGCCATTTTAACAAACACGTATGATATGTCCTAAATTGTGACAGCATAAGAATGGGAAATGATCTTTTTTTGAGGTGGGGCATATCCCATTCTTCCCCCCTACCCCATTAAAAGTCATCAGAAGACTTCCCTCGTGGTCCAGGTATGAAGAATCTACCTGCCGATGCAGCGGACACAAGTTTGATCCCTGGTCTGGGAAGATTCCGAGTGCCACAGGGCAACTAAGCCCGTGCAACACAACTACTGAGCCCACACTCCTTAGACCCCCTGCTCCCCAACAAGGGAAGCCACCGGCATGAGAAGCCTGTGCATTGCAACTAGAGAGCAGCCCCTGCTCGCCACAACTAGAGAAAGCCCAAGCAGCAGTGAAGACCCAGCACAGCCACATATAAGTATGTTTTAAAAAGTCACCACAGTACATACACACAACGGAGTATTACTCAGCCATTAAAAAGAATACATTTGAATCAGTTCTAATGAGGTGGATGAAACTGGAGCCTATTATACAGAGTGAAGTAAGCCAGAAAGAAAAACACCAATACAGTATACTAACGCATATATGTGGAATTTAGAAAGATGGTAACAATAACCCTGTATGTGAGACAGCAAAAGAGACACAGATGTATAGAACAGTCTTTTGGACTCTGTGGGAGAGGGAGAGGGTGGGATGATTTGGGAGAATGGCATCAAAACATGTATAATATCATATATGAAACAAATCGCCAGTCCAGGTTCGATGCAGGATACAGGATGCTTGGGGCTGGTGCACTGGGGTGACCCAGAGGGATGGGACCAGGAGGGAGATGGGTGGGGGATTCAGGATTGGGAACACGTGTACACCCGTGGCGGATTCATGTTGATGTATGGCAAAACCAATACAATACTGTAAAGTAAGTAGCCTCCAATTAAAATAAATAAATTTAAATTAAAAAAAATAATAATAAAATAAAAAGTCACCAGAAAACTCAAGCATAATCTCTAAACCTGAGTCTCACTCCCATCAAACCAAGAAGAAGGACAGCAGGAGAACCAACTGCTTCTACTTGCATTTCTTCCCATGTCCTGTGACCCTCTTCAGGTCGAGCTGCTCATTAGGACTAAAATAACGTGTAAGCAGGTGAACAGTTAGAGAGCTTAGAGCTAAAGAGCCTAAATAACTGGCAAACTAGACAATCAAACTCAGATGCTCATGAATTTAAAATTGCTTTGAAGAACAATTTTTTGGCCACCTGCTCAATACTTTCATTTTCACTAAATATTTATAGGGAACTCCTTATAAATGAGTTTTCACATTAAACAGCCCAAGAAAAATTGAAGGGAGTTTGGGAAATAATACTGTTATAAAGTGATGGCCCTCACCATGTTAACCACTTGAGAGACAGGCGTGAAGCCCCCACTCAGTGCTAGGAAAGAGGGCCCCACTGTTAGTGAAATACTGGGTAGCAGGCACAATTGCAGACACCATAGCTTTGGTAGGACCCCCATCTTTTCTTGCAGCCTAAACATGGGCTTCTGATTCCCAGGTGACGCAGTGCTAAAGAATCTGCCTGCCAATGCAGGAGATACAAGAGACTAAGTTTTGATCCCTGGGTTGGGACGATCCCCTGGAGTAGGAAATGGCAACCCATTCCAGTATTTCTTGCCTGGACTATTCCATGGACAGAGGAGCCTGGTGGGCTACAGTCCGTGGGGAGGAGATTCAGACGCATTCTTCTTTAGAACTAACCGATTTCTTGATGTTAATAGAGATTCGAAATGTTTCTCCTAAGAAGCTGCTTTGGAATATAAGAGCCTGGAGGAACCTATCTCCCTGTAGTATTTGGCAAGCCAATATAATACAAGAGAGCTTTAATGATAGTTTTAAAATAGATTTTTCTGTCCTGGTTAGTCAAAGTTGGCCTCTTAGGCACACGATTTGGCAAAAAGCCATAATTCACTCATTTTCCTAACTTGCTTCAAGCTTTCATAATTTTCCATTGACCTAGAATTTCTCCAGCCCAGAATAGACCTTAGCCTGACAGAGAATCAGTGAGAAAGAATGGCAGCAGAATTAAAGTATTGTTTCTTTAATGCTGTATTACAATGTATGTTTAGACAAGGATTCTCCCTACTCAGTAAACATCAGGTTGTTGGCATAACACATCCCTAAGCCACTTGTCAGGAATCTGTGGCAGGCAAATTTACCTCAAAACCAGCATAAATTGACAATAAAGAAAATCTAACTGTAAAGTCAATGAAAAGTCTTTGGTTCTAAATCTGGTTGTAGGTGGACAATCAGAATAAAGTTATCTGAAAGGACTGTCTTGCGTCTCCTCTACCTCGACTCTTCCAGTATACTTATACAGGAAGTGCCATGTTTGGGCTGGATTGGGTGGTTGGGAGAACAAATCTGAATTACAAAGTGTGATAGGCTTTTGGCAGAAGAAAGGCGCTGTCGGAATAGACGTTCTTAACTTTTTCCGAGGCACTTGTATCTTAGTCCACAGTCTGTGACCTCTTTTATAGTTGGCTGACTGCTCTCTCCTCCCGCAATCCCTACCCTTTTGTTAAACAAAAAACTGGCACGTTCTGGGAAGTGCTGGCAGCTCGCCAGTGTCCCTGTCACCCAGGCAGGGCTGGGCTATGGTGGAAAGGACCCCTGGAACTTTAGGGGCGCTGTGTGTGTGCCTGTGTGCAGTGAGCTCCACACACGTCACCCAAGCTGCTGAGCGAGCCAGAGGCTGCAGCTTCACTCTGAAGACTAAAACCTCTTCTCTCTTCCCTCTCACCAAGAGTCCCTGGAGCTTCACTTTCTGCCAGTTATTTCTCGTTTCTTCCATCTACAACCATCTTGTCCCTATCTCATCACCTCACATTCATTCATTCCACAAAGATTTATTAAGCACTGTCTCTGCAAGGCACCCACGCTTCACCACACCCTAGCCTGGCCTTCATCCTCACTTCTTTCTGAAACTGCCCTGGACAAAGGCACCTGTTTGTTGTTAGTTAACCCATGCTCATGTTTGCAGGGCTCTCTCTGCAGCATCTAAGGGTGTTGATCTCTTTGTGTTTCATGAAACATTCTCATCCTTTGCCCTCCTGGTTTTGCTCCTTCTTCTGATGCCTCCTTCTGGGTCTCTTTTTGTTCCTTGTCCTTTTTCTGCCTCTTCAATATTGATAATCCCAGAGTTACATTGTTAACCCCCCTTCTATTTTAATTGTACACACTCCTCTAGATGTCTTTTTAAGGCCTCAGCTATCATCTACCCTGTAGAAAATCCAGGGACTAAATTTCCAGTCCAGATCTCTCTTCTGAACTCCAGACACATTTAGTCAGTTGCTTACACAATACAACCACCTGTTCCAGTTACTGTACTGTCTAACAAGTCATCCCAGAATTTAGTGGCATAAAACAACCATTGTTTGGTCAGGAACTCAGGGCACTGAAATGACAGCTGTTTCTGCTATATGATGTCTGGGGACTCAGCTGGGTACACTTAAAGGTTGGAGGGAGTTAACAACTGGCAGTTGGAATCATCTGGAAGCATCCCCACTCTTATATGGTCGGTGGTTGGTGTCTGTGATGATGTCACACGTCCACTGGCTGGAACCTCGTCTGAGACTGTCAGCCAGAGTACCTACAAAAAGCTTTTCCATGTGTTCTGGACTTCCTCACAACATGGCAAGCTCAGGGCCGTTGTACTTCTTCCATGGAGCTCAGGAATCCAAAGGTGGATGTCCCAGGACTTCCCTGGTGGTCCAGTGGTTAAGAATCTGCCTTCCAATGCAGAAGACACAGTTCGATTCCTGGTCAGGGAACTAAGATCCCACATGTAGTGTGGCAACTAAGCCACAATGCAACTACTAAGCCTGTCCACTCTGGAGCCCACATGCTCTAGAGCTCACACCACAACAAGAGAGAAGCCAGCACACCATGGTGAAAGATCCTGTATGCAGAAACAAGACACCGCATGCTGCAACTAAGGCCCCTTGCTAAGTCACTTCAGTCGTGTCCGACTCTGTGCGACCCCACAGATGGCAGCCCACCAGGCTCCCCCATCCCTGGGATTCTCCAGGCAAGAACACTGGAGTGGGTTGCCATTTCCTTCTCCAATGCATGAAAGTGAAAAGTGAAAGTGAAGTCGCTCAGTCGTGTCTGACTCTTAGCGACCCATGGACTGCAGCCTACCAGGCTCCTCCCTCCATGGGATTTTCCAGGCAAGAGTACTGGAGTGGGGTGCCATTGCCTTCTCCAAACTAAGGCCCCATATGGCCACAAATACATTAATTTTTTTTAAAGGTGGATGTCCCAGTTAGCGATGCAGGAGCTGTGTTTCCCCTTTGTGACCTAGCCACAGAAAACACTCACTGTCACTTCCATCACTTTATATTGGTTACAAGTGGGGGGCTCAGACTCCACCTGGTGACTGGGGAGCTACCAGTCTGTAGAAGAGCATCGAAGAGGTAAGAGGTATGGGTAAGAGGTATGGTTGCAGCCCTCTCTGGAAAGTACCATCTGTCTCATCACTCCTCTCCACCCCCGGCCTCACACTCCGTCTGTACGGATATATCACAAACTGCCTTTTCCTGCTATCTTCAGCCCCCACCACTGCTTGATTTGTTATCTTTCCACTTGTCCTTCCAGCAGCCTCATTTAGATGTCACTTCTTACAGATGTAAGTCTTTGAGAGACCCAGTGTCTACCACCTCATCTTGCTCTCCTCCGTGTTGGTCCCCTTCACTTACCCAAAAACTGGATGTGGGACAGGCACCTCTTAGGCTTGAACTCTGAGTCACTTCACCTGAGCTCAAAGCCTGGTTCTGCTGCTTGCTAATTGTGCAAACTGAAGCAGTTTGCTTAACCTCATAAAACTTTAGTTTCCACATTTATAAAATGAAGGAAATATTATATTACCTTAAGGGCTGAGGATTAAATGGAATGGTGCAAGGATATTGGCTCATAGGTGCTTTAGTAAAAACTAGATATTAGCATAATCCTGAGAACAACTGCACACGTCAAAGATTAAGAGCTAGTGTTGTAATGTAAATGTTTCCTCTCTAGATCTAAAGAGCTACATTGTTTTTAAAAATGCAGAGAAAAAGATATAAACGTCTTGAACAACATTTAATAAGAGGTATCTATTGTTTATATTTTTGTACTTCATTGTTTTAATAGATGTAATTAACATATATTCACTTTTAGGACAGCCATTCTTAGCTGCAAGTATATAGGATGTTCCAAGTATACCTCATTATTTCTCACCAAACATATGCCTTTACCCCACTAATGTGAGAGAGAACTGGTTGGTTTTAAAAGACAGAGGAGTGTTCGCTTCAGCAGCACATACACTAAAATTGGACCAATACAGAGAATATTAGCACAGCCCCCATGCAAGGATGACATACAAATTCATGAAGTGTTCCTTATTAAAAAAAAAAAAAAAAATTCCTCCCCCGCTTCCCCCAAAAAAGACACTGGACCTGGCTGATGTCTCTCCAATGAAGGGCATCGCTCCTTCTGCTTCCACCACTGAACCAAGGGGAGCAGCAATTCAGCATTACTTCCCACACAGGACTTTTCTTCCTCTTCCTGACTTCATTAACCCTCGTGCTTGCTGCAAGGTGCAATCTCCATGTGTGGTTTGGGAGATGAATACAGGGTTCCCCAACATCGTCCTTGGATAGGAAATAAACCCTGCTGAAATGTTTGCAATGAAAGAAGCACATTCTTGGGTTGATTTGAAGGTGGTATTTTAGGTTTTGTGGGTTGTTTTTTTTTTTTTATTTTGGTTTGTTTCTGTTTTTGTTTGACTTCTTGAGTTTTACTAACTGGCCAGGACGTTAGTATTTACACAATTTTTGTGGACGGGTTGTTTGTTTTATACATCACTATGCCAGGAAAGAAGCTTTCAGTGTTGTTTAAATGCCATATAATAAAATGGGCCAAAATTCCATCTGCATACCTGTTTGAGCCAAGTACAGGGAATAAACAGGAGTGATTAGAAAACACGATAGGGGCATAGGTATTGGCTGAGTACATGGATGGAGCCATTCAAAGAACAGAATGAGCTCTCCATGTGGGATTATTCAATCAGTGGCTTACACAATCAGAAAATTATAAGAAAGATTCAAAAGTCAGAAAACAGCTGGATTAATATATCCTTTTCCAAGATTTCATAAGAAACCATCCAGGAAGAACTCTGCCAGAACTGGTGAACAGTACCCAGCTGTGTTGTCTCAGCCCTAGAGAAGAGATCTTACAGACCCATCTCTGTGGCTGAACATTTTATAATAGTGAGTAGTGGGACATGGCCACAGAAAGAAGAAAACCCAGAAAATGACATATTTTATAGCTGCTTGCATCTTCACTGACACATAAAGAGAGACTACATGGTAGAATTCCCTGACTCTATTCTTTCAAATTCAGAATATGTGCTCCGTGCAACTAGAGATTATCACACTAAGTGAAGTCAGAAAAAGAAAGATGAATACCGTATGATATCACTTACAAGTGGAACATAAAATATGACACAGATCAACCTGTCTGTGAAACAGACACAGGATCGCAGACTTAGAGAACAGAGTAGTGGTTGTCAAGGGGGAGGAGGTTGGGGGAGGGGTGCAGTGGGAGGTTGGGTTAGCTGATGTGAGCTTTTATATCTAAAATGGATAAACGGCAAGGTCCTACTGATAGCACAGATAAACCATGATGAATGGAATAGAAAAAGAATAAAAAAATAATGCATATTATAACTGAATCACTTTGCTGTACAGCAGTAATTAACACAAAATTGTAAACTAACTATACTTCATTTTAAAAATTTAAAAAGAACAAAATGTAAGCTCTATCACCAAAAGTGTGCATTTGTCATTAGTCAGATCCCTTCAGTATTCAGACTAGAGATGTGTTAATGGGTTAACAGAGGAGGCAAAGCAGATCAAAAAGAGTACACACCCAGGAAGTTAGGAAAACTGGGAGAGCAGGTACAGAGACATTCCAACCTCATCTGTTTAAAATATCCATCCTTAATAGGGAACAGTGTTTGGCAACCCGGGCCAGGACCCTGTGTGCCTTTTGTTCAGAGTAGAAAAGTTGGCTTCATACCTTAAACCAGGACCCACTGTGCCTAGATATTAGCATAAACAGTTTAACCCTGTTTAAAGTGGGAATATGGTCACAGAATTTCAAAGCCAAAGAGGAAGTAGCAAAACATTTAATTCAATTACTTTGTTTTATAGGTTTCAGTTTAAAAGTCACTTCCTCAAATAAGCCTTTTCTCTTTTCTGGACTAGATTAGGTCTGTAGTTGTATGGTCCACAGTATACTGTACTTTTACTTCCTAGTATTTAATATGACTATAATGAAACAGTGAATTGTGTAAGAATTTGTGCAGTATCTCTACCCTCAATAATCTTTGTATTTTAAAAGGGAGAGGATTGTGCCTCTTTGCTAGCCCACATATCTCCACATCCTCAACAAAGCACTTAAAACTTAGTAAGTACTGACTAATATTTGCTTAATAAGCTAATTGAAAGCTAAGCTCAGATAAATTAAGAGAGAAAAATTAAGTGAATGTCACAGCCCTAACATTCATTCCCAGCCCCCAGTTCTGTGTTGCAGTTTGGGTGCAAAGAGGTAAAATGAAGGGGAATTTGGGAAGGCTGTCTATTACCCTGAGCTTTCTAAGAGTCTAAGAAATAACAAAGTATGAACATTTCATCTCACCCCATCTCACCATATTCCCCATGTTACTCATTCAATAAATATTTCTTGAGTGCCTAAGATGGTCAGACATAGTGAATGCTGCAGATACAAATAATGAGAAAAATGCAGACAAAGATGATTCACTTCTTTCTGTCTACCTGTAACCAATCTGCAGTAGCAATTTGTAAATTTAAAATCTTTCTCAAGTCAAAGCTAAGGTTTCATGTGGCCTTCTATGTTTAGGAACCCATAGAAACAGGTTTATGAAGCACTCAATAAAAAGATACTCTGACACAATCCCAGTAGCCAATAGAATAAACATTAGCAGGATTTTGGCTGGATACCCTATGTTGTAATAGGATATACCCAACTGAATGCAGTTTTAGAAAATAGCAAGGAAAGATAAAAAGGCCTCCTTAAATGAACAATGCAAAGAAAGAGAGGAAAACAATAGAATGGGAAAGACTGGAGATCTCTTCAAGAAAACTAGAGATATCAAGGGAACATTTCAAGCAAGGATGGGCATAATAAAGGACAGAAATAGTAAGGATGTAACATAAGCAGAAGAGATTAAGAAGAGGTGGCGAGAAAACACTGAAGAACTATACAAAAAAAGGTCTTAAAGACAGGGATGACCATGATGGTGTGGTCACTCACCCAGAGCCAGACATCCTGGAGTGTGAGGCCAAGTGGGCCTTAGGAGACACTATTACAAACAAGTCTAGTGGAGGTGATAGAATTCCAACTGATCTATTTAAATTCCTAAAAGATGATGTTGTTAAAGTGCTACACTGAATGTGTCAGCAAATTTGGAACACTCAGCAGTGGCCACAGGACTGGAAAAAGTCAGTTTTCATTCCAATCCCAAAGAAGGGGAATGCCAAAGAATGTTAAAAATACCATAGAGTTGAACTTATTTCACATGGTATTAAGGTTATGCTCAAAATCCTTCAAGTTACTCTTAAGCAGTACATGAACTGAGAATTTCCAGATGTACAAACTGGGTTTCAAACACCAGAGGAACAAGAGATCAAACTGCCAACATTTACTGGATCATGGAGAAAGCAAGGGAGTTCCAGAAAAACATCTGTTTCTGCTTCATTGCCTATACTAAAGCCTTTGACTGTGTGGATCCCAACAAATTGTGGGAAATTCTTAAAGAGATGGGAGTATCAGACCATCTTACCTGTCTCTTGAGAAACTTGTATGCAGGTCAAGAAGCAACATGTTTGTTAGAATCAAACATGGAACAACAGACTGGTTCAAAATTGGGAAAGGAGTACATCAAGGCTGTATATTGTCACCCTGCTTATTCAACTTCTGCACCAATTACATCATGCAAAATGCTGGGTTGGATGAATCACAAGCTGGAATCAAGATTGCCAGGAGAAATATCAACAACCTCAGATATGCAGATGATACCACTTTAATGGCAGAAACTGAAGAGAAACTAAAGAGCCTCTTAATAAGGGTGAAAGAAGAGAGTGAAAAAACTAGCTTGAAACTCAACATGAAAATAACTAGGGTCATGGCATCTGGTCCCCTCACTTCATGCCAAATAAAAGGGGGAAAATTCGAAGGAATGACAGATTTTCTTTTCTTGGGCTCCAAAATTGCTGCAGACAGTTACTACTGCAGCTACGAAATTAAAAGATGCTTACTCCTTGGAAGAAAAGTTATGACAAACCTAGATAGTATATTGAAAAGCATAGAGGATCCTGCTGTGATGTATGTCAGAGAGTGTTTTGCCTATGTTCTCCTCTAGGAGTTTTATAGTTTCTGGTCTTACGTTTAGATCTTTAATCCATTTTGAGTTTGTTTTTGTGTATGGGGTTAGAAAGTGTTCTAGTTTCATTCTTTTACAAGTGGTTGACCAGATTTCCCAGCACCACTTGTTAAAGAGATTGTCTTTAATCCATTGTATATTCTTGCCTCCTTTGTCAAAGATAAGGTGTCCATATGTGTGTGGATTTATCTCTGGGCTTTCTATTTTGTTCCATTGATCTATATTTCTGTCTTTGTGCCAGTACAATACTGTCTTGATAACTGTGGCTTTGTAGCAGAGCCTGAAGTCAGGTAGGTTGATTCCTCCAGTTCCATTCTTCTTTCTCAAGATGGCTTTG
>NW_011495045.1:4351261-4351923 GCF_000754665.1 Bison bison bison | reverse complement strand
TAGTTTCTTTAGGTAGATATATTCCTAAGTATTTTATTCTTTCCGTTGCAATGGTGAATGGAATTGTTTCCTTAATTTCTCTTTCTGTTTTCTCATTATTAGTGTATAGGAATGCAAGGGACTTCTGTGTGTTGATTTTATATCCTACAACTTTACTATAGTCATTGATTAGTTCTAGTAATTTTCTGGTGGAGTCTTTAGGGTTTTCTATGTAGAGGATCATGTCATCTGCAAACAGTGAGAGTTTTACTTCTTCTTTTCCAATTTGGATTCCTTTTATTTCTTTTTCTGCTCTGATTGCTGTGGCCAAAACTTCCAAAACTATGTTGAACAGTAATGGTGAAAGTGGGCACCCTTGTCTTGTTCCTGTCTTTAGAGGAAATGCTTTCAGTTTTTCACCATTGAGGATAATGTTTGCTGTGGGTTTGTCATATATAGCTTTTATTATGTTGAGGTATGTTCCTTCTATTACTGCTTTCTGGAGAGTTTTTATCATAAATGGGTGTTGAATTTTGTCAAAGGCTTTCTCTGCATCTATTGAGATAATCATATGGTTTTTATTTTTCAGTTTGTTAATGTGGTGTATTACATTGGGACCTAATTAACCTTAAAAGCTTCTGCACATCAAAGGAAACTATTAGCAAGGTGAAAAGACAGCCTTC
>NW_011495045.1:4348466-4351161 GCF_000754665.1 Bison bison bison | reverse complement strand
CCAAAAGTCTACAAATAATAAATGCTGGAGAGGGTGTGGAGAAAAGGGAACCCTCTTACACTGTTGGTTGGAATGCAAACTAGTACAGTCACTATGGACAACAGTATGGAGATTCCTTTAAAAACTGGAAATAGAACTGCCTTATGATCCAGCAATCCCACTGCTGGGCATACACACTGAGGAAACCAGAAGGGAAAGAGACACATGTACCCCAATGTTCATCGCAGCAATGTTTATAATAGCCAGGATATGGAAGCAACCTAGATGTCCATCAGCGGATGAATGGATAAGAAAGCAGTGGTACATATACACAATGGAGTATTACTCAGCCATTAAAAAGAATACATTTGAATCAGTTCTAATGAGGTGGATGAAACTGGAGCCTATTATACAGAGTGAAGTAAGCCAGAAGGAAAAACACCAATACAGTATACTAACACATATATATGGAATTTAGAAAGATGGTAACAATAACCCGGTGTACGAGACAGCAAGAGACACTGATGTATAGAACAGTCTTACGGACTCTGTGGGAGAGGGAGAGGGTGGGAAGATTTGGGAGAATGGCATTGAAACTTGTAAAATATCATGTATGAAACGAGTTGCCAGTCCAGGTTCGATGCACGATACTGGATGCTTGGGGCTAGTGCACTGGGATGACCCAGAGGGATGGTATGGGGAGGGAGGAGGGAGGAGGGTTCAGGATGGGGAACACATGTATACCTGTCGTGGATTCATTTTGATATTTGGCAAAACTAATACAATTATGTAAAGTTTAAAAATAAAATTTTAAAAAAATGGAAACTAAAAAAAAAAAAAAAAAGAAAAGCATATACATCACTTTGTCAACAAAGGCCCACATAGTCAAAGCTATGGTTTTTCCAATAGTCATGTATGAATGTAAGAGTTGAACCATAAAGAAGGCTGAGGGCTGAAGAATTGATGCTTTTGAACTGTGGTGTTGTAGAAGACTCTTGAGACTTCCTTGGAGAGAGGAGATCAAACCACTCAATCCTCAAGAAAATCAACCCTGAATTGGAGGGACTGATGCTGAAGCCTAAGTTCCAATACTTTGGCCACATGATGTGAAGAGCTGACTTATTGGAAAAGACCCCAATGTTGGAAAGCTTGAAGGCAAAGTGGCAGCAGAGGATGAGATAGATAGCATCACCAATCTGACTCAATGGACATGAATTTGAGCAAACTCTGGGTAATAGTGGAGGTCAGAGGAGCCTGGTATGTGGAAGTTAATGGGGTCACAAAGAGTCAAACATGACTGAAACAACAATAACAACAATTGGGTTACCCCCATAAGCAGAATTTGAGACAAGAATATGAGGGTAAGTAATTTGTTTGGGAGGTGACAACAGAAAGCATTGGTAATAGGAAATGAGACAGAGGGATAAGGCCAGTAAATGGTGCATTATCAAGTAAGACTCTGTTATGGGCAACTGGGACTTAATCCTACTGGGGAATTCTAGAAAACTGTGTAGAACACATCTGAGTTTTTCTACCTGAAGAGAAATGAAATTGGAATATTTATGTTGGAACCCTCCCCTGCACCGCCCCCCGCCCTGCCCATCATTGGCAGAAGACTGCTCCCAGGGGCAATGTCTGCCCAGCAGTTCTGGCTTGCTTTCAGGCAAGGAAGGTCTACGATGGAATGGTCCTGATGGTATAGACTGAAGGAAAATATACAGAGGAGGTGTTGGTGGTGTTGACTCTACATTTACCTCCAGTCAAAGTCCCAACATCCAAGAACCCAGCTCTGGTTTTCCCCCTTCACCTTCTCTGTTCACTCTCTCCTCCCCTGGCCATCCCAGTAGCCTTAGAGAGCGTGACTAGCACCCAACATGAAAAAATAAGGCAAGCCTCTGTCTGGTACGGGATTTACTGTGCCCAGTGGATGACAAACACTGTGCAAGGTAAAGACAGCTTGAAAACAAAACACATACAGCCCATTATTCTCATACTCAGTCCCTGTATAGCAACACAAAGATAAATCTGAAATGCCTTTAAAATGTAGACTGAATCACATCACTCTAAGAATAAATTCTTACCTTGAATCACAGGAACCTGTTTGATCCGGCTCCAGGTAACTGCTCTGACTTCATCTCCTGTGACTGTGTCCTCACTCTCTCTGCCTCACCCTCTCTGGCCTTCTCTCCCTTTGCTGTGCTTGAGCACAACGAACTTGCTCCTGCCACAGAGTCATGCCAGTCTGATGCTTCCTCTGTCTAGAGCACTGCTCCCAGGTCCTCACATGGCTGCATACTTCTCACTTACATCAAGACTGCTCAAGTGTAAACTTTTCAGATAAAATATCCTTAACCATCTACTAGTCACTACCTGTATAATAACCCTGCTGTACGTTGTGTATAGGACACACCACTTTCAAAATTTTTCTTCTTGTTTATTTGATTATAGTTATTCTTCATATACAACAGACTGGTTCCAAATAGGAAAAGGTGTATGTCAAGGCTGTATATTGTCACCCTGCTTATTTAACTTATATGCAGAGTACATCATGAGAAATGCTGGGCTGGAAGAAGCACAAGCTGGAATCAAGATTGCTGGGAGAAATATCAATAACCTCACATATGCAGATGACACCACCCTTATGGCAGAAAGTGAAGAGGAACTCAAAAGCCTCTTGATGAAAGTGAAAGTGGAGAGTGAAAAAGTTGGCTTAAAG
>NW_011495045.1:4348247-4348366 GCF_000754665.1 Bison bison bison | reverse complement strand
GATGGGGAAACAGTGTCAGATTTTCTTTTTTTGGGCTCCAAAATCACTGCAGATGGTGACTGCAGCCATGAAATTAAAAGACGCTTACTCCTTGGAAGGAAAGTTATGACCAACTTAGA
>NW_011495045.1:4329401-4348147 GCF_000754665.1 Bison bison bison | reverse complement strand
TATGGTTTTTCCTGTAGTCATGTATGGATGTGAGAGTTGGATTGTGAAGAAGGCTGAGCACCAAAGAATTGATGCTTTTGAACTGTGGTGTTGGAGAAGACTCTGGAGAGTCCCTTGGACTGCAAGGAGATCCACCCAGTCCATTCTGAAGGAGATCAGCCCTGGGATTTCTTTGGATGAATGATGCTAAAGCTGAAACTCCAGTACTTTGGCCACCTCATGTGAAGAGTTGACTCATTGGAAAAGACTCTGATGCTGGGAGGGATTGGGGGCAGGAGGAGAAGGGGACGACAGAGGATGAGATGGCTGGATGGCATCACTGACTCGATGGATGTGAGTCTCAGTGAACTCCGGGAGTTAGTGATAGACAGGGAAGCCTGGTGTGCTGCGATTCATGGGGTCACAAAGAGTCGGACACGACTGAGTGACTGATCTGATCTGATTCTTCATACATATGCATGTGTGCTAAGTCACTTCAGTCCTGTCCATCTCTTTGCACCTCTGTGGACTGTAGCCTGCCAGGACCCTCTGATCCATGGGATTCCCCAGGCAAGAATACTGGAATGGGTTGTCATGCCCTCTTCCAGGAAATCTTCCAAACTCAGGGATGGAACCCACGTCTTTTGTGTCTCTTGCATTGACAGGCAGGTCCTTTACCACTAGTCCCACCTGGGAAGCCACATACACCCAAATTAGACTCTAAGCTCCATGAAACCAGGGACCTTGCCATTTTTTCCCCTAAATCTTCGGTGCCTAGATTAGCATCTCTTCATCCAGGAATATTTGTCTAATGCGATTTTGGCTTAGGTCATTGTTCCTGTCCATGTACAAGAGAGAGGGAAAAACAACCCAGAGTGTAAAAATATCCCTACAGAAATCCTTTTTCTGACTTTTATCAGCTTCAAAATTTTCCTTCGAAATCAGTTTGCTATATATTCATATTCCCTTTGACATAGATAATTTTTTATTCAGTAAAAAAGATCTCCACTTTCACCTCTTAACTCATCATAGTACTGGAAGTTCTGGGGAGAGCAACTAGAAAAGGAAAAAATAAATATAAAGAATGCAAATTGGAAAGGAAGAAATAAAATTATCTGTTTGCAGACCACATGATCTTATACATAGAAAATCCCAAAGACTCCACAAAAATTAAATAAGAAACAGATTGAGCAAATTTCAAGATACAAAATCAACATACAAAAACAAGCTGCATTCCTATGTACTAACAATTAATGATCCCAAAAGAAAGTAATTAAATTTACAACTGCACGAAAAAGAGTAAAATACTTAAGAATGTATATAACCAACGGAGCAAAAGAATTGTACACTGAAAACTACAAAATATTACTGAAATAAATTAAAGAAGAGACAAGTAAGTGGGAAGACAACCTGTGTTTGTTGATTGGAAGGCTTAATACTGTTAAGATATTAATATTACCCAAAACAATTTACAGGTTTAATACCATCTCTATCAAAATCCCCAAGTCATTTTTTGTAGAAATAGAAAAAAATCCATCTTAAAATTCATGTTGAATCTCAACAAACCCCGAAGAGCCAAAAATCTTGAAGAATAGCAAAGTTGGAAGTCTCTAATTTCAAAGTTTATTACAAGGCTACTCCAGTATTCTTGCCTAGAGAATTCCACCGAGAGAGGAGCCTGGTGGGCTACAGTCCGTGGGATTGCAAGAGTGGGACATGACTTAGTGACTAAACCACCACCAGCACAAAACTGCAGTAATCAAAACCATGGTACTGGCATAAGACAGACATATGGATCAATGGAATAGAAAGCCCAGATAAAGCCCTCAGATATGTGGTCAAGTGATTTTCCACAAGGGTTCCAAGACAATGCAATGAGGAAAAGCCACTCTCTCCAACAAATGGTTTTGGGAAAACGGGATGTCCATGTACAAAAGACTGAAGTTAGATGCTTACCTTATATCACATACAAAAGTCAACTCAAAATTGAACAAAGACTTAAACTAAGAGCTAAAGCTATAAACTCTGGAAAAGAACATAGGGGGAAAGTTTAACTGGATTTGACAATGATTTCATAGATATTACACCAAAGCACAGGCCACAAAAGAAAAAAAAAACGACTGGACTACACCAAAATTTAAAACTTCTGTGCCTCAAACAACATAATCAACAGAGTGAAACAGCAATATAAGAATGGGAGAAAACATTTGCAAATTGTATGACTAACATATGACTTGCAAATCATATATCTGAAATCTTAATATCTAGAATGTCAACATAAAAAATAAAAACCAGATTTTAAAATGGGCAGAGGACTTGAATAGATATTTCTCCATATATATGATATATAAATGGCCAAAAGCATATGACAAGATGTTCAAACTAATCATTAGAGGAATACAATCAAGCCTACAAAGAGTGTCTATACATCAGTGTCTCTTTTGCTGTCTCGTATACAGGGCACGATACTGGATGCTTGGGGCTGGTGCACTGGGGCGACCCAGAGGGATGGTACAGGGAGGGAGGAGGGAGGAGGGTTCAGGATGGGGAACACATGTATACCTGTGGCGGATTCATATTGATATATGGCAAAACCAATACAATATTTTAAAATTTTTAAATAAAATAAAATAAAAGCCTACAAAGAGATACCCCATACTCATTAGAATGACTACTTTCAAAACATACAAAGACTGCTGATTAGGATGTATAAAATTGAAATCCTTGTATACTATTGGTGGAAATGTAAAATGGTACAGCCACTATGGAAAAAATAGAGCAGTTTCTCAGAAAAATAAAAATAGAATTACCTATGATTCAGCAATTCCACTTCCAAATATACAACCAAGAGAATTGAAAGCAGAGCCTTGAAGAGACATTTATACATCCATGTTTATAGAAGCATCATTCACAATAGCCAAAAGGTGAAAGCAATCCAAGTGTTCATTGAAGGATGAATGGATAAACAAAATGTGGTATATACAGACAGAAGAATATTATTCAGTCTTAGGCAGGAAATTCTGACACATGCTACAATATGGATGGACCTTGATGTCATTATACTAAGTGAAATAAGCCAGTCACAAAAAGTCAAATACTGTATAATTCCATTTATATGAGGTACCTAGAGTAGTTAAATTCATGGATACATAAAGAATATAAGACAGCAAAAGAGGCACAGATGTATAGAACAGTCTTTTGGACTCTGTGGGAGAGGGAGGGGGGTATGATTTGGAAGAATGGTATTTAAACATGTATAATATCATATAAGAAGCGAATCGCCAGTCCAGGTTCAATGCAGGATACAGGAAGCTTGGGGCTGGTGCACTGGGATGACCCAGAGGGATGGTATGGGAAGGGAGGTGGAAGGGAGGTTCAGGATGGGGAACACGTGTGCACCCGTGGCGGATGCATGTTGATGTATGGCAAAACCAATACAATATTGTAAAGTAAAAAAATAATAATAATAATAAAATAATTTAAAAAAAATAACTTACTAAAAAAAAGAAAGAATATAGTGGTTGCCAGGGGCTTATGAGATGGCAAAATGGGAGGTGTTGTTTAATGGGTATACAGTTTGTTTTGCAAGATGAAAAAATTATAAGATTGATTATACAACAGTATGAATATACTTAACACGATTAAACTGTATGCTTAAAATGGTAAAGGTGGTAAACTTCACAGTTTGTGTATTTTACTATGATTAAACTTTTAATATTAGCCTCTTGATTCTTGATGGGGAAAAGAGTCTACCTAGAAAATAATTTAAACATACTATTAACTCAAGGTTAGAAAAAAATATGAAGGCATTCTTTAAAATTTCATGGCCTCATTAAAATAAAAAACACATCTATGGAGACACTTATGTTTTCTACTTACATTCCAAATGTAAAATCTACTAAAGCTTATCAGAACTTCAGTAGATCCAAAAGACATTTGAACACATCTGCAAGCAAAACTGTGCACCTGCAATGAATAGGGGAAAAGGAGCTGCTCGTAAACTTACAAGACTCGGATCTAGATACTTCAGCTGGAGTTGGCATTAAACTGAAGAGTAGTGTGTGACATAAGATAGAAGGGAACAAATCCAAAGCTCAAAAATGTGACACTTTTACAACATATACATAGTTGAATACATTTTGCAGCCAGAGCACTGCTCTGAGAGTCAGAGGCCTTGAGTTTTAGTTCCAGCTCTGCCACACAATAGCTACCTGAGCTTAGATAAGCATGTCACCATGTCCTTTATAAGTGAGAAATTAAAATCACTAAAGACAGTGCCCACTCATCCTTAACATACAGGAAAACATGTTAAGCATCTATTTAAAGCAAGTATCATTCATCTTGCTTGTTTATTCTTGAACTTGTAACAGAGTAGCAAAAAATAATCCAAATTCTGAAGTCTTCAAATAATCTCTGCTGCTGCTGCTGCTAAGTCGCTTCAGCCGTGTCCAACTCTGTGCGACCCCATAGATGGCAGCCCACCAGGCTTCCCCGTCCCTGGGATTCTCCAGGCAAGAACACTGGAGTGGGTTGCCATTTCCTTCTCCAATGCATGAAAGTGAAAAGCGAAAGTGAAGTCGCTCAGTCGTGTCCAACTCTAGCAACCCCATGGACTGCAGCCTAATAATCTCTAGAGAAACTTAAAATAAAACCCTTCCACCCCTGAACACTACTGCTATTACAAACTCATTTTAAGCTGTGTGGTAGTAAACTAAAATCTAGTGTCACAAAACACTATCTACACTCCCCATTTTATGTCCCTACTGAGAGTAATTATATCTGTATCCTGGAACTTGGAGGCCTCTGAACTATGGAATGAATCACTACTGGGGTCAAGTTCCTAGGAAAACTAATTTTCACTTGGGCAGATTTATTCCCAGAAATTGGAAGTAAAATATAAACTTAAATGCATGTAGTTTATTCTGTTCCAGTATCTGCTAAAGTGACTACTGTGACAAGATGATACTCAAGCTCATTCTTAGAACACGTTTGGAAAGTTATGACCAACCTAGACAGCATATTAAAAAGCAGAGACACTACTTTGCACACAAAGGTCCATCTAGTCAAGGCTATTGTTTTTCCAGTGGTCGTGTATGGACGTGAGAGTTGGACTATAAAGAAACCTGAGTGCAAAAGAATTGATCCTTTTGAACTGTGGTGTTGGAGAAGACTTTTGAGAGTCCCTTGGAGTGCAAGGAAATCCAACCAGTCCATCCTAAAGGAGATTAGTCCTGGGTTTTCACTGGAAGGACTGATGTTGAGGCTGAAACTCCAATACTTTGGCCACCTGATGCGAAGAACTGACTCATTGGAACCCTGATGCTGGGAAAGATTGAGGGCAGGAGGAGAAGAGGATGACAGAGGATGAGATGGTTGGATGGCATCATCAACTCGATGGACATGGGTTTGGATGGACTCTGGGGGTTGGTGATGGACAGGGAGGCCTGGAGTGCTGCGGCTCATGGGGTCGCAAAGAGTCAGACACAACTGAGAGAAAGCAGTATGGAGATTTCTCCAAAAATGAAAAATAAAGCTACCACATGATCCAGCAGTTCCACTCCTGAGTATTTTTTATTTTTATTATTTTTTAAATTTTATTTTATTTTTAAACTTTACATAATTATATTAGTTTTGCCAAATATCAAAATGTATCCGCCACAGGTATACATGTGTTCCCCATCCTGAACCCTCCTCCCTCCTCCCACGCCATACCATCCCTCTGGGTCATCCCAGTGCACTAGCCCCAAGCATCCAGTATCGTGCATCGAACCTGGACTGGCAACTCGTTTCATACATGATATTATACATGTTTCAATGCCATTCTCCCAAATCTTCCCACCTTCTCCCTCTGCAACAGAGTCCATAAGACTGTTCTATACATCAGTGTCTCTTTTGCTATCTCATACACAGGGTTATTGTTACCATCTTTCTAAATTCCATATATATGCGTTAGTATACTGTATTGGTGTTTTTCCTTCTGGCTTACTTCACTCTGTATAATAGGCTCCAATTTCATCCACCTCATTAGAACTGATTCAAATGTATTCTTTTTAATGGTTGAGTAATACTCCATTGTGTATATGTACCACAGCTTGCTTATCCATTCATCCGCTGATGGACATCTAGGTTGCTTCCATGTCCTGGCTAGTATAAACAGTGCTGCAATGAACATGGGGGTACACATGTCTCTTTCAATTCTGGTTTCCTCGGTGTGTATGCCCAGCAGTGGGATTGCTGGATCATAAGGCAGTTCTATTTCCAGGTTTTTAAGGAATCTCCACACTGTTCTCCATAGTGGCTGTACTAGTTTGCATTCCCACCAACAGTGTAAGAGGGTTCCCTTTTCTCCATACCCTCTCCAGCATTTATTATCTGTAGACTTTTGGATTGCAGCCATTCTGACTGGTGTGAGATGGTACCTCATTGTGGTTTTGATTTGCATTTCTCTGATAATGAGTGATGTTGAGCATCTTTTCATGTGTTTGTTAGCCATCTGAGTATTTTTTAAATAGAAAACAGAAACACTAATTTGAAAAGATATGCATACCTCATTATTCATAAAAGCATTATTTAAAACAACCAAGATATTAAAGCAACCTAAATCCCCATCAATAGATAAATGGATAAAGAAGATGTGATATGTATTGGAATATTACTCAGCCATATGAAAGAATAAAGTTGTCATTTACAATATGGATGGACCTAGAGGGTAATAAGTGAAATAAGAGTGAAATAAGTCAGACAGAGAAAGACAAGTACTGTATCATTTCACTTATGTGTGGAATCTGAAAAATAAGGCAAATGAAAAAATATAACTAAATAGGAACAGAGTCATAGATACAGAGGAAAAATAGGTGGTTGCCAGAAGGGAGGATTTGGGGGGCAAGAAAAAAAATAAGTGAGAGAGATTAAGAGGGACAAACTTTCAATTATAAAACAAGTGATTTACAGGGATGAAATGTACCGTGTAAGGAATATGGTCAATAATTATATAATATCTTTCTATGGTGACAGATGGTAACTAGATTTATCATTGTAATCTTTTAAAATATGTAGAAATGTTGAATCTCTATGTTGCGTAAAAGGAACTAATACAGTACTGTAGGTTAATTATACTTCAAAAATAAACAAACATACTCATTGAAAAATAGACCAGATTTGTAGTTACTAGAGGCAGGAGATAACTGAAGGAGAAATTGGATGAAAGTAGTCAAAAGGTACAAACTTCCAGTTATAAAATAAATACTAGAGATGTAATGCACAATGTGATAAAAATAATTAATGTAACATATGAGGATAAATCCTAAGAGTTCTCATCACAAGGAAAAAGAGAATATTTCTCTTATATTTCTTTAATTGTGTACATGTGAGATGATACATGTTCACTAAACTTACTGAGGTAATTATTTCATGATGTGTGTAAGTCAAATCATTATGCTGTAAACCTTAAACTTATACACTGCTGTATGCCAATTATCTCCCAATAAAATTGGCGGCAAATTTAAAAACAGAAACACTGCACAGAAAGGGCTCAGGAAGAAAATATGTATTTTTCTTTTCGTTTCTGACAAAAACAAATGTCATATCATGTTTTAGGGTCTTCGATGAACTTTTCATATACTTATTTCATTTAAACCTCACAAAAAGTATAGCTGGTATTTTATCATGAAACTCAGACTTGGAGGGTTGTGGAGCTTGTCACAAATGGCAGAGCATGCAATGGCGGGGTGTGGGGGTCATCCTGATCTGAGGTCACTAATGGGAGTTGAGATCTATCAAGTCCTCGGCTATTGTCTCTGAGAACATTGCTGCAGGTCCAATCAGCAGTGTTTACTGAGTGCCTATGAGACATTATAGTAGAGAGTTACAAGCTGGTTTGATATCAGAAAGAACTAAGTTAGAATACCAGCTCTTGCTAACCTTGTAACTTGGGTCAGTTACTCTTTGATTCATTCACTTAAGAGTACTTACTCAGTCCTTTGTGCTACATACTGCTCTAGACTCTGGGAACACCGCTACAAGTGAAACAGCCATGGACATCATTCTTGTAGAGCTTACAATCTAGAGGAAGAGACTACAAATAGAATTCATTACTAAAATAATTCCAGAAAATGACAATGTCCTCAAAGAAAATTATACAGGGAAAGAAAACAGTGAATGACTCTGAGGAGGAAAATACTAATTTAAATAGGATGGTCAGGAAAGGCCTCTTTTAAGAGATGGAATTTAATCTGCAACCTGACTGACAAAAACTGTCCATACATTTGAGCATCTGGGACCAGGGGAATAGAAACTCCTGAGGCTCTAAGAAAAAATTAATATGGGGTTGAAACAAAAAGAAGGCCCCTGAGACTAAAGCATAGTGAAGGAAGGAAAGAAAAAAGAGAAATAACATGTGCCATATTATAGAAGACACACCAGTCTACATAGGCAGGTTAAATTATTCTGATCTCAATATGAAGTCACTAAATTTTTAAGCAGGAGAGTAACATTCGCTGATTTGTATTAATTGCTCATAATTCATTTCAGGGTTTCCCTGGAGACTCAGTGGTAAAGAACATGTCTGCCAATACAGGAGACATGAGTTTGATCCCTGGGTCAGGAAGATGCCCTGGAGAAGGAAATGGAAACCCACTCCAGTATTCTTGCCTAGAAAATCTCATGGGCAGAGGAGCCTGGTGGGCTACAGTCCATAGGGTCAAAAAAGAGTCAGACATGACTTAGTGACTAAACAACAACAAAGCCTCAGTTTCCTCATCTGCAAAATCCTTATAATGGTAGTACCTACTTGATAGCTTTGTTAAAAAAGTTAATTTAAACTCAATGCATCAGCTCTTTATTATTATTACTATCATCATTAAGAGATGGTGACATTTGAACATGATGTCATAAGAAGTATAATAATCAGAACACACTATAAAGTATTCATAGGTGACATCAGAGGTGTAAATTGCATATAGATACACAGATTTCCAGGAGAGTTCAGTTTACAAAATCCACTTGCAAAATCTGGAAGTGTTTGCTGCATTGTGACTCAGCCTTATTCCCTGGGGGATGTGAAAGACAACTCAAACTATTTCAATAGAAGTTATTATCTTATTTGCATTTTTTCAACTTCTTCTTTCCAGGTGGATCTTCAAAATGTTTCTCGGTCTTGGTCCTCCAATCCCCCATTCATTGTTGCAGCAGCACAAACCGTTTCTTCTTCCTGGGCTCATAGCTGGATTGTTTTTCCCAGCTGCTCTTGGCCACTAGTAGTAGCCCAGTGACTAAATGTGGCCAGAGGCAATCTGTACCACTTCCTGTCCAGCCTATCCTGTAAAATTCTCTTCCTCCGAGCTCTTTATCCACACACTGGTCAGATGGCCGTGCCCAAGACAACGTTGGACACCACATATTAAAGATGGTGTAATCTCATTATCCTTGGTCCCTATTTGATTTGCAGAGGGGAGCTATCAGGCTGACCTGGAACTGTCTTAGATTTGGTACATCTTGTAGCAGAGAGTAACAGGTGCAAGATAATAAAAAATGTATTTCATTTCTGCACTCTTGTCATCTTTATATCAAAAGTCTTGTCATAAATGTTTTGTGACCTAATTTCTGAAAATGCATTGTTCTCAACAGGAAGTCTTCAATAGACACTTATAAGGCCATAGGGAATCTGCTCTGTTTCGATGGCTTATTTTTCAGTTCCCAACTGCCTCTGTCCATCCATCAACCTCTCTTTTATAGAGCAGCATAAAAATTGTTGTGCTGGATTACAGTCAACTTCAGTGATCAGTATCTGGAAAGTGAATTCAGGGGCTCTATTTAGGGACCTTCATCTGTAAGTTTAACTCCTCCTTGAAACTGTTTTAAAGTTCAGCCTATTCTGTGCTCTCAGTACACTGCACTTCCCTCAGCAGGGCACTCCCCACACTGTATGTGTGATGCGTCTGTCTCCTCCCCCACAGCTCCTGCAGGCACACTTGACAACTTGCTGAGTTTTTGTCTGCAGTGCCCACCACTCTGACTGGCCCCTAGGAGGCCCCTAGGAGATGCTCAGGAACTTGAATTAACTTGGGGAAGAAGGGTATAGTTTTCTAAACTTATTCCTTTGATATAGAGGTCAGACTCCTCTGCAGTAGTAATCATTAACCAACATCCAATAGCTTAAACTCTCTTAGGGAATGTTCCCAGTGCAACAGCCCTCAGTCACCAATGCACCCACCTAAACTTCAGACCAGCACTGTGATGCCCCCATCAAGTCCATGGCACTTTCATCTCTATGACTGAAAAGTTCTAACTAGAGGCAGGGACAGTGGCAGCTTGCCACTATAGCGAGCCTGTAAAACACCCTTGTGATTCTCAACCTCCCCACAGTGCCCATCTTCCTCAGTTATAGGGCTGGGTTCTCAACATGCTGGAAGATTAAATAAAATCAGCAATTGGCCCTGTCCAATTTTTTTTTCAGGTTAACTCTTCAGTAGTTTGATTTTGGCAGGGGGTGAAGAAATCACCATGACCCTGTTCATTATCATTTTGGGTTGTTGTTTCAAATTTGAAAATTTCAGAAAGAAGCAAAATGGTGGCTTAGTGGATAAGAAGTGGAAAGAAGAAAGCAGTGGTTTAGTGAATGAGGGCAAAGGCTTGGAAGTTTGATAGATCCACATTAGAAGTCAGATGAAATACCTACTAGTTTGTGAACCTGGGCACTGAGCCTGTTTTCTCATCTGTAAAGTCAGAGTGAAAAAGGTATATACTTCAAAGGATTGCTCTTAAGAAAGTAAGATAATATATATGGGTAGCACAATGTCTGTCATGTAGTAAATAATCAATATGTACCAGCTATGATCATTATTATTAGCATCACCTTGCTTTACATGATTATCTTGACCCTTACTTTAATAACTGAGTGAACTGAGGACTAGAGAAATTAAGAGTTAATCAGGAGCTAATTGATTAAAACACAGTTAAAACTGATTAAAATCACAGTTAACTGATTAAAGCACAGTTAATCAGTAGGGTATAGTTAATCGCAGAAACTACTGCAATAAATCAGATTATTTTGAGCCTTAGTCTGAGGTTCTAGTCACTACAATATAGAGTTTATTCCCATGCTCCAGGTTCTGAAGATCACTGCAATGATCTTCTGATTTGGAATATGGTTTCATTTGCTTTCAAGACTTTTACACTGATCGTCATAAGAGACAGTTTTCCCCTCTTCAAGGAATTCATAATCTAAGCATGGTCTAAAATCTTTGTATATAGATGGAACTAGAGAACGCTCATCATATATTAAATTGGACAAATGGATGTTCTAATACATTTTCCAAGTGTCCACAGAAACTGGGGATAATTTGGGATCCTCTAACAGTCTTAAAAGATGGAGGAAGTAAACATTTTAAATGTGTAATTAAAAAATCAAGAGAAGCTGGGATGAGAGATCTTCTACTCTGAGAGAGCAGAGTGGAGGCAAGTCTACAGAAGAATAATATCCATTAATGGCGAGGAAACTCTAAGAGTTTAGGTAGCCAAAAAGTCCCCAACTGAACAGTCAGAACTGTCCTTACCTGAGTTCATTACATCCCTTCCTCACCAGGTTTCAACCTGATCCATTTGTCGCTGACTCTTGATGGCCTTTCCGATCTTCTGTCCCCCGCAAGCTTAGAAATCTGTATTTATCCCTCAACAGTTCCTCCATACTCATACCCAGCCAACATCAAATTGTGTTGTTCACTCAAACACTAAGCCCAGCTTGGGACCCTGGCCCCACGTCTCCTGTCACTGGCCCTGTCAGAGCGTGAGCTTTACCTGTTAGCGATACTCCAGAGCCTGCTAACATTCAGGAAAACTTGAGCCCCCAGTAGGTTTCTATCTCACTCGGCTCTCTTCTAGGAGTCTTCAGAGCATGGGAGTTGACATAGAAAATCAGCAATCTTTCGGGATAGCCTCAGTCTTGTCTTGCATTTGCTTCAGTACTTCTGTTTCAAGTGGAAAAAATAGACATAAATAAGGCAATTAGCACCACAGAGTGTGAAATCTGTCAGCTTATGAATCAGTGAAAAAGTTTTATTTTGTTTTTAAGTAACAAACATCTATATTTGATTATAGGAACTTATTTTTTAACTGAAGGAATAACTAAATATTTTGATGTTAAGAATTCTCCAGCTCCTTCTAGACTTGCCTCATGATACAATAAGGAAGACATTTCAACGTTATGACATGGAATGAGAATGAATTAATGAGATACTGCTTCCAAAAGAGAGGTGTAACATTCAAATTTTGCAAGTGTTTGTTTACTACCTACAACATATTGAACTCTCTCGGGTACTATGCTGCTGCTGCTGCTAAGTCACTTCAGTCGTGTCTGACTCTGTGTGACCCCATAGACGGCAGCCCACCAGGCTCCCCCGTCCCTGGGATTCTCCAGGCAAGAACACTGGAGTGGGTTGCCATTTCCTTCTCCAGTGCATGAAAGTAAAAAGTGAAAGTGAAGTTGTTCAGTCATGTCCGACCCTTAGCGACCCCATTGACTGCAGCCTACCAGGCTCCTCCATCCATGGGATTTTCCAGGCAAGAGTACTGGAGTGGGGTGCCATGGCCTTCTCCGGTCAGGTACTATACTTGATGCAAAAGAACCTTCAGATTTGGTCTCTGTTTTGAAGGACCACACAAGACAAATGATACTATTAGAGACTATTATAAGTTATGATTTACATATCACAAATTAACAGATATTTTTAAATATTTTATTAATATCAAGAATATCAAGAATAATTCAATTATAAAAATAAATGTTAACATAATATTTTATGAAAAATAACTGTATTTCCAAAAATTTACTGGGGAGAGTGACACTGTTTTACATTTTTGAAAATGTCTCTAAAGTTTGGCTTAAAAGAAAGCAGCTAATTTCCTGTATCTGCTTCTTCATTCAGTCTCTTATATGACATGTAGCCTCTAGAAAAATCATAAGAAAATGAAACAATAAAGGACAAATGATGCAAGCATTATGAAGAAGAGAATTTGATCTTCCACATCCCATGAAAGTATGGTAAGTATCCTCATAAAGGAATCTCTAAGACCCTCAGCAATCTCTGGACCATGTGTTGAGAAATACTGATCTAAGCAATGCCCAATTTGTGAACATCTATACTGTTTATCGGAGAAGGCGATGGCACCCCACTCCAGTACTCTTGCCTGGAAAATCCCATGGACGGAGGAGCCTGGTAGGCTGCAGTCCATGGGGTCGCTAACAGTCGGACACGACTGAGCGACTTCACTTTCACTTTTCACTTTGATGCATTGGAAAAGGAAATGGCAACCCACTCCAGTGTTCCTGGCTGGAGAATCCTAGGGACGGGGGAGCCTGGTAGGCTGCCATCTATGGGGTCGCACAGAGTCGAACACGACTGAAGTGACTTAGCAGCATACTGTTTATAAGCTACATCTTGATAATAGCTCTACTTTCAAAATATTTGAGTACATTATTCAATAATCCATCTGAAAGCCTAGATATTGCCTTTCAGATGGAATATTGCATGCAGCAAAAATTCCAATAATTAATAAAACAGACGTTTATTAACTACTCTCCACATAGTAGATCCTTCATTAAGAATTTGAAGCATTTTCTTATTCAATTTCACAACACTGAGTGGTTGAACTGGAATATCCTATTTGTAATGAGGAAAGAGATTCAGAAAGTTTAGTAATTGCCTGTGTTTCAACTTTGGTCTCCCTAAATCTCATACTATCAACACAACATCATATTCTGCCTTCCACAAGACAGAGAGAGTAGAATGAAGGGTGTGGAGCAGAGTAGGTGAGACGTGGAGGACAGTGGTACATAATAAAGTTAAGGTGTTACCATAACAATATCATGATTCATTAGAGTTTAACTGAGTAATTTTGAGAATTTGAATCATTTTACCTACTAGACTGTGTAGAATTGTAGCAATGAAACAAAAACTAAAACACTTACATAGAATTATCTATCTGATGTTAGTAGTTTTTGTGTAGATGACTCTGCTACATCTTGTTTCTTTTTACCTCTATTTCCATACATTTGCCTTTTCAAATGAATGAATATCATTGATGCACTGACCATAATACTAATAACGTGAAACAGTTTTCCTTATTTAGAGACCCCCTAAGTACTAAATGTTAAATGCTTTATGGGTATTTAATCCTTACAACTCTACAAAGTAGGTATTATTTATAGATAGCCCTCCATATCTGGGAGTTTTGCATCTGTGGATACAACCAAATGAAATTTCAACATTTCCATCCATGGTTGGTTGAATCCAGGGATGTGGAACCAGTGGATTTGGAGGGCAAGCAGTAGTATACCATTTTAGGTAAAGGACTGGAGCATCCCCACATTTTGGTATCTGCATATGCTCTGGAACCAATCCAGTGTGGATATCAAGGGCTGACTATAGCACTATTTTAGATGAAGAAACAGGTTTAAACAAGGAGGCCTAAAGTAGAGGGAACTAGGACTGAATCAAAGCCTTAACAGCTTTCTACCACTGCTGTGGCAAACATATTTCCACCATGTTTTCCTGCTTTGTAGCACCAAAGGACTGAATAATAAGGATGTGACGCTGCTACAACCAGCATCCCTAACTACTGTCGTCCTCCAGCCAAAAGTCCATTAGCCACTCCACTCACGGAAGACAGCGGCTCAGTCCTTTGTCCAAGATCTGGCCAGTCTCTGTCTTCTGATCTATGATAGTGACAAGTCACAGAGCACAACATGCGCTATGATTGCGTCTTTCTTTTAAGACAGCATAAGTCAATTCAGAGAGGTTGGATTATACGATATGTTAGAAACTCATAACATTTCTGGAGTTGACACTGACCATTGACTCATATATCTATATCAGGTGCTGGCACTGGGCCAAGTTTTTAGAAGGAAAACAATTTCCTGAGAAAGCAATGGAAATGGGTATAATCATAACAACCCAGTGACAATTATAGAACATAAGGATGTAGCTTCTAAAATAGGATAAAATGTATAAAACACACTGAAATTTCTAAAATAGCCTGAGAGGCTTTGGAAGAAAAGTTATGTGTAAAATTTAAGTTTAAAAAGTATATATAAAGCCAAAAGACTATAATGTATATATACATACTATTTATTCATATTGACACATGAATGAAATGTAGTGTACTGAGAATATATTTATTTTAGAAGAAAAAATATACGTGTATAGACCAGATATCATCTCAAGCCTCTTGCTCCTGGGAGATCTGGACAAACATGATCTAAGCCCGACTCCACTGCCTGGGGAGAGTCTGAAATCTCTCTCACATTTTCTGCCACTTCAGGACATTCTCTGCCTCCCCAGGACATTCTCTGCCTCTCCACTCTACTGCCTCAATTCCATAGCATGTCTATCCAGGCACAAAGTCCAGCCCTTGGACCACATCCCACCTCTATCTCTGCCCTCCTCACAGATTCATCTGCACACAAGCATTTTGTAAGTTTAGTAATTTTACCAGTGAACTGGGGATTACTAGGTTTAGCTAAATTTGCATCTGATGCTTCCAACATCACCTCTTTCCTCCTTTCTTCTTCCTTCTTCTTCCACTGAGTTAATAAGGAGCCTCTTCCCTTTGAAATGTGGAGACATTTCATTTACATCCACCTGTCTCAGTTCTCTCCTCATTAAGTAAGTGCTGTGTCCTTCCTAAGAGGAACTTAAAATTGTCTTCTTACATGTGTATATGTGATCCATGGACAAGGCATGAAGAGCCTATGGTTCTTTGCTACTTTGTTATGTTGATATATTGATGGGTCAGGACTCTATGGTTTGATAGATCATTATAAAGTCGATCATATGTTTGTTTATGCTTGTGCCTAGTACACTGACTGGAACTTAATGAGCACGCAATCTTTGCTGAATTCAATTATATGTCTAACTTATATTTACTAAATCTCTATATGATTCAGCCTTGAGAAACAGTAGCAAATCAGACAGTCTCTGCTCTCATCCAGCTTAGATGCTGCTGAAGCAGATAGCTAATAAACAAATTAGATCATTTTAAATAATGAAAAGGGCTCTGAATAAACTAAACTTAGTCACTAGATGGTGAGATGGTGACTGAAGTATGGCAGAATGGCATCCTTAGATAGGGTTAGGGAAAGATCTCTGTCCTCTTTGAAGGAAGTATTTGAGTTTAGATCTGCATGATGAGACTCCTCCCCACTCCCCAACCCCACCCCCCACTGGCAAAGAATTTGCCTAAGAGGCAGGAGACTAGGTTCAATCCCTGGGTTAGGAAGATCCCATGGAGGAGGGCATGGCAACCCACTCCAGTGTTCTTGCCTGGAGAATCCCAGGGACAGGGGAGCCTGGTGGGCTGCTGTCTATGGGGTCTCACAGAGTCAGACACGACTGATGCGACTTAACAGCAGCAGCAGCAGTAGTTTGATGTGTGCTGAAGGGAACCCAAAGCCAGCGCTCTATGACAACCTGGAGGGATAGGGTGGGGACGGAGGTGAGATGGGGGTTCAAGAGGGAGGGGACCCATGTATACCTATGGCCAATTCATGTTGATGTATGGCAGAAACCATCTAAACCAATTAAACCAGCAGAAGCCAATTGAAATAAATAAATAAAATTTTTAATAGAAAAGAAAACCATATGCTAAGAAAGGCAGAGAAGAGAGCTCCAGGAGCCTGAGACTCCGGCACTATCCTGCAGTCCTTCCACCAATTCTGGAGTGCTCACCTCAGGACATCCCCAGGAAAACAATCCCCAATTTGATTGGGCCTTGAGAGTTTGGATTCCATGACTTGCCGCCAAACTCAAGTCACATTCACACACTGGACCAGTGCTGAGCATTCAGACACGTCATTGCTTTGAATCCTCAAGGAAACTCTATTCAAGCAGGTAGTATTTGTTCCCATTTTATAAATAATAATGCTGACAATTACATCCAAAACTTTGTCCCATGTGAGACACTGGGCTAAACACAGAAAAACACAGAAAAATCTAAATTCTGTGAGCAATGGCATAGAAAATCCAGACACCTCATGAGTTGTATATAAGTAGAAAAAATAAACAATTTAAAAGGAAAATGGATAATAGTAATAGTCCCACTTGTCTACTTATTTTTAAGACCCAGCTCCTCAGGGACATCCTCTCAGACTCTCCCAGTTCTGAGGACCAACTTTGCAGTCCTCTCTCCTTTGCAGAGCCCACCCACCCAGTAACCTTTATTGTGCTTTACTATAATCAATATGCTATATGTCTGTCTCAACCACCAGTTAGTAAGCTCTTTAGGGTAATAACCAGATCCTATTTGTTTAGATCTTTCTAGAGGCAAACACATGCCTGACCTGAAGGGCAAAGTGCATGGTTTTGAATTAGCAGAATCTTCATATAACGTAAAAAAAAAACAAAAACAAAACTGATATTTTCTGACTTTCAGACTGAAATTCACAGCAAATGATGGGGTGCTGTGATGCAGCTCTAAGACATGAAAATAAATTACAAATATAGGAAGTTAATGTTAGGAGGAATGAGAGAAATAAATGCAGTAAACTAAAAATTGCAATAATACAAATCAAGGGCTTAAAAGACAGTGTCTACAGAACTTCCAGCAAAGTAAACAGCATCTTCCTTGGTTTAGTTCAATTGTTAAATGCCTGAGAACTTTTTTAGCAGCTGCCCTCATTAAGACCAGAGTCCTGAAAGCCTTTGTCTTTTCTTCTTCCTCTATTCTCCTGCTCCCTGTCACCCACCTCTTCCTCCTTCCTCTTCTCTAGACAAGGTCTACAGACATAAATACTAGCTAACTTCAGTTTAAGACAGGTATCAAAAAGTAGATCAGGGATCATGCTGATCTCCTGGGGACACATATGTGGTGTTCACTGGAGAAATGTAAAGACACAAATAACAAGATTCCACTCAGTCAGTAGTACTCCTGAACACAAGGCAAGTGGGATCCTGCCCTTGGCTCCATACTTTAGAGGCTACATTCTGGCCTCCTTCATTTATTTCTCCCCACTGGGCAAAAGATCCACAGAGCAAGAGAAGGTGTCCACCCAGAGCCTGTGTCTCCACTTCCAGACATGCCTCAGGTTCTTGAAACTTTAAAAATTCCCTTCAGAAATGGCCTCAATTCTACTTCTGGGACCAGTTGCAGCCTCTTTCTCAGGTCAGTCCTCAAGAGAGCAGAGTGAGTTAAGCCCAGAGGATGGTCAAGCGCTAGTGTGGGCGAGGTGAACTATGCTGAAACACGCAGGCAAGATGTCCCACACCTGCTCCCAAGTCCCTTACTGACTGTCCTGAGGCAGGGAGGAAGACTGGTTACGGAATGGTGCTCTCTATCCAAACTGCCATGTTCCAGCAGAACTCCAAGCTATTAACAACCATAAATTCAAGCCTGGCCTTCATTGCAGCCCCAGTACATAGGGGTTATTCTTGTCAAAGTAAGAAAATAAGACACCTTTTATTTAATTTGTTATCCACAGAAGAACTGTACAAAAAAGATCTTCACGACCCAGATAATCACAATGGTGTGATCACTCACCTAGAGCCAGACATCCTGGAATGTGAAGTCAAGTGGGCCTTAGAGAGCATCACTACAAAGCTAGTGGAGGTGATGGAATTCCAGTTGAGTTATTTCAAATCCTGAAAGATGATGCTGTGAAAGTGCTGCACTCAACATGCCAGCAAATTTGGAAAACTCAGCAGTGGCCACAGGACTGGAAAAGTTCAGTTTTCATTCCAATCCCAAAGAAAGGCAATGCCAAAGAATGCTCAAACTAC
>NW_011495045.1:4307415-4329183 GCF_000754665.1 Bison bison bison | reverse complement strand
CTGCCTCTTGAGAAATTTGTATGCAGGTCAGGAAGCAACAGTTAGAACTGGACATGGAACAACAGACTGGTTCCAAATAGGAAAAGGAGTACGTCAAGGCTGTACATTGTCACCCTGCTTATTTAACTGCTATGCAGAGTACATCATGAGAAACACTGGGCTGGAAAAAGCACAAGATGGAATCAAGATTGCTGGGAGAAATATCAATAACCTCAGACATGCAGATGACACCACCCTTATGGCAGAAAGTGAAGAGGAACTAAAAAGCCTCTTGATGAAAGTGAAAGAGGAGAGTGAAAAAGTTGGCTTAAAGCTCAACATTCAGAAAACGAAGATCATGGCATCTGATCCCATCTCTTCTGGCAAATAGATGGGGAAACAGTGTCAGACTTTCTTTTCTGGGGCTCCAAAATCACTGCAGATGGTGATTGCAGCCATGAAATTAAAAGATGCTTACTCCTTGGAAGAAAAGTTATGTCCAACCTAGATAGCATATTAAAAAGCAGAGATTTATCTCTAGGCACTGGGATGACCCAGAGGGATGGTATGGAGAGGGAGGAGGGAGGAGGGTTCAGGATAGGGAACACATGTATGCCTGTGGCGGATTCATTTTGATATATGGCAAAACCAATACAATATTGTAAAGTTAAAAAATAAAATTTAAAAAAAGCAGAGATATTACTTTGCAAAACAAAGGTCCATCTAGTCAAGGCTATGGTTTTTCCAGTGGTCATTTATGGATGTGAGAGTTGGATTGTGAAGGAAGCTGAGCACTGAAGAATTAATGCTTTTGAACTGTGGTGTTGGAGAAGACTCTTGAGAGTCCCTTGGACTGCAAGGAGATCCAACCAGTCCATCCTAAAGGAGACCAGTCCTGGGTGTTCATTGGAAGGACTGATGCTGAGGCTGAAACTCCAATATTTTGGCCACCTCATGCAAAGAGTTGACTCATTGGAAAAGACCTTGACAATGGGAGGGATTGGGGGCAGGAGGAGAAGGGGACGACAGAGGATGAGATGGCTGAACGGCATCACCGACTCAATGCACATCACATGAATTTGAATGGACTCCGGGAGTTGGTGATGGACAGGGAGGCCTGGCATGCTGTGATTCTTGCGATCACAAAGAGTCGGACACTACTGAGCAACAGAACTGAACTGAACTGAACTATATGTGACAACAATGTTTTATTTTCACTTTCCATATCACCTAACATGGGGCTTCACATCTAGCTGGTCTTGAGGAAAATTTGTTAACTATTCATTGAATAAATTTTGGATGCAGCAGAATCATTTTTTAAGTTTTTTGTTCCTGCAATCAATCCCGGCTCTGCCACTTCCTACTTGTGTCATCTTGTACAAACCAATCTCAGTCTCCTCTTGAAAATGGAAATGGTGATAACACATACCCCTAGAGTTGCTGTGAGAGTTAACTGAGCTTATGTGTTTAATGTAAGAATAATAATTGAACAGTATGGAGAATCTTTAAAAAACTGAAAAATAGAGCTACCATATGATCCTGAAATAACACTCCTGGGCATATATCTGGAGAAGACTATAATTTGAAAATATATATGCACCCTGATGTTCACTGTAGTGCTACTTGCAATAGTCAAGACGTAGAAGCATCTTGATAAGTGTCTATCAATGGATTAATGGATAAAAAAAGATGTGGTGTTATACAGTGGAATACTACTCAGCCATCAAAAAGAATGAAATAATGCCATTTGCAGCCACATGGATGGACCTAGAGAGTATCATACTAAGTGAAGTAAGCAAGACAGACAAAGTAAAATATCATATGATATTGCTTATATGTGGAATCAAAAAAAAAGACACAAGTGAACTTATTTGTATAACAGAAATAGATCCGCAGACATAGAAAACAAACCTATGGTTATCAAAAGGGAGGATGGAGAAAGATCAATTAGGAGTTTCAGATTAACATATACACACTGTAAATGTGTATATGTAAATCTGTAAAAGAAACAAGGACCTACTGTAGAGCATACGCAATTATACTCAATGTTTTGCAATAACCTATATAGGAAAATAATCTGAAAAGAACATATATATGTGTGTGTGTGTGTGTATTAATCATTTTGTGATATACCTTAAACTAATACAACATAGTAAATCAACTATAGTTCAATGAAAAAATAAAAACTTCTTAATGAAAAAACAAATATATTAACATAAAACAATAATAATAATTGAATTCATACATATATACAAAAAAATGCCTGGCATTTATTATTGGTCTTCCCTGGTAGTTCAGACGGTAAAGAATCCACCTGCAATGCAAGAGACCGGGGTTTGATCCCTGCATAAGGAAGATCGCCTGGAGTAGGGGATACCCACTCCAGTATTCTTGCCCAGAAAATCCCATGGATAGAGAAGCCTGGCGGGCTACAGTGCATAGGAGATCACAAAGAGCTGGACATGGCTGAGCAAATAATTGAGTTCATATATATAATGCAAAAAGTGTCTGATATTTATTATGTTTAGCTCCTTTTGAAATGTTCTTTTCGAACTTCTCTGGCTTCCGTGGTTAAGACTCTGCACTTCCAACGCAGGGAGCATGGAAGTTCGCTTGGGGGAACTAAGAAATCCCACATGCCACATGGTGCAGTTAAAAAAAAAGTTCCTTTAATCTTGCAGTGCAGCCAAAAAAAAATTTTTTTCCCCTTAATGTTCTCAACAACCTTACTTGATGGTATTATTGTTCCCTCTTCAAAGATAAGGAAACTAGTGATTGAAAGACTCAAGCAGCATGTCTACAGTCAAGAGCCAGCATGGCACAACTGAAATTTGCATGGGGACCAACCCACTCCAGCCCCAGAGCTACTGACCACTCCCTCCCTCCCTGTGCTGTTGCCTCCCACAAGGCAGTCACTACCGCCCCATGACTCAGGCTGACAGGAGCAATGGTGCAGACGCCAGACAGGTGCAAACACGTCAGCCCACACTGCCCTGCGGTTTTACTCTCTGGAAATAGGGAAGCACGGCTGGGGTAATTCCTTAAATCACACAGCTCTTTTGAGTCAGGCCTGGGAATAAATGTGGCCTGAATATTTGCTTCCCACCAGCCTTCAGATCAGCTGCACCACTTCCTCTGACATGAGAAACACGCTGTGTCTGGAGTGTTCAGACTTAGTTGCACAACACGGCCGCTTGGGCTATATAAAGAGCGATATGGCAGCCACAAGAAAAGAAATTTGAGGTTTTGCAATGTGTACCAAGACAACTTAATATTTAATGGTTTGAGAAGAATGGGGCTGGCTAAAAATCTAGTAGGCACTGGGAGCTTGCCTACTTGACAGAACACTCCTGAACTTGACAGCTAGCCACATCGTGGCTTGTAAAATCCACCTCTATTCTCCCTGCTAGCTTCATCCTCACCCACGACAAACTGAGTTCTTCATAAGTGGAAGAAGCCATTTTATCGTAATATGAGGTTTTAATTTCTCCAGATCTTAAGGATCTGACATACTAAGTTTCATGTTAAGAAACTGTTTTAAAGGACATGTACACTGCGTCCCCCACAGCACGGAAACATACTAGGATACTAGAGAAATAATCCCCGATGTCAATACAAAGTGAAAGCGAATAAGTCACAGAAGAAAGGACTCTAGAATGGTTTAAGGTTATTCATTGTCTTGATGAGGTATGTTTTTTGGATTATTTTTGGATCTTTAGTTCATGTCAGGGATTTTAAAGTTATGATTTTGCTACAGTCTTTGGAGGAATTTCTTATTTTTCAAAGGTTTTCACTAATCAATTATCTCATGTTTGGATATTTTGGTAAACCAAATTTAGCAATTTTTTTAAGGTCAAGTCTTGAAGAATAGGGTGTTTTTTTAAGTAACAGTAATCAAAAGCTGGTTTATTTAATTCAAATTAAAAGGCAATGTTTACCAAGCAATTTGGTTCCACTTCTCTAAAATTAAAGAAAATAACTAGAAAACAACTTTTTTCCCCCTGAGTCCTATGCTTTGGAGAATTATGCAAATTACAACAAAACATGTTGATATAAGATACTTGTTTTTAAAAACAGGATTTCTCAAACGCTATGTCATTGACTGGTCATGAAATCAATTTAGTAGATCACAAACAACATTCTTTCTTAGAATGGAAATAGGCTAGGATAAAACAATCAGAATGTATTGCAGCTTCTAAGAAATAGTTTTGCAAAACTTTTCTTTCAAGTATTTATATGGACACGTGTGTGTTTATTGCTAACAGATTGGAGTACAAAATGTATTTTTTACTGTGGGTTGCTGTAAAAGTGTTTGAAAGTCCATAGAACATGTCCTGGAATTACCATATCTCCTGCCTGTCCCTCTGTACCATGTACAGCTACAGTTTACTATAGTTAACAAATGTCTCTTGAATGCCTGTATAAGAACTGACCTTCTTGTTCATGACTCAGCACCTAAATTATCTTAAAAAAGATTCACTTATATTCACCATCTTATAATGAATTTAGTATAGATTAAAACAAAAAGGGTATCTGAGTTAATTCCCAGGTAAGCAAAAAATTAAATTAACTAAAAAACACCATTGCTCAAATGCACTGGTTGTTATTTATAATCACCCTTTGGAAACTTGAAACTGAAAACTACTTCCTTAGCTTTTTTTTTCCTATCCTGTGCACACACTGATAAGTTATTGCAGTGCAAGGAGTGTTTGGGGAGGATATGAGTTAGCACAGTTTTTCATTCAAGGAAAAAAAAATGCTTGTTTTGAGAAGAAATGTCACATAAAAATTACACAGATTCAAATTTCTAAGCAGTGTAAGCTTTCTGAAGCTTGACATAGTCTCTCTGGCATAATTTCCCAGTCTACTTAAATATTATGAACTTTTACCGTTATTTAGAATTTATTTTCAAGTAATTTCATCTCGAATACACAGATTCACTATCAGGAATGTTTAAAAAAACTCTTCAGTCTGTAGCTTAGAGTAATAACAAAACTCACTGATATTATATGAAACCTGTATGCAGGTCAGGAAGCAACAGTTAGAACTGGACATGGAAAAACAGACTGGTTCCAAATAGGAAAAGAAGTACGTCAAGGCTGTATATTGTCACCCTGTTAACTTATATGAAGAGTACAGCATGAGAAACCCTGGGATGAAAGAAGCAAAAGCTGGAATCAAGGTTGCCAGGAGAAATATAAATAACCATAGATATGCAGATGACACCACCCTTATGGCAGAAAGTGAAGAAGAACTAAAAAGCCTCTTGATGAAAGTGAAAGAGGAGAATGAAAAAGTTGGCTTAAAGCTCAACATTCAGAACACGAAGATCATGGCATCCAGTCCCATCACTTCATAGCAAATAGATGGGGAAACAGTGGCTGACTTTGTTTTTCTGGGCTCCAAAAATCACTGCAGATGGTGAGTGCAGCAATGAAATTAAAAGACATTTACTCCTTGGAAGGAAAGTTGTGACCAACCTAGACAGCATATTAAAAAGCAGAGACATTACTTTGCACACAAAGGTCTATGTAGTCAAGACTATGGTTTTTCCAGTGGTCATGTATGGATGTGAGAGTTGGACTATAAAGCAAGCTGAGTGCCGAAGAATTGATGCTTTTGAGCTGTGGTGTTGGAGAAGACCCTTGAGAGTCCCTTGGACTGCAAGGAGATCCAACCAGTCCATCCTAAAGGAGATCAGTCCTGGGTGTTCATTGGAAGGACTGCTGTTGAAGCTGAAACTCCAATGCTTTGGCCACCTGATGTGAAGAGCTGACTCATTGGAACCCTGATGCTGGGAAAGATTGAGGGCAGGAAGAGAAGGGGACGACAGAGGATGAGATGGTTGGATGGCATCATCAACTCGATGGACATGGGTTTGGGTGGACTCTGGGAGTTGGTGATGGACAGGGAGGCCTGGCATGCTGCAATTCATGCGGTTGCAAAGAGTAAGACATGACTGAGCAACTGAACTGAACTGAAAGAAAGACTGATAAAAAATTAGCAATGTAAGTTATATGATTAACATTTTTAATTTTGAAAATTTTCATTTTTTTGTGTGTGCAAGTTACATTAGTGAAATATTTCACACAGAGTAAGCTCTTAATAAATGTTGATTAAATGGTATGTTTGGAGAGTTAATAAAGTAATCAAGCAATAGCAGTATAATCATAGCTAAAATTTATTGAATACATGCCAGGAACCAGGTTAAGTACTTTGCATATGTTATCTTATTTAATCCTTAAAAGTGTGGAGGTAGATATTAGTATTATGACCATTACACAGGTAAAATAACTTTCTCAAGGTCTCACAGCTGGTGAGTGGTAGAATGGGGTCTGGCATTTGAAATGAGGAATGAAATTCAATACTGACTTAAATTCTGACAATCTCAAGTGAAATCCTTTGAGATGCTTTGACAGAAAGCCTTTCCACATCAACTCCCAAGACCAGAACTCTTTGTCTACTCCTTTTGGGAATCTTTGAGAAATGGAACTATATATTTAAGTGAGAGAGAGATTTCTATCTCATCTACAGAAACAATTTTGATCATAGTAAAAGTGGAAGAATGAGAGGGGTGTGCAACTGTGAAACTTGAGGGTCTGCCTCTCAAGTTGATCTGTTCAAAGCAATTTCTTTCCCTCATGCTCATATAGCCCTGACACTTAAGTGTCTTGCATCTGTCAGTCATGTTTGTCTTATATTGGAAACCCGCAGACCCTCAGCCCTGCTAAGGGACTCAGAGCCAGGCTGTTCTCTGCTAAGTCCTGGCTGCTGGTTGTATCAAGGTAGGTGGGGTGGTGCAGAAGAAATTCATTTGATGGATTAATTCAGGAGCCCCCAGCAGGTAGTAATGCCAGCCAATCTAAATTCTTCTAGGATTTGACCTAGAAAGAATAGAGAAGCGAATGGAGAAAAATGTGGAGAGAAACTGAAACAAGAAGAGAGAACTACAAGAGCTGATTTTTGGTTCCAGCTCCAATCCATGCATAATCATTAATATTTAATTTTTTAAAAATTTAAACAACTTTTTTCCCTTAGGAATTTACTAAACTTCTTTTCCTAACCAATCCGTTTAAATTCTCACTGTGGTTATGAAACACAGATTGAAAACCATAAACACTACTCCATGAACCTCTATTAACAATGATTTCATATTAACTGTGTGTCACCCAGACCTTGTCAAAAGTTTAGAGAGGCCTGTGCTTTTTCGTGAAGTCCCTGGTATATGTAAAAATGTCAAAACACCTCTGGGCAAGTTTTAGAAAAGTTAAAGCTTCCCAATGGACCTTTTCTTCCTCAGTCTTGTCAGCAGCTCTCTGTGACTATATAAACCTCACCCAGAGATCACAGCAAAACTCAGGACTTGGGCTCTTCATGAACAGGAAGCCGAATAATCCTTTTGTTTCCCACTTGACCTTGGTATTGTTTTAGGAAGGAGAGAGCAGAGCCAAACCAAGGGGGAAGGGGGCACAGGATGTATATGCAGGGCACAGGGGCTGAGCACAGGAGACACTTGGCAGTGGCTGAGCACAGTTGCTGGGCACCCGTGGGAAAAGCAGGGTGAGGAAGGAAGAAGGAACGTCTAGAAAACGGTGAGGCCAAAATCAAACTGCTCCTTTGGCTTCTGTCTAATCTCATAACATAAATACACATCATTGCCTTGGGTTTCAGTCTCATGACACTAAATCTGAGAACTCAGATCTCATAACATCAACATCGTGTTTCACAGTTCACAAATGGCTTTCATTTACATCATCATACTTAATCCTTCCAGTCACCAGAGTGGGACAATATTGTCATTAACTCCACTTTGCATATGATGAAACAGAAGCCGACACTGTTAGCTTTAGGCAGCACAAGGTCAAGCCAACCCCAAATTCAGGGGTCTTTTCCACTATGCTGCCCTGGACCCAGGCGGTTGAAAAGCTTCCCCAGACATCATCACCTCTGCCTCTGCCTGTCCATGTGAGACCAGGATAGAAGAAAAAAAGAAACCCTCATTTCTCTAGAGTAGAGAACCTTAATTCAATATAAATGGATGTTTCTGCTACAGTAATTTTATATCCAGAACTATTAAAGGATTTACTCTCAGAAGACTTCATCCCTTCTTAGTGCCCAGCTATATATATCACTCCTTATTCTGACACTAAAGATGAATATTTCATTTAGGCAGGCTGATTGAAAAGACTAACACACTATCTTGGTTGCCCTACTTAAAAAGAAACTCTTTATGCTTTCTTGAAGTTAAAAATAGCTTGATTTTGCAGTGAAGCTTCATTGCCCCACATCCAGCATAGGAAATGTATCAGATTAGGCCCCGGAACTGGGTTCTCTCACTCTCTCCAGTCTATTATTTTCTTTCTGGCTTCCTACCCAACTGCAGAAATTCTTGACACAAAACAAATAATTTTATCTTGGGCTCATTTTTTGGAATCTCCATAAAAATATGTGGGTCTTTTTTTCTGTAAGGAACAACAACTAGCACATATTTATGAAGTCAGGGTTTATAAAACATTTGTAAAATACCCAGAAAGTATTTACTATCTCCTTTCTATAAATGCTGATACTCTGAATAAGAAGAGTTGAGTATCTTGCCCAGAGCTAGGGGCGTATCTGGGATCAGAACCCAGAAGCGTGTGCTCAATATCTTTCCAATATTCCATGCTGATTTAAGTATCAGCAGGAAATCCAAACAGGATAATTGTACTTAACAAACCAGCAACAAAACTCATTCATTCATTCATTCAGCAAATATTTTCTAAGCCTTTGCTATATGCTTTTTTTTAGGAACTGGGGATATCACATTGGTAAAATAGAATCTTATATTCCAGTTGTGAATACAGGTAATTAGCAAGATATATGTGTGTGTGCATAATGTTGTGTATGCTCAGTTGTGTCCAACTCTTTGTGACCCCACGGACTGCAACTTACCAGGCTCCTCCATCCATGAAATTTTCCAGGTGAAAACACTGGAATGAGTTGCCATTTCCTTCTCCAGAGGATCTTCCCCATCCAGGGATTGAACCCATGTTTGTTGTGTCTCCTGCATTGCAGGTGGATTCTTTACCAATGTGCCACCTTTAAACCTGTGCATAGTGGTAAATAGTGATAAATATTATGGAGAAAAATGTAGCATGGGTAGAAGGAGAAAAGGGTTTTCTACGTGGCTTAGTGGTAAAGAATCTGCCTGCCAATGAAGGAGACGCGGGTTTGATCCCTGGGTCAGGAAGATCCCTTGGAGGAGAAAATGGCAACCCACTCCAGTATTCTTGCCTGAAAATCCCGAGAACAGAGGAGCCTGGAGGGCTGCAGTCCCTAGGGTCACAAAAGAGTTGTACACAACTTAGCAACTAAACAAAAATGGCAACAAAGAAGGAGAACTGGTGCATGTGCACCAGTAGAATACAAGGCTCCTCATAAGGCTTACATCTGCTTTGATGTTACAGTTTTAATAGTAAAATTACTGCAACAACCCAAGTGTTTATTTTCATGAAAATGAATGTGTGGCATATTCACAGGATGAATTAATAGGAAAAATGAGTGATCAATCTCTAAGCTAAAATATTTATACTATAATTAACATATAACAAATTACATGTAAATTATATATTATTAAATCTATACTAAGTATATATTTATATATTAATAAATGTTTATATATTAATTATTATTGCTGTTTAGTCACTAACCTGTGTCTGTCTCTGCAGCCCCATGGACTATATAGCTTGCCAGGCCCCTGTATCCATGGGATTTTCCAGGCAAAAATACTGGAGTGGGTTGCCAATTCCTTCATCAAGGCATCTTCCTGACCCAGGGATTGAACCCACATCTCCTGCACTGGCAGGTGGATTCTTTACCACTGAACCACCAGGGAAACCTCTTACATATTAATATATACTATTATATATTAATCATATGTTTATAATTACCAGTATTTTTAAGTTATAAATCTATAAATCATGTAACTATTACAAAAATTATGTGATTTATGTGTTAACATTTAAATTACATAGGTTAATACATAATATTGTGGTTAATGTTGTAAGCTAGTAATATTGATATGTTAATATCATTTTAATAACAAAAATGTAATATTAAGTGAAGAAATCTGGGAGACTCAGACTAAAAACTGTATATCATTTTTCAGTTCAGTTCAGTTCATTTCAGTCGCTCAGTCATGTCGTACTCATTGTGACCCTATGAATTGCAGGACGCCACACTTCCCTGTTCATCACCAACTCCCAGAGCTTACTCAAACTCATGTCCATTGAGTCAGTGAAGCCATCCAACCATCTCATCCTGTGTTGTCCCCTTCTCCTCCTGCCCTCAATCTGCCGCAGCATCAGGGCCTTTTCAAATGAGTCAGTTCTTCGCATCAGGTAGCCAAAGGATTGGAGTTTCAGCTTCAGCATCAGTCCTTACAATGAATATTCAGGACAGATTTACTTTAGGATGGACTTGTTGGATCTCCTTGCTGTTGTCTAAGGGAATCTCAAGAGTCTTCCCCAATACCACAGTTCAAAAGCATCAATTCTTCGGCTCTCAGCTTTCTTTGTAGTCCAACTCTCACATCCATACATGACTATTGAAAAAACCATAGCCTTGACTAGATGGACCTTTGTTGGCAAAGTAATGTCTCTGTTTTTAATATGTTGTCTAGGTCAGTCATAACTTTTCTTCTGAGGAGCAAGCATCTTTTAATTTCATGGCTGCAAATCACCATCTGCAGTGATTTTGGAGCCCCAAAATATAAAGTCTGTCACTGTTTCCACTGTTTTCCCATCTATTTGCCATGAAGTGATGAGTCCAGATGCCATGATCTTAGTTTTCTGAATGTTGAGTTTTAAGCCAATTTTTTCACTTTTCCTCTTTCACTTTCATCAAAAGGCTCTTTAGATCTTCACTTTCTGCCATAAGTATGGTGTCATCTGCATATCTGAGGTTATTGATATTTCTCCCAGCAATCTTGATTCCAGCTTGTGCTTCATCCAGCCCAGCATTTCTCAGGAGTCATGTCAGGTGGTCTGGTATTCCCATCTCTTGAAGAATTTCCCACAGTTTTTTGTGATCCACACAGTCAAAGGCTTTGGCATAGTCAATAAAGCAGAAATAGATGTCTTTCTGGAACTCTCTTCCTTTTTCGATGATCCAATAGATGTTGGCAATTTGATCTCTGGTTCCTCTGTCTTTTCTAAATCCAGCTTGAACATATGGAAGTTCATGGTTCATGTACTGTTGAAGCCTGGCTTGGAGAATTTTGAGCATTACTTTGCTAGCTTGTGAGATGAGTGCACTTGTGCAGTAGTTTAAGCATCCTTTGGCATTGCCTTTCTTTGGGATTGGAATGAACGCTGACCTTTTCCAGTCCTGTGGCCACTGCTGAGTTTTCCAATATGCTGGCATATTGAGTGCAGCCCTCTAACAGCATCATCTTTTAGGATTTGAAATAGCTCAACTGGAATATCATTTTTATAAAACCAAAAACAAAAAAGCAAAACTTAAACAATATGTTGTTTAGGGATCCATACACAAGTGGTAGAACTATTTTGAAAAGTTAAAAATATAAACTCTAATGAGAAAGAAGAGGGTTAAATCAGGATAAAACATTGAATGGTTTCAATTATG
Source organism: Bison bison bison (assembly GCF_000754665.1). Lineage (NCBI taxonomy): Eukaryota > Metazoa > Chordata > Mammalia > Artiodactyla > Bovidae > Bison > Bison bison. The sequence goes on along the minus strand of NW_011495045.1, from coordinate 4,317,579 downwards.
TTGATAATGTTCTAGCACTTAGGATAGATAGTGAATTATAGATGATCATTTCTGTCATTAGGCTTCAAAATTTACATATATGTTATACATGTTATTGTGCATTTATCAAAATTTATGTGATAATAAATAATGAAAAGCTGGTTTAGGAAGAATAATGAGGATTGTGTTATCCTGATATCTTATGTTTGAATAGCTGAGATCCAAGGGTATTTGTACAGAATATTGAGATTTACAAAAGTCTTTCTCATAAATTATTTTTTAAAAATCTTGGACAGTAGTTATTACTGTCTCTCCTATCCACCTCCATCCCACCCCTCTAAGTCATCACAGAGCCGTGCTGGCTCCCTGCCCTATATAGTTCCCTGCCTAGCTATCTGTTTTACACATGGCAGTGTATATATCTCAATACTACTTTCTCAGTTCGCCCCACTGTCTCCTTCTCCTACCGTGCCCACAATTCCCTTCTCTATGCTTGTAAGTTGTGGTGTATATACATATACAGAGGTGTCTTAATTATATAAAATTAATCTTCATATAACAAAAAATATGACTTTCTTATTTAACAAAAGACCAAATGAGCCTCAGAATGTTACAGCTGGAAGCAGCTTAGAGATCAGACTTTTTGGTCTCTTCATTTCACAGATGAAGAAGCTAAGACCCACACATATTAAGAATTCACCCAGGATCACACAGCTAGTTTTAATGGAAAAAAAAAGAAAGTTGACTCATATCTTCTGACTCTGAGTTAAGCCATTTTTCACTCTACAAGACCATTTTTTTTCATTAGATAGATATTATTACTTTGCAGCCAGTTGGCTATAAAAAAACCTAGAACTTGAAGTGCAAAACATGCATAAGTATTCATTGTTATGAGTGCTAGAGAACTGTGATATACAAGAGAAATTAGGGAACCTTATTTAAAACAAAATTAACTGATGTATTAAATTTTAATTTATGAACATCAGTTCGATACTTGAAAGAAATACCTATGACATTAAAATAAAAAAGGACCAAATAATGCTTTCTGGAGAGACAAAAGGGCTTTATCACTTTAAAAGGCCCCAACTTAAAAAAAAAAAAAAAAAGGCCCCAACTTTAGATGTATAGCATCTGATGCAAAATTAGTAGCACTATTTCTTCAACTAGCATCAGATTCATTACAATGTATAGCAATGAGATGTTTCGTTAGTTCTTTAAGAGTATTAAGAATTGCAATAGTATTTCTTCAAACTTCTTACAAACTACATTATTAAAGTTTTAAAATGCAGTTAAATAAACCCTGCAGTGAATAGAAAATGAATTGCTATAGGAAATAGAATAAAGGAATGGAAAGAACAAGAGTTCTTTGACTAGAGTTGGGACCAAAAGACTCGAGTTTGAGTGCCATCTCTCATTTACTTGCTGTATGTGGTTAAACAAGTTACTTGCCTTCTCTGATCCTTGGTTTACTAATTTGTAAGGTGATGATAGTAATAACTACCTTAGAGAATTAAGAAATATAATGCATGGGAAAGGTCTTGGTAAACCATAACATACAACACAAATATCCTTGTGCAAAATCCTGTGATTCAATTACTTGACCATGCATACAATAAACATATATTAAACATCTATTCAATGAATGGATAACATTGTTAAACATGCCATGAATCAGCCAAAGATTCAAAAGACCTAATTTTGGCCCTCAGGAACTTAAAGGGATTTTTTTCTTTTTTGCTCGTGTACATAAATAACTACAATATGAATCTGCAAGTGATATCTCTCTTAGGATAAGTACTGGGGGAGAAATTATGTAGGTCTCCAGAGCTGAGAGAGACCAGTTCTGATTTAGAATGACAAGGTAATGCTTCCTAAAGATTGCCATTGGGCCAGATTTTAAAGAATGAGTAGAATCTCTAAAAGAAAATGGTATTCCAGACAAATGAAAAAACATGAGTGAGGGCCTGGAAGCAGGAAAGCACACATGCTAGCGTCATACGGGCCTTTAACATCTGCCTTCTGTCTAGACCCCTGCTTTTGTATGAAGTCACTTCATTCACTAGTGTTCTTCCTTATAAGTCCACTGCCCAAAACAAATCATGAGTTCTTTAGGTACCAGGATGTCTCACAGAGCCCATGAAGATGCTGGGTCCACAGTGAGGATTCAGTAAATGAGCTGTTGACATATTTTTTTTTCTAATTTTATTTTATTTTTAAACTTTACATAATTGTATTAGTTTTGCCAAATATCAAAATGAATCCGCCACAGGTATACATGTGTTCCCCATCCCGAACCCTCCTCCCTCCTCCCTCCCCATACCATCCCTCTGGGCCGTCCCAGTGCACCAGCCCCAAGCATCCAGCATCGTGCATCGAACCTGGACTGGCAACTCGTTTCCTACATGATATTTTACATGTTTCATTGCCATTCTCCCAAATCTTCCCACCCTCTCCCTCTCCCACAGAGTCCATAAGACTGTTCTATACATCAGTGTCTCTTTTGCTATCTCGTACACCGGGTTATGTTACCATCTTTCTAAATTCCATATATATGCGTTAGTATACTGTATTTATGTTTTTCCTTCTGGCTTACTTCACTCTGTATAATAGGCTCCAGTTTCATCCACCTCATTAGAACTGATTCAAATGTATTCTTTTTAATGGCTGAGTAATACTCCATTGTGTATATGTACCACTGCTTTCTTATCCATTCATCTGCTGATGGACATCTAGGTTGCTTCCATGTCTTGGCTATTATAAACAGTGCTGCGATGAACATTGGGGTACACGTGTCTGTTTCCCTTCTGGTTTCCTCAGTGTGTATGCCCAGCAGTGGGATTGCTGGATCATTTTTAAGGAAGGCTCATGTATGCTTTCTAGATGCTGCTGCTGAAGCTAAGTCGCTTCAGTTGTGTCCGACTCTGTGCGACCCCATAGACGGCAGCCCACCTGGCTCCTCTGTCCCTGCGATTCTCCAGGCAAGAACACTGGAATGGGTTGCCATTTCCTTCTCCAACGCATGAAAGTGAAAAGTGAAAGTGAAGTCGCTCAGTCATGTCTGATTCTTCGCTACCCCATGGACTGTAGCCTACCAGGCTCCTCCATCCATGGGATTTTCCAGGCAAGAGTACTGGAGTGGGTTGCCATTTCCTTCTCCAGCTTTCTAGATGAGAGGGTGGGAAATAGAAAAATATCTGCACAGAAAAGTGCTTTAAATTAATAAGACTATTGGTATAGAGTAGCTGGTATATTTTCCCACAAACTTTGCCATTTTCCCATAAATCTTATATTTTGTATTTTGCAAAGCAATAGAGTAATTTAGTTTGGAAAGAGTGCACGCATGCACACACACACACACACTCCCCCCAAGAAAAAGAGAGCAAGAATTGATCTTGAAAGCTGACTAGTGTTCTGGATGCCAGTAATGATGAAACAGAGAATCTTTTAAGCTGAATTCATAGATACTCAGAGAAATAAGCTGAATTCAGATTTCATAGATATTGAAGTTTATGGCAACATCTTTATTTGGGGTTTGGATTCTTCTTTTTATAAGTATATTGCATTATTATTAAAGAGATCTTTGATCTATTCCCTGTCCTTCAAGCCAGATAGTTGAGAATGTCCTAATATTACACCCAGAACACATGGTTTGAATTAGAAACTATAGGAAGATTCATCCCCAATATAAAGTCATTTGTAGGAAAAATATTCCAAGATATTGTGTGTGTAAATTATGAACAAATGTATTCCCAGTGAATCTTTTCTCTTACTCTTTTGATTCAGTGAAATAGCAGGAAAAAATATATTGCCAATAGAAATATTTTTATAACTTTATTTTTATTCATGTTGAAATATATCTTAGAGTACAAGTTTTTGAGAAGACCTCCAGCAAAACAAGGGCTATGTATATTATAGATACTAACAATTACTTTATGGCTTGATTTTATACAAAAGAAGATAAAACCCATATATTACTGAGCTGGTATTGATATTTTTGTTAAGAAAAAATGCCAAGGCATCATCCTTTCATTACTCTAGGGAATTTTTCTGGCCTAGGGGTTTAAAAATATTTTTATTTGTGTAAAAGTACAAAGTAAGATCAATTTTGTTTCCTTTTCATTAAATAGCAGTAGGCAATTTGTCTGTAATGCATTTAAGAGATACTTGTCTTCTTGCTTTTGGCAGCATATAAAATCATCTTGAGAAAGACGATGGATGGGAAAGAAGACATCTTTTCATATTTGCAGCATATTTTAGATTCTAGAAACAGTTGCTCTTTAAAAAGGCTCAAAACTGATTTTCAGCTTTTTAAAAACCAACCTTCAGTGCTAGCACAAAGTGATATCAGCCTTAGAGACACAGTGGGAACAGAGATGGGCACAGCCTCGCCCTCTGGGTGTCAAATGACCCACTGAGAATGCCTGCTCTTCCCAGTCATAAGAAAATCATGTTCTATTCAAGGATGGAGAGATTGTGAGCAAGAGAGCCAGCCAAAAAATAATGATAACAGTAATAACAGTAACAATTCTGTAAGAAAGACTGTGCTTTACATTGTAAAATCACTTTCATCATTACATCGGTCAAAAGATGTGCCCAAAAGCTTCAAAGGCTTCAAAGTCAATAAAGCTGATTATTAAATTATCGCACTAAGTACATTTACCATTAGTATAAGTTCAAGTTTTCAAGGATAGCCGTATAGAATATTTTCTCATATACAGAATCCTTCCTGTTGGGGCAGCGGCCTGCTGGGCAAGGCGCAGGAAGCTGAACAAAGCATCTAACCTGCTTTTCCCTGTTGATAATATATATATATAATAAGGAAGACTGCCATATAGAGCAAGATCAAGGGAAACTATGTAACATGTCTTTCTTTTACCACTAAACTTTAATTTATGATAAACTGTAGTTTATTCAATTCATTCCTAATCTTCCCTACTTCAAAGAGAAAACCCTGGCCTCAACTTTCCCTTGTGAAGTCAAAAAATGCTGCTTGTACCCACTTCTTGGAGACTGAAATCGAAGGGCTGCTGCTCTGATTCTTAGAGGTTGGCTCTAACTGCCCCCACAAAAGAAGCTTACCAGTGACTACTGATCCTGGAAAGGTCCTAATCATGATTTCCTCCACACTGATAATTAGCCTGTGTCTTTCTGCTTCCAATGGTGGGTAAAAATTAAACTTCCATACATCTTGAAGGCCTCATTTAGAAAATAGGATTAATATAATTTCGTACTGCACCATGCATGGCTCTCCTAAACACAGTAAGAGCTGATGAACAGAAGAACTCTTGACTACTTAGAATAAGTGGTTGGTTAACACAAGGCTTACATTTCTCCAATGACTTTTCTTTGGGAATATTTGATGTATAATGGCTGAAGTGTTATATTGCAGTAGAAGAAAAAAAACAAACAAACATTTAGTTAACACACTTCTCATATTGATATTGGTGCTGCATTGCCTGTATATACCTGTCCTAAATTCAAGCAATCTGCCTGCAATGCAGGAGACCCCAGTTTGATTCCTGGGTCAGGAAGATCCACTGGAGATGGGATAGGCTACCCACTCCAGTATTCTAGGGCTTCCCTGGTGGCTCAGCTGGTAAAGAATCTGCCTGTAATGTGGAAGACCTGGGTTTGATCCCTGGTTTGGGAAGATCCTCTGGAGAAGGGAAAGGCTACCCACGCCAGTATTCTGGCCTGGAAAATTCCATGGACTGTATAGTCTGTGGGGTCACAAAGAGTCTGACATGACTAAGTGACTTTCAGTTTAAAGTCAAGCATTGTAAAGCAGTGCTATACAAAACAGGATGACTTATTTCAGATACAACTGGACAAATCTTTACATAAAAGAAATATTCGTAAAACCTAGCTGTTGACTCCTTTTATAAAACAACAAAAAATAGTAGTATTAATAATGTAAGTAATGTAAGATAATTATAGCAATAGTAGCCAACATTTGTGAGAAGAAAATGTGGAATCCACTTTCTCTGCATGAGATCATTTAATCATCACAGCAGCCCTATTGATGAAAATGCTATTATTTTCATTTTACATATAGGTAATGGCACCACACTCTTGCCTGGAAAACCCCATAAATGGAGGAGCCTGGTAGGCTGCAGTCCATGGGGTCACGAAGAGTTGGACACGACTGAGCGACTTCCCTTTCACTTTTCACTTTCATGCATTGGAGAAGGAAATGGCAACCCACTCCAGTATTCTTGCCTGGAGAATCCCAGGGACGGGGGAGCCTGATGGGCCCCCATCTATGGGGTTGCACAGAGTCAGACACGACTGAAGCGACTTAGCAGCAGCAGCAGCAACTTGTCTAAAGTTACGTAGCTGTATGTAATGGATTTAGAACTCAAACCCAAGCAGTCTATTTCACCATGCAACAAAATTAACCCCCAGAAGAATATCAAATTCTGGTATTACTTAGTATAACTGAAAGAGGCAGAGTATAAACCAAATAAAAGGAAGCTCACAGTCTGCTGAAATGGGGAAAGAACTAAAGGTAGTATCTCTCAAACGTTTCTTCAAAGGAGAAACCACAATTGTCCCATGATTAAATAGGTTTACGAAATACTGGAATTTTTTTTTAATTTATTTATTTTAATTAGAGGCTAATTACTTTACAGTATTGTATTGGTTTTGCCATACATCAACATGGTTTGTAAGCCGAGTGATGCCGTTTCTCACTAGCATGTGCCTGATGGTTTTAATATGCAGTATGAGTCTGTGAAATGGAAAGATAGAAAGAAGCAGTCATTTAACCAAGAACACTTTTCTTTTTGTGGGGCATGCCTGAAGAACTGAACTGATGTTTTCCAATACAGGCTTCAGAAAAACAGACCTAATGGACAAACTAGGGAAGCAGAGGCTGGGCGAGGAGAAGGGCAGCAGATGCCAAGAAGAGAGCTTATCGGCGAGTAAGCTCGTTCACAGTCGACGTGTGGGTGGACTAAGTCACCTTATAATAGGCATTGCTGAAATAGATAAGATAATCTAACAGAACACAGCATAGTACAATATACTTCACTACTGAAAGTTCGATAGGAATCCGGGAGGTCAAAACTCTCGCGGTTGTTTCTTCTCCAAGGGGGAAGAGCCAGGCCGTTTGCCTCACTTGAATGTGATGATGGTCTGAGTTCACCAAATGCCATTCTAAGAGGCAGCAGCCTTGAACATCCTATGCTAGAGGGGACAACGCAGCCACCTAGGCCACCATCCAGTCAGGATAACGTGGTTTGCTATTTTTAAGGATCCTTGGGACCAGTGTCAGAGGAGGCCATGGAGGATACAAAATGGCAGATTTGCTGGCCAGAGAGGCACCATCTGGAACGTGAATAATACACAGTTCTCTTAAGGGCTTCCTGAACTTGTTGATAAAAATTGAGTGTGGCTAGAGTCTCCTCAGTTCTGAAGCTGAGCCAAAATAATAATAACAATTATGGATACCATTCTTAGAATCTTTAACCAAGTGCTAGGGACTATTGTTAGTTATTTTATATTATTTAATCCTCAAACAACCCTACAATGTAAGTACTATTATTATGCTCATTTTATGAATACAGTTAAAGAGACCAATACAGAGTTCCGTTTACTTGCACAAGGCAAAGAATTAGGAAACCAGAAACAAGAAGCAAAGTAAGTTAAGAATGTAGCTCCTGTACCTCTTGCTTAACCCCTCTTGCGCTACCTCATCCATCCCAAGCCCAACTCTTCATCCTGACTCAGGATCAAAGTAACCTGGCTCCAGCCTCCATGTCCTCATTATCATTCGCTGAGACATGAAATAACCCAAAATTAAGTGGTTTAAAACAGCCACCGTTGCATTCTATCTCTTGATTTAGTGTCAAGACTTTGGGCAAGTCTCACCCAGATGGCTCTTCTGTCTCATGAGGCCCTTCCTGGTGTCACTCAGGGGTATTCAGCGGGCAGCTAAGCTGATCTGAGATGGTTCCTCTCACTTGTCTGGGACCTTGTCAGAGACAACAGCTGGAAGGCTGGGCCCCATCCTCTTCGTGTATCTAATCCAGGTGGTCTCTCCAGCAGGTGGCCAGCCTTCTTACATCAGTTTAGGGCCACCGGAGGACTAAGACAGAGGTAAGAATCATTCTAAAGTCTAGGCTCCGAGTTTGCCCAGCATCACTTCTGCCACACCCTGGGGTTCAACACAGTCGGAATCCAGTCTAGATTCATGGGGAGGGGAAAGAGACCCATCTCTCTGGGGGAAGCACCTCAAAGACTGGGTGGCTGTCTTTCATCCACCACATTCTCCAGCCCTACCTCGTCCTCCTCTCCCTCACTCGTGCTTCAGTCATACAGGCTTTCCTGTTCCTCACACAGGCCAAGGTCATTTCTCTCTCAGAACCTTGCCTGGGCCTGTGCCAGGAATGCTCTTACCCTCCTGGCTCTTTCGTGTCATTCAAGTCTCAGCTTAAATGTCACTTCTCCGTAGTAGCCTCGTCCTCACCATCTTGCGTAGGTCCTCCCTGGTCATTCAGTTGAGCTTCATGATCTATTTTCATGACATTATTGCCATCACTGTGAAATAATCTCTGTGTTTGGGTTTTTTTTCCCCTCCAATTAGAATGGAAGATTAGGGGAATAGGGGCTTTATCTATCCTGCCTGCTCACTCATTCTCGACATATAGAACAAAGATTGGCACAAAATAAGTCTTTGATAAATATTTGTTAAGTAAAAGTGTAAAGCAGAGAATTGAGGGTAAAATTAGATCTGACTGACTTCAGAGCTAAAACCAAACAGTTCTTGTAACACTTTGAATTTCAGGTGGATATGGTCAGTGTAGACCCTAGGGCAGAATACTACTTAAAGAAGATAGCTCATGGATACAGTGTAAATGAGATTCACCAGCAAGGAAACTGTAGCCAGGCCCACCTGTCCTGAAAATTCAAAGAGAATTTTCCATTTCAGCAAAGCCCAAACATTTATTTGTCTGACTTCATTTCAGCCATTTTTGTTTTGACCCTTGGAGATGAAAGATCTCCAAGATACAGTGTTGCCTCAAGGCCTCCTCAGCCCAGGTCTTGTTTCTGGCTAAACCCCTTCAACATTCTGCTTTGCCAGGGCCATACTCCTGAGTTTTGCCCCATTCAATCTGGAATTGGGCCACAGCCATGTTTTGCTGAGGCTTTAGGGAAACATGGTTTAAAAATGCTTGTTTCCTCTGAGTCACTGCACAGACTTGTCCCTTCAGTACAAACATTCCCATTTGGTTTTATAACTGGGGAAGGAGGAGGTGGGAGCCAAGGCTAACTGGATCATGTTTGAAAGGAAAGGGGAAGTGAGAAAATTTAAATAGACTTTTCTATATTGGTGAGACTCACAAAGGAATTCTTATCTGGTTTTCAGAGGCATGCACAGAGCTTCATCTTTATTTATTTACTTGCCTTATTAAGAAAAAAGTTCACAGAGTAATTTTTTCCTCTTAAGCTTGCATTAAAATGCTGGAAACGTGGCAAAAGTTTTACAAAAACAATTTAAGAACAATTGGCACGTATATAACCATGTTTTAAGCTTATATTAAATGCTTCTTACTAAAGAAAAAGGAATTTTTCTTTTAATTTCCAGGCATTGTTGACTGTATTAGCCTTTAAATAACCTCCTATTAGATTTTATCCTTACAGGTTTTCTGTGACTTATGCATTTCAGATCGAAAGAATTAATTCTTTATTTTCTGCCTTTCAACAAATCATTCTACCTCATAACTTAGTGCCAGGTTTCTAATCTGTAGATTTTGGCTTGCTCATAAATAACTCGTAAAGCTATTAAGAAAGATATTACTCAATAAAGAATAGAAAAATATGATTTCTAATTTATTCATTAGTGGGAAATGTTTCCCACATTATTAAGCAATTCTCAGGTGTCAGCTAGGTGGCCTACAATTCAACTCGATTCTGACACTGTCTACCTGGACACAGCATCGGATCCCACAGGTTAAGGGCTTCAGTTCTACAAGACTGTTCCCTTGCCCCCCAATTCAGAAGCCAATCACAAGTCCAGCTGGTCACCTGTGCTTCTGACTGACTAGAGATTGAAGGTTCCAATGACTCCCTCTGAGTAATTTGACAGAATTGTTCCTAAAACTCAGGAAAACATTTTACTTAATAGATCACCAGTTTATGATAAGAGTGTATAACTCAGGAATAGCCAGATAGAAGACACGC
>NW_011495045.1:4280163-4307315 GCF_000754665.1 Bison bison bison | reverse complement strand
AGACTGGGAAATACACAGGACAAGAAATGTGGGAAGGGACATACACTCCCTGAATCTCCAGTATTCACCAAACAAGAAGCTCTCCAAAACCCATCCTTTTCAGGCTTTTATGGGGGTTTCACTAGACAGTCATGATTGATTAAATCATTGGCCACTGGCAATTGATGAAACTTTCAGCCAGTCTTCACTTCCTGGACGTCAGGGGGTGGGACTAAAAATTCCCACCCTTTAAGCACAGGCTTGGCTCCCTTGGTGGCAACCCCTCATCCCTAGGTTATCTGGGTACTTTCCGAAAGTCACCTCATTAACTTTGCGAAAAAGCCTTGAAGGTGTCACTCTCATCACTTAGGAAATTCCAATGGTTTTAGGATTTCTGGACCAAAAACGGAAAAAGACAACATATATGTTTCTTGTTATAAATCACAATATTACAGCCAGTTACGTACCTGGGAGGTTTCCAGAAGGCTGCACTATGGCTCCCACCTCCACCTGCAGCCCACAAGGTAGGCGGGAAGTACCAGGATTAGCACCCCCACCCCCACCAGTCTACAAACAATAAGTGATAGGAATGAGTGCATTGGTATAGCCAGCTCCTTCACTTCTCAATTGGGGTAATTCCAAGGTGCCTGCTTTATACTTTTTCTGGAGTTTTCTCATTGGAATAAGCTTCAGTTGTCTACTTTGGTAATTGGTATAATAACACACCTCTTCTTCCCTATCTTCCCTTTCCTCTATCAGTTCTTTTTTCCCCTGCTGGTGTTTCATGGAAACACCATGGATTGCACCTGAACCCTGTCCTTAGGAATTACTTCCAGAGACAAAAACCACACTGACACAGATTTCTTCTTTACAATGTTGTAGTTATAATGCTCTGATGAGTCAGCTGGCTTCGTACAAATTAAAATCTCCATTCTATTACCACATCTAATTATCTTGTTGATTTTGGTTATTGTTATTACCTTATAAATATCCAAAAACACAGTAAAATTTTATATTTTAAGTTTCTAATATATGCTACCTTATTTAATCTTCACAAACAGCCCTAAGACATAGAGAAAATAGAGACTGGAAGAGGTTAAATGACTTGCCAGGAGTTACAGGGTAAGAAAGTAAGATTTCAGTGAGACGACCCAGAGGGATAGTACAGGGAGGGAGGAGGGAGGGGGGTTCAGGATGGGGAGCATGGGCACACCCGTGGCAGATTCATGTTGATGTATGGCAAAACCAATACAATAGTGTAATTAGCCTCCAATTAAAATAAATAAATTTAAATTAAAAAAAAATAACAACCTGGAGGAGAAAAAAAAAAGAAAGTAAGATAACTAGACCTCAAACCAAAGTCTTTTAATAGCAAATCTCCAGCTTTTCCCACACCCCAGACCACTGAGTGAGGCAACGTGTGTAGTTGAGAGCTGACTTCTCTCCATTCCTGGAAAAATGACTCTACATGTATGGCCTCCTCTTTGGAGAACCAGCTCTGTATACAGATAGGAACTTTTCAACCTGTCCTTTTTATACAAGAGAATGGTCCTCACTTAACACCTCTGGAAAGGGCTTGAATGACAGAGTGTTCTGAGGAAAGACACTGTGTAAACACAGAGCACAATGGTCTGATTTTTATTGTTCCTTAGAACTTAGGAAGGCTATGGAGAGGTTAAGTATCCTGGTAGGTCAACTCTAAGGACCTTAAGTCAGGCACTGAAGGGTTTGGAAATGGGGATGAACTTGGCAGAAATAGGACATCAGGAAGCACCAGGCAGCTCCTGATTGCTCCAGCATTTTCCATTTTCTTCTCAGGAAAGCATTAGCCTCTCTTCTGTGAAGTAAAGCTAGTGTTATCAGCCTCTGTTATCAATATTTCTTGTTATATGTAGAGATTAAAGAGAAAAATTCTTGTTTTTTTAAATTGTATAGTTGATTTACAGTGTGATAATTTCTACTATACAGCAGTGATTCAGTTATACATATATATTTTTTCTTTGCCAATATGATTTATCACAGGATACTGAATATAGAAAAAATTTCTCTTCTTGATTCTTAGTCCTATTACATACCTACTCTATTGCTGTCATCAATCCAATGAGCTCAGCTTCAAGGCAAGCAAGAAGCTTGGTCACATAGGTTTGTGAGAAAGCTGAGACATTGAAATCAGGACGGAGTCTACAAGCCTCTGAGACTCTGTGTTTCCTGTCTAAATGCCAATGTCCAAAACTACAGGATATTCCAGAACCAAACCAAGGGATGGACCCAATATCAAGGGAGTCCAAGTAGAGGTAATACTATACTTACCAGGGTAGAAGCAAAGTAGCTCAAGTCAATAGAGAATTCCTTTCAGAAGTTGGGTGAGGTATAGATCAGAGTCTGGCCTAGCCATGGATTTCACAGATTGTTAAAACTAGATTTCAGCAAGGGTATTCAATGCTAGTAGTAAAAATGGAGGCCTGTTGGAGGCCTTCAGGGAAGACTGAGGCTTGGTGGGCCAGTGACCAGATTTCCCTCCAGGCATATCAGTCAATGCATCAATGTAGCACAATGAATTCTAGAGTATAAAATGTGGTTGAGATGGGATGTAAGAGAGTGGGGTAGAAACCCTCCTAAAATACCCCACCTTGGCCTGGATTATTTCAGGAATCTCTGTGGAGATGAGCTGATGTGTTGATTATAGTGAACAAAAGAGGGGAAGGTGGACGGAAGGCAGTTGTCCTTGTGAGGACAATGAGGAATATATACTGTGGTCCCTGCCCTCAAGGAGCTGGCAATCCTGTTAGACAGCCAAACTATGTACCCTTTTAAAGTGAAAAACAGTATCAAAGAACTCTATAAGTGAAGGACAAAAATATAACCCAACATCAAGTGATGAAATGATTAGTCTGAGCTGGAGGAACTGAGGGCAGCTTCATGGAGAAGACAGCCCTTTAGATTGGGCAGTCTTGGAAGCAATAGCTGCAAAGTACATGATAGTTACACTAAATAGTGTTGTTTACAAGGCTTATTGATGTGAAGACCTTTGGAAAAGTAATTGACTTTGCTCACTAATGTTTTCTACAAATATAAAGAATGCTTGTTGCTCCCACCCACAGCTTCCTAAGGTATGCAGAGTGTCATTTAATATACACCTAGTCCCTTCACCATCTCCTCTCCTGAAACCCGAGGAGAACCACAATGGGATGTGGGCTCGGAGGCCTTCTTAGACTTGGCCTCAGATCACTGTTTGGAGGTGTTGTTGATTGCACAGGAAAAACTCTGAGGATTCACTCTGGAACAACTCTTTGAGGAGGAAGTGACAAGAATGCCATTGCCCTCACCCATGGAAAGACTTGGTGCTTGGAATTTGCCAAGTGTTTCTTTAGGTTACTATGGAGACCTAGATCCCATCCGAGTTCTCCTTAGCTTTCTCATATGAGCACAATATAGAGGAGCCTTTTCACTGTCATCTGAGACATCCCCAGGCCTGGGAGGCAGCATAGGGAAATGGGAGCCCTAGGAGGAAGTGGAAACACAGAAGCACTAAAGTACAGAGATCAAGAGCCACATTTCTGCTCAGCTGAGTGCTGCAAGGCAAATTACATAATGTCTCTATAAAGTGAGAGAGTCATTTACATCTGACATTAGGAGAATTCAGTGAAATAACTCAAGTAAACATTATTGAGCAGCTTTCACATTACAGATTTGAAATTAGACACTGAGGATATGAAGATTAAATCATTTATTCATTCACTTGTTTGTTCATTCAGAGAATGTCAACTGAGCACCTACTATTAGCCTAATGAATAAAACAAAGTCCAGTTTACGTTCTACTGAAGGACACAAGAAATAAACACACTTAACCCAATTTATCTGTCTAGTCAAGGCTATGGTTTTTCCAGTGGTCATGTATGGATGTGAAAGTTGGACTATGAAGAAAGCTGAGCACCGAAGAATTGATGCTCTTGAACTGTGGTGTTGGAGAAGACTCTTGAGAGTCCCTTGGACTGCAAGGAGATCCAACCAGTCCATTCCAAGGGAGATCAGCCCTGGGTATTCTTTGGAAGGAATGATGCTGAGGCTGAAACTCCAATACTTTGGCCACCTCATGCGAAGAGTTGACTCATTGGAAAAGACTCTGATGCTGGGAGGGATTGAGAGCAGGAGGAGAAGGGGACGACAGAGGATAAGATGGCTGGATGGCATCACCGACTCGATGGACGTGAGTTTGAGTGAACTCGGTGGAGATGGTGTTGGACAGGGAGGCCTGGCGTGCTGCGATTCATGGGGTCGCAAAGAGTCAGACATGACTGAGCAACTGAACTGAACTGAACTGAACTGAACCCAATTTATATGTATACGTTTGTTGCTTTTTAGTCGGAGAAGGCAATGGCACCCCACTCCAGTACTCTTGCCTGGAAAATCCCATGGATGGAGGAGCCTGGTAGGCTGCAGTCCATGAGGTCGCTAAGAGTCAGACACAACTGAACGACTTCACTTTGACTTTTCACTTTCATGCATTGGAAAAGGAAATGGCAACCCATTCCAGTGTTCTTGCCTGGAGAATCCCAGGGACGGGGGAGCCTGGTGGGCTGCCATCCATGGGGTCGCACAGAGTCAGACACGACTGAAGCGACGCAGCAGCAGCAGCAGCAGTCGCTAAGTCATGTTAAACTCTTTTCGATCCCATGGACTGCAGCTCTCCAGGCTTCTCTCTACATGGGATTTCCCAAGGAAGAATACTGGAGTGTGTTGTTTACAGTACAATTAACCAGTGCTATCAGTTTCAGTTCAGTCGCTCAGTCGTATCCGACTCTTTGCAACCCCATGAACTGCAGCACGCCAGGCCTCCCTGTCCATCACCAACTCCCAGAGTTTATCCAAACTCATGTCCATTGAGTCGGTGATGCCATCCAACCATCTCATCCTCTGTCATCCCCTTCTCCTCCTGCCTTCAATCTTTCCCAACATCAGGGTCTTTTCAGCTGAGTCAGCTCTTTGCATCAGGTGGCCAAAATATTGGAGTTTCAGCTTCAACATCAGTCCTTCCAATGAACACCCAGGACTGATTTCCTTTAGGATGGACTGGTTGGAGGGAAAAAAAAAAAACACAGAGCAAAGTAAAGGGGCAGAGAGTGATGGAAGGTAGGAGGAAAGTAAGTTCTACATAGATAGACCAGGGAAGAGCTCTCTGAGGAGGAAACATTTAGCAAAAGCTGGGATGAAGTAAAGCGCAAGCCAAGTGGCTATCTGGTGGAAAGCATTCCAGCAGAGGGGTGAGCAAATGTAAAGCCCTGAGGTAGGAGAAACAGCTTTTTTAAAGAATGAAAGTTGACAGTTTTCAACAGTGGTTATGGGCGCTTAAAGTGAAGTGGAGAAAAAAATGCTGAACTAGGACTAACACATCTTGGATTCTGGTACCACTGCCATCATGAAGTATTTGTATCAAAGGCCTAACTTCACTTTTAGTCTCTACTGTCTCCATCTCTGATAAAAAGCCTTTAGCTCTCTGATTTCTCATTCTCTGAAGATGAGGTTAAGATGAGTTGTTTTCTGATCAGAACATACTGTGCACACATGAATGCTTTCTGCCCCTGGAGACTTTCTAGTATTATACTTCCTTGTCATGGGGTCAACCAGTCTTATAATCTATAGATACATTGGCCAAAACCTACTCCCTTCAACCAGGTTATAGATGTACTTGAAATTCCATAATTAAGAATTGATTCCTTGGCTTTGTCTAAGATTAAAATGTGCATGTAAGATTAAAATGTAAGATCCCTTGTTTCAATTTCCTATTGCTACTATAACAAGTTACCACAAACTTAGAGACTGAAAACTACACAACTTTATTGTCTTACACTTCTAGATAAAAAGTCAAAAATTAGTCTAGAGGCAAAAATTTCAAGAGCAAAGTAGCAGCCAAGCTACAATTCTTCTGGAGGCTTCAGGGGAGAATCCATTTTCTTGTGTTTTTCAGATTCTAGAAGATCCCTACATTCCTTGGCTCCTGGTTCCACATTACTCCAACTTCTACTTCTGTCATCATATCTCTTTCTCTGACTCTGACCCATCTGCTTCCCTCTTCTAAGGACCCTAGTGATTACACTGGACACACTCCAATTGGGAAATCCAGAGTAATCTCCCCATCTCAAGATCATTAGCATCACAGCTATAAAGTCCCTTTTGTCATGTAAGATAACATACTCATAGGCTCTGGGGATTAGGACATGGACATCTTTGGGGGCCATTATTCAGCATATTGCTTTCAAACTCTTACTTTGAAGCTATTTATCTGTCAGTCTTAATTATGCAAGCCCTAGCCCAGATCTTAAAATTAGCCTAAGGAAGCCTTTAAGACACCAAAATATATTCATAGAGTCCATGCAATTTAATCATAAGAGGACTCCCTTAGGCTTTTATTCAGTTAAGTTCAATGAATAAAGATAAAGCATTTACTGCATATTAGAATACTACTAGATGCTCTAAGGAATACCAAGAACTCTAAAAATTAGTTCCTGCCTTTTAAAAGACTTGCTATCTAGGAAGCGTAATACAAGTGCAAAAATAAGTACAATACAAAGTAAAATGTGGTCACACAAGCTCATCTGTACAATATTCAGTGGGAAAGATAACATAAGGAAGAGTACTGTGAGCTGAAGATTTTAGGGGAAATGTCAAGGGAAATAAGGGGAAGGAAACAAAGATGGTACTAAGTATCCATGCCAAAGTAACTAAATAAAGTGAAGTGCTGCCATCGACATGATCACAGAAGTCAGAATGGCCACAACCGTGGTGGGGGGAGTGTGGGGGGCTGGTCTCAGACATGTGATGGCACAGTTCAAGAATTATTCTAGAATATCTAGATCAGGATACCCAGAAGGTGTTTGGAAATACGATATGCCAAAAAGAGAAGCTAGTATTGGAGATATGGATGGGAAAATTGTTTCTATAGAAATAGAAACTGACACTTTAGAAGTAGGTGAAATAAAAAATAAAGAATTTAAGAGGACCAAAAGAACTTCTAAAAGACAGGAATGAACAAAAGAAAGAGGAATAGTCAGAACAACAGGGAAATCAGACAATGAATACCACAAAAGCTAAGGAGGGTTTCAAAAGAGAAGAGAGGGTCAGCAGTTACTAATGTGAAAGCAGAGCTGGAAGAGAAGCTCACTACTAGAGAATATTCTCACCATTCAGGGGCAATAGATGAAATAAACTCAAGAGCATAGGTAGTAGTAAAATAATCAAGTTATGAATTTGACAATGTATTGTCTTTCCTTTGAATACAATGCCTTTAATAAGTTTACATAATTTAATTTTTGATACTAGTTGTGTTTAACAACAAGCTCAGATAATTTCTAAAAATGTAAATGACTGGCAATTCAAGTCAGAGGAGCCTCCTGCAGGCTGGCTTAAAAATTCACAAATTTACTCAATAATTCATTCGTTCACACTGATCTCATCTCTGCACTTTGTTAAGATCTATGTTAGTCATTGAGAAGATAAATATAAATAAGAGACAATCTTTACACCTGACAATCTCAGATTAATGAAAGACATACTTGCAAGCAGACTCTAGAAATAAGTATAATGCAGGCTATAATGGAAACATGCACCGATCTGATAAAAGTACAGGAGAAAGAATAATCAATCCTGCTGTACTGAAAAAAAAAAATCCACACTCTTTAGCAGGAATTATAAAGACCTGTGTGAGCTGGTCCCTCCATATCTCAGTTCCTATAACACTCTCCTTTACTACCAGATAATAGTAAAATATGGTGATTAGGGCTCTGGCTATGCAGTCAATAGACCTAGGTTCAAATATACTTCTGCTGCTTATCAGTATTCAGTAACTAAGTAATCTTCATCTGTAAAATGGGACTAATAATACCTATCTCAGAGGTTGTTGTGAAGATTAATGGAGATAATGTCTACAAAACATTTAGCAAATACTCAATATCCACCATACAATGCGTTGTATCATGTTATTATTTTATTGGTCCCCCACTGTGTTCAAATGAAAATGAAGTGCTTATAGTTCTCTGAGCACAAAATGCTTTTCTAGGGTCTGTCTGTGCCTTTGCCAGGTGAATTCCTGCTCATTCTTTAAAATTTAATGCAAACATCTGGTCTCCTCTGTTAAGTTAGTCATTCTCTCCTTGTGTCATCACCAAGTAAATATTTCATTATGGCACCAGTCACAGGATAGCTTTGAATTGAGGATCCCTTGAGGGCGGGGACCATGTTTTGTTCCTTCTAGTCTCCCTGGTTCCTGACACAAAGTGGACACAAGATAGATGTTCAAATACTGAGCATATTAAATAGGAAAAGACAAAAATTTAAGTGAAAGAAAGATGTAAGATTCTGGAGACTTCAAGATTTTTCAATGTTATTGCCATTTATCAGTAATTGGGAGTTAATTTGGAATAATCCTAATTAGAGAAAATGTATAAATACAAAAAGATTTTCTGCAATGTTATTTACAATGTCACAAACCATAATAAAGAAGTTAAACATCTAATTATAGATATATGATTTACATTGAAAATATAACTACATGACAAATATCATGCAATTATTAAATATGATGGGTAAAAAAAATCATGCCAATGATATAAATATATGTGCTAAAAGAAGAATGCAAAATTAAAATTATTTTCTAAATGCACACAAACACCCAAGTATATGAACATACACACATAGAAAAAGGACTGAAGAGAAATACACCAAACTGCCCAAAAGATGCCTGTGTTAGGGAGAGCTGTTCAGCGGTTTATTTCCTTTATTGGGGAAGGGACCACCTCAAAATTTATCTTCTACATTTCTATAAATAATGTGTTACTTTTATGAAATTTTTAAAATCATAATGTACCTTTCAGCATGGACCCCTGCATTTCCCTAGTAATGTTCAGCAGCCAGGAGGCAAGCTCAGCGGAACCTGATGGTTGGGCTTGCTCAGAAGTGAAGCAACTGGGGATCCTAATTAAAGTGTTGTGGACTTGACTCACAACAATGTCCAATCTGGTTAAGGATGCATATAAAAACCAGAAAAGGATCATGGTCTGAGAAAATGCAGTCAGAGAGGACAATTTTAAAGCTTTATATCTGAGAAATAAAGCCATTCTGAAAGCCAAGCTGAAATAAACAGATAGCTTGTTTGGTATTATTTTAAGACTATTTTAATAAACTAATTCATCTGGTTTCTGAGCCCACAGGAGGTTAGAAGCAGTTAGTTGAAGGAGAAAAGTAAACCAGGATGGCTGGTCCAAACTGCTGGATACAGATTCTGCAGCAATGAGAAATAAGAGCTGACTCTACAGGGGTGGCAAGCACCAAGACTCAGAAAGAACTGCGAACCCACAGGGACCCTGGGTAGGGGCAACTGTTGTATTGTCATGAATGGGCATCAAAGATACCATTGCATTATTGTGTGGTATAAATTATAGCAACTTGCACTTGATACGATGATTCCTATACAGGAACCAAATACATTATAAAATGTCAAAATCAATGAAAAAATGTAACTAAAACACTTTGTAACATGTAAAATGCTACACAATTGGTCAATTATTATTTTTAATACCCTTAGCATATGAAGATAATGATACATACAATGCATTTTAACTGCATCTATCCAAGTCAATTAATTTTTTAATTGGCACTTAAAAGTATAATCTTCATTTATCTGAAAATTTTATTTCTGTAGAATGCTTCATTTCTAATACTGCTGAATAAAAAAGACATTATTGTCCTACTGGGATGATGTGTCATAACTTAGAACAAATGAGTTATTCATATTCTTTACAGAGCAAATTTTAAGAGAGTGAACATAATAGCTCAAGGCATCGGGGGAGGGGATGCCACAGATGTGGAAAGAAGGAGCAGAAAGAGGCAGTATGGTTGTCTAAAATAAACTTTCCTTACTCCTCACTTTTGCTAAGTGTTGGCCAATGACTGGCCACCAGGCTGCAAGCCAAATTCCAAAGGACAAGTAAATAAACAGTTAATGCAAGTTATCCTGCAAATTTGCACATGCCCACCCACACAAGCACTAAATTAAACTTTCCCCAACTGAAATCAGGCTGCAGGCAAATAAGAATTGTTACCTATTCTTTCCTCATTAGGTATCCTTACTGTGACTTTGGCTCTGGGAAGCATTTTTGTTATCAAGCAAGCATATAGTTAATTTAAGCCCTTTTCCTTAAGTGAGGTTCCTTCTTGAATATGACAGCTTCTTGAAAAGGACAACTATAGTTGCTGTCCTTGGGGAGAAGCTACAGTGATGTGGTCAGACTTGTAGGAAAAAAACAAGCCCACGTTCTCTGAAATGTTTTAACTTTGACCAGCTCAAACTGGATTTTATTGCTGCTTGATTTCCAGAGGGCCATGTGCCCAGCTGCCCAGGGGAATAGACAGTGTTCAGAATGAATATTGAAATCCCGAGTCATTATTTGCTCTGGGGGACTGCCAAAGCTGCCTTCTGCCTGGATTTCAGGGGAGCAGAATAAGGGGTTCCTATTTTTAAAAGACCCAGAGTAAAAGAATTCTCCACAATCCTTTCCAACAAGAACAAAGTGAAGCCACTGCAAAATGGTGATGAATCAAAATAATATGCACGATGAGGAACAGCGTTGTTCAACTGGGACTAAAATGTTGGTGGTGGAACCTGCCAATCATTCTTCTCTCACCTCCCCTGCCTAAGACTTGTATTCAGATTAAATTAGTGAAAAATAATGTCAAGGGCAGTTTGGAAAGGGGACAGGGAATCAGCCTTTCCAACAACCTCCAACCCCTGTCTGAGTAGCTTGAGTAGAAGCGTAGCTGACTGGTGATGTGCAAAGCACATGCCTGTTTTAAAGCTCTCAGCATCTGAGCTGGTGCCCTTTGAATGATTAATTTATCATAGGCTGAGGCAGCGGGGCATCTGATTGGAAGAATGGGCTAAGGCTTCCCTAGAAAATTTTCTGAAGGCCAGCAGTTATAAAGGTCATCCTGCTACCTTGGGAGGTAATTTCATGGGCTGGTGGTGATTCTGCCTTGGGTAATGAAAGACAAAGTTCAGACCAATCATGATATTTAGGACCCCCCACTATGGAGTGATGAAGGAGAATAATTCTGTTGAATTCTCATTACTTTGAAGGAACAAGGCAAAAAAAAAAACAAAACCCTGATTTTCCTTATGGAGGTAAAGTGCCTGTCATTTGAGGTAAATGGTCCTCAACTGAAATGGGTCCCAAACTCCTATTAGGAATAAATATCCCTTTTTCCTTTCAGGAGGTAGCATTTCATTAATTATAAAAGAACATCATAAAACATTTTTAATTCCAGTCTCCTTAATTATAGGCAGAGTCTTCACCATCTGAACCACCAAGGAAGCCTCAAAATAAGCCCCCTTATACAACCACCTATATGCAGGACAAGAAGCAACAGTTAGAACTGGACATGGAACAATGGATTGGTTCAAAATTTGGAAAGAAGTACATCAAGGATGTATATTGTCACCCTGCTTATTTAACATATGAAGAGTACATCATGTGAAATGCCAGGCTGGATGACTCGCAAGCTGGAATTGAGATTACTGGGAGAAATATCAACAACCTCAGATAAGCAGATGATACCACTCTAATGGCAGAAAGCAAAGAAGAACTAAAGAGCCTCTTGATGAGGGCAAAAGAGGAGAGTGGAAAAGCTGGCTTAAAATTCAACACTCAAAAAGCTAAATCCATGACATCCAATCCCATTACTTCATGGCAAATAGAAGAGAAAAAAGTGGAAGCAGTGACAGATTTTATTTTCTTGGGCTCCAAGATCACTATGGATGGTCAATGCAGCCACAAAATTAAAAGACACTTGTTCCTTGGAATAAAAACTATGACAATCCTAGACAGCATATTAAAAAACAGAGACAGGATTTTGCTGACAAAGGTCCATATAGTCAAAGCTACAGTTTTTCTATTAGTCATGTATAGATGTAAGAGTTGGACCATAAGGAAGGTTGAGTGCTAAAGAATTGATGCTTTTGGTGTTGGAGAAGACTCTTGAGAGTCCCTTGGACAGCAAGGAGATCAAACCAGCAAACCTAAAAGAAATCAACCCTGAATATTCATGGAAGGACTGATGCTGAAGCTGAAGCTCCAGTACTTTGGCCACCTAATGCAAACAGCTGACTCATTTGAAAAGACTGTGATGCTAGGAAAGATTGAAGGCAGGAGGAGAAGGAGGCTATAGAGGATGAGATGATTGGATGGCATCATCGACTTAAAGGACATGAGTTTGAGCAAACTCCAGGAGATAGTGAAGGACAGGGAAGCCTGGCGTGCTGCAGTCCATGGGGTCACAAAGTGTTGGGTAGAACTGAGCGACTGACAAAAACAACAGTCCAAACTCCCTGCCCTTGAACTCTACATCATTAAGTTATGGGTCCCTGTTTGGATGAGACCAGATTGGAATGCTGGGTCAGAGTTCACCATTCACCGTGGATAAAAGATGGGATCTCTGATTTGAGTGAAAGCCAACTCTGGAGTGTTCTGTAACCATAGTAACTAAATCAGAAGCATGTATTAATGATAAGCAAAAACAATTGGCAGTTTGCCTAGGCATCACTTAGAAGCATTAGCTTCCTAAGGTGAGGACTGTGAACAAAGAATCTACAAAATGATGATTCTTCAACAGGCACCCGGTTCAGCATCACTCGTTTATTCTCCCTGAAGAACCCACTTCAGGCGCCTGAGGCAGTGGCGAGGGCTGCACCAGGGGTTGTAGATATAGAAGCATCACTTCAGAACAGGGAGTAGAACCCATTCCTGGGCTTATTTCTGAGATTCTTATCAACTATATCTCAATTACAGATTTACATCTCCCTAATATGGTCTTGATTGTAATCCAGCTGCACAAGTCCATGGAAATGTTGTAATTCCCACTGTATGTAACATCAGGCTAGGCTCAGATCCCTGTAAGGACAAAGAATTGTCTTCCCACTGAACGTATAGGGTTTCAAAGACCTTACAGTGGAAGTTTACACGGCCCCAATCGGATCAGGACAGCAAGACATGCGGAACAGGACAGAATCTTTAGCTTTGGAAGACCTGAGTCCAAGTTTAAGTCCACTCACTTACTTCCTGCATAACTGAGCCTGAGACAGGCTCAGTCACTCCTCCTCTCAAATGGAAATAGTTTCCATCTTGGTGAGTTCATAGGATTAAATGAGATACAGAAATAGCAACCCACTCCAGTACTCTTGCCTAGAAAATCCCATGGACAGAGGAGCCTGGTAGGCTACAGTCCATGGGGTCTCGAAGAGTCCAACACGGCTGAACAACTTCACTTTCACTTTTCACTTTCATACATTGGAGAAGGAAATGGCAACCCACTCCACTGTTCTTGCCTAGAGAATCCCAGGGACAGGGGAGCCTGGTGGACTGCTGTCTATGGGGTCACACAGAATCGGACACGACCGAAGCAACTTAGCAGCAGCAGCAGCATCACAGGTACTTGTCTTGTTCCATCTGAAATAATCACTTTCCACCTCATTAGAACTGACTCAAATGGGCTCCTTCTTATAGCTGAGTAATATTCCATTGTGTATGTGTACCACAACTTCCTTATCCACTCATTGGCCGATGGACAGTTCTAATGAGGTGGATGTACCTAGAGCCATTATACAGAGTGAAGTAAGTCAGCATGAGAAAGACAAATGTAATATATTAATGCATATATATGGAATCTAGAAAGATAGTACCGACAGTTCTATGTTCAGGGCAGCAAAGGAAACACAGACATAAAGAACAGACTTTTGGACAGAATGGGAGAAGGAGACAGTGGGATGATTTGAGGGAATAGCATTGAAATATATATATATATATATTATCATATGTAAAATAGATAGCCAGTGGGAGTTTGATGTATGACACAGGGAACCCAAAGTTGGTGCTCTGTGACAACCTAGAGGGATGGGTTGGCGAGGGAGTTGGGAGGGGTGTTCAGGAGGGTTTCCAGTAGTCATGTATGGATGTGAGAGTTGGACTGTGAAGAAAGCTGAGCACCGAAGAATTGATGCTTTTGAACTGTGGTGTTAGAGAAGACTCTTGAGAGTCCCATGGACTGCAAGGAGATCCAACCAGTCCATCCTAAAGGAAATCAGTCTTGGGTGTTCTTTGGAAGGAATGATGCTAAAGCTGAAACTCCAGTACTTTGGCCACCTCATGCAAAGAGTTGACTCATTGGAAAAGACTGATGCTGGGAGGGATTGGGGGCAGGAGGAAAAGGGGACAACAGAGGATGAGATGGCTGGATGGCATCACTGACTCGATGGACGTGGGTTTGGGTGAACTCCGGGAGTTGGTAATGGACAGGGAGGCCTGGTGTGCTGCAGTTCATGGGGTCACAAAGAGTTGGACACAACTGAGTGACTGAACTGAACTGAACTCAGGAGGGAGGGGACACATGTATGCCTATGGCTAATTCATGTTGATGTATGGCAGAGACCATCACAATATTGTAAAGTAATTATCCTCCAATTAATATAAGTAAAATTTTTTAAAAGAGAAATCACTTTCTTTTGTGTCCTCATAGCCCATTTTATTTATATCTCTTAAAAGGCATCCTACAGTTTCACTCTTAATACTTTTATATAAGCCTAACTCATTAAATTATGAGCTCTTTAAAGGTAGGAATTTCTTTGAATTAATTTCTTTCTATCCCTAATCTTGAACCTAGTTCATTTATATGAGTTACCACATTTATGTGATTTGTATTTTGACTTCAGTAAACACAGGCTTCATTTGTAGCTCAGTTGGTAAAGAATCTGCCTGCAATGCAGGAGACCCTGGTTCAATCCCTGGGCTGGGAAGATCCACTGGAGGAGGGAAAGGCTACCCACTCCAGTATTCTGGCTTGGAGAATTCCATGGACTGTATAGTCCATGGGGTCTCAAAGAGTTGGACACAACTGAGTGGCTTTCACTTTCACTAAACACATGTTCAGCTGAATTTAATTCAATTAAGTTCAGCTGAACAGAACTTGCTCTCCTATTTGCTCCTCACCTACTATTTCAACTGGGAGTATCTGCACTGGGCAATAGGCAGCACTGGGAAGCTTGAGCAATGGGGAATCTGGAGTGGATTCCAATCAGAGTTTGGGGAGGAATTAAAGCAACAAACCATAGCATTGGAGGAGCTGTGTCTGCCATGACTTTCTGTTTAGGCTGAGGAAGTAGAGTCAAATTCAAACATTGGAGCCATGCTTATGGTGCCACTACAACTCTTCTTACCTGACGGGGGTGACCCTTTCCATAGTTCCACTTTCCCTAATTTGTTTCTCAACTCCTGGACCCAGGATGTTTTCTCTGAGAAAAACTGTATCCATTGAAGAAGAGGAGAAAGATTGGAAATGACTTTGGGGGAGATAAGTAAATTTGTATTGTCCTCTTAATACTTATTTTTGCATTATGAATTTTTACAGATGGTATATGCCCTTTATCTTTCACTGGTGAATCACTGAGATTTTATTTTGGAAGGAGTATTTGTAAACTTCAAAAGGCTTTACAGAGTTAAGTTTCTGTTATAGGAATAAAAATGTAGCATGGCTTCAGTTGTCTCTGTTCTACCACTTTTAACTTAACGAATTTGTAAACTTGGATGCAGGTCCTGGAGCCAACTCCTGGGTGCAGCTATCAGGAATGTCATAGCTGAGTCAGGGTGTTCTGTGGGGCCATCCTCCCATCCCTAGGATCTCCTCTCCGCCAACTGGGCCACCCATTAGTTGGATCTTTGCCTACCTCATAACAGTTATGCTCTCACACACAGGACAAATCAAAATCAAGTTCCCCTGGGTGTTTCTAGGGGTTAGATATTCTTGACTTTGCAGTCATGTGGTACTTGATTATCTTGCATGAGCATTGCTTTTGTGGCCAGCATCACTTCAGGAAGTACAGAGCACACTGGTTAAAAGCGAGTCTTGGAGTGTTTCCAGTTTGTTCTAAAAGGGAAGTTGATGCTTTAGTAATATCTGGCATTCTAAACTTTGCAATACAAGAAATTCACTCTTTCAAAAACAGGGATTTAATAATTGCAAACACTTCTATAGTACTTGCTTTGTGCCATTCTAAATTATTTCTGTCATACATAGTTAGTTAATTCCTACTATGCAGGTAACCTATATGCAGGTCAGGAAGCAACAGTTAGAACTGGACATGGAACAACAGACTGGTTCCAAATAGGAAAAGGAGAATGTCAAGGCTGTATATTGTCACCCTGTTTATTTAACTTCTATGCAGAGTACATCATGAGAAATGCTGGGCTGGAAGAAGCACAAGCTGGAGTCAAGATTGCCAGGAGAAATATCAATAGCCTCAGATATGCAGATGACACCACCCTTATGGCAGAAACTGAAGAGGAACTAAAAATCCTCTTGATGAAAGTGAAAGAGGAGAGTTAAAAAGTTGGCTTAAAGCTCAACATTCAGAAAACGAAGATCATGGCATCCAGTCCCATCACTTCATGGGAAATAGATGGGGAAACAGTGGAAACAGTATCAGACTTTATTTTTTTGGGCTCCAAAATCACTGCAGATGGTGATTGCAACCATAAAATTAAAAGACGCTTACTCCTTGGAAGGAAAGTTATGACCAACCTAGATAGCATATTCAAAAGCAGAGACATTACTTTGCCAACAAAGGTCTATCTAGTCAAGGCTATGGTTTTTCCTGTGGTCATGTATGGATGTGAGAGTTGGACTGTTAAGAAAGCTGAGAGCTGAAGAATTGATGATTTTTAACTGTGGTGTTGGAGAAGACTCTTGACAGTCCCTTGGACTGCAAGGAGATCCAACCAGTCCATTCTGAAGGAGATCAGCCCTGGGTGTTCTTTGGAAGGACTGATGCTAAAGCTGAAACTCCAGTACTTTGGCCACCTCATGAGAAGAACTGACTCATTGGAAAAGACTGATGCTTGGAGGGATTGGGGCAGGAAGAAAATGGGATGACAGAGGATGAGATGGCTGGATGGCATCACCAACTCGATGGACATGAGTTTGAATGAACTCCGGGAATTGGTGATGGACAGGGAGGCCTGGCGTGCTGCAATTCATGGGGTCACAAAGAGTCGGACATGACTGAGCGACTGAACTGAACTGAAGGACCCTGTGAGGTAGTATTTTAAGTAACTCAATTTTATCCATAATGAGTCTGGGGCCCAGAGAAATAAATGACTTCCAAGGTTATATAGTTATGCAGTAGTAGTGGTAGCATCTGAACCCAGATGGAAAGTTTCCTGACTCTTATTTACAAGTTCACTGAAAAGGGATATAGAAAAACAAAAGACACAAATCCAAAAATTTCATTATAGCTAGTAATTTCAAGATTTCCCCTCAAGATGCCAAATTTTGTCACCTAAATTTTTTTCTCAACATCCTTTTGGTGATGATTAGTAATCAAATGGCAAAATGAAATAATTAAAAAAAAATTCTTCCCCTCTCCCTTTCTTCTTTACTCCTTACCATATTTATTTACTGAGTCCTAATATTTACTAGGAATTGATGACATGGTGGAATATGAGCGTAAATAAATTATGTCCACAAATAATTCACAACCTATGGGGGGGGTGAGGAACATAAATATCAATTGTAGGTCAATGTATTAGATTTGAAATATAAAGAAAATTGTTCTTTGCAGGAGCCCTAAGGAAGCATGGTTAATTCTGCCTGGTCTTCCAGGAAACAGAGAAGGAGAAGAAACAAGGATTTGGGAAAAGTTTGTAAGTAGATACAGATTAACTCACTATCATTTTAAGTCCTTTCAATTCAGTGGGTGTTTACACAGAATCTACTATGAACCTAGCATTATTGCTGTTGTTTAGTCGCTCAGTTGTGTCTGACTTTTTGCAACCCTATGGACTGCAGCATTCCAGACTTCCCTGTCCTTCACCATCTCCCAGAGTTTGCTCAAACTCATGTCCATTGAGTCAGTGATGCCATCCAACCATCTCATCCTCTGTCATCCCCTTCTCCTCCTGCCTTCAATCTTTCCAACTATCAGAGTCTTATCCAATGAGTTGACACTTCGCATCAGATGGCCACAGTATTGGAGCTTCAGCTTCAGCATCGGTCTTTCCAGTGAATATCCCTTGAGGATTGACTGGTTTGATCTCCTTGCAGTTCAAGGGACTCTCAAGAGTCTTCTCTTACACCATAGTTCAAAGGCATAGTTCTTCGACATTCAGCCTTCTTTATGGTCCAGCTCTCACATCCATACATGACTACTGGAAAACCGTAGATTTGACTATACGGATCTTTATCAGCAAAGTAATGTCTCTGCTTTTTAATATGCTGTCTAGGTTGGTCATAGCTTTTCTTCCAAGGAACAAGTGCCTTTTAATTTGATGGCTGCAGTCACCATCTGCAGTGATTTTGGAACCCAAGAAAATAAAGTCTGACACCATTTCCATTGTTTCCCCATCTATTTGCCATGAAGTGATGGGACAAGTTGCCATGATCTTCATTTTGTGAATGTTGAGTTTTAAGCCAGCTTTTCCACTTTCCTTTTTACCTTCATCAAGAGGATCTGTAGCTCCTCTTCACTTTCTACCATTAGGGTGGTGTCACCTGCCTAACTGAGGTTGATATTTCTCCTGGCAATCTTGATTCCTGGTTGTGCTTCATCCAGCCCAGCATTTTGCATGATGTACTCTGCATAGAAGTTAAATAAGCAGTGTTATGTACTCCTTTCCCAATTTTGAACCAGCTCATTGTTCCATGTCCAGTTCTAATTGTTGCTTTTTGACCTGCATACAGGCTTCACAAGAGGCAGGTAAGGTGGTCTGGTATTCCCATCTCTTGAAGAATTTTCTACAGTTTGTTGTTATCCACACAGTCAAAGGCTTTAGCATAGTTAATGAGCATCACAAGTAGATATTCTTCTGGAATTCTCTTGGTTTTTCTATGATCCAACGGATGTTGGCAATTTGATCTGTGGTTCTTCTGCCTTTTCTAAAACCAGCTTGAACATCTGGAAATTCTCAGTTTATGTACTACTGAAGCCTAGCTTGGAGAATTTTGAACATTACTTTGCTAGCATGTGAAATGAGTGCAATTGTACAGTAGTTTGAACATTCTTTAGCATTGCCTTTCTTTGGGATTGGAGTAAAAACCAACTTTTACAGTCCTGTGGCCAATGTTGGGTTTTCCAAATTTGCTAGCATATTGAGTGTAGTACTTTAACAGCATCATCTTTTTGGATTTGAAATAGCTCAGCTGGAATTCCATCACCTTCACTAGCTTCATTCTAATGATGCTTCCTAAGGCCCACTTGACTTCACACTCCAGAATGTCTGGCTCTAGGTGAGTGATCACACCATCGTAATTATCTGGGCCATGAAGATCTCTTTTTTAATAGTTCTGTGTTTTCTTGCCACCTCATCTTAATATCTTCTGCTTCTGTTAGGTCCATACCATTTCTGTCCTTTGTTTTGCCCATCTTTGCATGATATGTTCCCTTGGTATCTCTAATTTTCTTGAAGAGACCTCTAGTCTTTCCCATTCTCTTGTTTTTCTCTATTTTTTGCATTGTTCCCTTAGGGAGGCTTTCTTATCTCTCCTTACTATTCTTTGGAACTCTGCATTCAGATGAATATATCTGTCCTTTTTACTTTTACCTTTTGCTTCTCTTTTTTTCTCAGCTATTTGTAAGATCTCCTTAGTCAACCATTTTGCCTTTTTGCATTTTTTTCCCCCTTGGGATGGTTTTAATCACCACTTCCTGTATAATGCTACAAACCTCCATCCATAGTTCTTCAGGCACTCTTTCTGTCAGATCTAACCCCTTGAATCTATTTGTCACTTTCACTGGGATTTGATTTAGGTCATACCTGATGGCCTGGTGGTTTTCCTACATTCTTCAATTTAAGTCTGAATTTGGCAATAAGGAATTTATGATCTGACCCACAGTCAGCTCCTGGTCTTGTTTTTGCTGACTGTATAGAGCTTCTCCATCTTCAGCTGCAAAGAATATAATCAATCTGACTTCGATACTGACCGTCTAGTGATGTCCATGTGTAGGGTCATCTCTTGTGTTGTTGGAAGAGGGTGTTTGCTATGACCAGTGTGTTCTCTTGGCAAAACCCAGGTAGCCTTTGCCCTGCTTCATTTTTTACTCCAAGGCCAAACTTGCCTGTTACTCCAGATATCTCTTGACTTCCTACTTTTGCATTCCAGTCCCCTATGATGAAAAGGACATTATTTTTTGGTGTTAGTTGTGGAAGGTCTTGTAGATATTATATTAGGGGTGAAAAAATATGTAGGATAGTATGACAAGGTCCTTACCTCAAGAACTGTACAATCGTATTGAGGGGATAAAAATTGCAAAGTCGTCCTTCAGTATCTGCAGGAATTGGTTCTAGGACTCCCCTTGAACACCAAAATCCACAGAAGCCCAAGTCCCTTATGTAAAACAGCATAGTACCATCTGCATTTTGTATCTCTAATTTTTGATCTGCAATTGGTTAAATTCAGGGATACAGAATTCACCAATAGGAAAGATATATTATATACATAAAATTATCAGAAGTCTGTGATAAAGTGCCAAATACGTCATGTAAATAAGAAATGCAATAGAAGATAAGAGAAGGGGGTTAGGAGTATGGAATTAGGCAGTCACAAAGAATTCCATGGAAATAGGACCATACTGTATGTGTTCTTTGTCCAAACCTTGTTATGAAAAGTGAAAGTGTTAATCACTAAGTTGTGTCTGTCTCTTTGCAACCCCATGGACTGTAGCCCACCAGGCTTCTCTGTCCATGGTATTTCCCAGGCAAGCATACTGGAGTGGCTGCCATTCCCTTTTCTAGGGGATCTTCCCGACTCAGGGATCTAATCTGGGTCTTCTGCATTGCAGGATAATTTTTACCACCTGAGACACCAGGGAAGTCCCAACTGGAAAAAAAAAAAAAAAAAGAAATTGTAGTTTAGGGAAAATAATTTACCTATCCTTATTTCCATAAACTATAACTTCTCCTTTTCATTTTGTTACATTTATTTTTATAAGCTTATTTAACTCCTTTTTAAAAAAATTTTTTTAAAGTAAGTAATCAATTTTAATTGGAGGATAATTATTTTACAATATTGTGGTGGTTTCTGCCATACATTGACATGAATCAGCCACAGGAATACAGGTGTACCCCATCCAGAACACCCCCACCTCCCTCCCCACCCCATCTCTCTGGGTTGTCCCAGAGCATCGGCTTTGAATGCCCTGCTTCATGCATTGAACTTGTACTGGTCGTCTATTTTACATATGGTAATATACGTGTTTCAATGCTATTCTCTCCAATCATCCCACCCTCGCCTTCTCCCACAAAGTCCAAAAGTTTATTCTTTACATCTGTGTCTCTTTTGCTGCCTTGCATATAGGATCATCGTTAACATCTTTCTAAATTCAATATATATGTGTCAAGATTCAGTATTGGTGTTTCTTTTTCTGACTTACTTCACTATGTATAATAGACTCCAGTCTCATCCACCTCATTAGAACTGGCTCAAATGCATTCCTTTATATAACTGAGTAATATTCCACTGTGTATATGTTCCACAGACTTCCTTATCCATTCATCTGCCAATGGACATCTAGGTTGCTTCCATGTCCTAGCTATTGTAAACAGTGCTGCAATAAACATCCGGGTGCATGTATCTATTTCAATTCTGGTTTCCTCAATTTGTATGCCCAACAGTCCAGTTTGTATGCCCAGGATTGCTGGGTTGTATGGCAGTTCTATTCCAAGATTTTTAAGGAATCTCCACACTGTTCTCCATAGTGGCTGTACCAGTTTGCATTCCCACCAACGGATAAGAAAGGAAAAGAGAAAGAGGGAGAGAAGGAAGAAGAAAAGCAAAAGTATCTCCATTAGCTTTTGACTCTTATGATGCTCTGAGCCGTGTAGTCCGAGAGCATGTTATTATGTAAACATATAGTAAAGCAAAGTGAATAAGAACCTAATCTTAAGAGCTTAACTTCAGGGGTTCAGCTCTCAACTCTGCCACTTACAGGTGTGTCATCTTGGACAAGTTATTTTGTCTTGAAAAAGTCTTGAAGAGAGAAATGGAAACATTTTCTATATTTAAATTTTGCAAGTTTTGTGTATTTTGATTATCTGTGCCCTTTATTTCATAAACCACATATTGAGGCTCAGTTTCTTTATATATAAAGTGTAAATAGTAATAGTACTTTCCTCAACAGGTATATTGGGAAGATTAACTGAGTTAATTACATTAATGAGCTTAGAGCAGCCTCTACACAAAGGTAGTATTCAGTAGTCAGTCAACAATTATTTCTTGAACATTTACTATATTACAAGAATTGAGCTACATATTGGGAACATGTAAATAAACAATTTCAGAGAAGGCAATGGCAACCCACTCCAGTATTCTTGCCTGGAAAATCCCATGGATGGAGGAGCCTGGTAGGCTGCAGTCCATGGGGTCGCTAGGAGTCGGACATGACTGAGTGACTTCACTTTCACTTTTCACTTTCATACATTGGAGAAGGAAATGGCAACCCACTCCAGTGCTCTTTCCTGGAGAATCCCAGGGACAGGGGAGCCTGGTGGGCTGCTGTCTGTGGGGTCGCACAGAGTCGGACATGACTGAAGCGATTTAGCAGCAGCAGCAGCAAATAAACAATTTACAGTCCTGTACTCAAGGATTTCACAATCTAATGGTAGGAACACTAA
Source organism: Bison bison bison (assembly GCF_000754665.1). Classification (NCBI taxonomy): domain Eukaryota; kingdom Metazoa; phylum Chordata; class Mammalia; order Artiodactyla; family Bovidae; genus Bison; species Bison bison. Next base: position 4,284,633 of record NW_011495045.1, on the reverse strand, counting down.
ACAAACAACTTTTATTTTAAAGAAGCCATTTATTCAGCTGAAAAGTACATAATAGTTAACATTTAGAATGTTTGCAACATGTAATATTTTAGATTTTGTGGTAACAAAGACACATATAAAAGCAACCAAAGTCAGAATTTTAATTCATTTACTTCCTTGCATCATAATCATGCATATAAGATATTAATTATAAGTAGTTTATGAAATACTGGATATATTTCCAAAAAGTCAGAAAATACAGTGGAAGAAAAAATATGGTTAAAGATAGAAATGAAAAAATAAAATAACCTAGAATAATCAAGAAATATGCAGGCAACATATAAAAATACTTTTCAACATTGAGAGGTGATTCAATATTCTAATGCTAGTTATTTCTAAATTAACCTATAAATTCAACTTAATATTAATAAACCTCAAACTGTAACTTTTAAAATCATGACAATTTATTTTTAAATGTATATTAAAAATTATAATGTTCTCCAAGAATAGGTAGGGAATTATAAAAAGTAATATGGGATTGGGGACACACTCCACCCAGATAACAACTTTATTATAATACTATAATATTTTACATAGTTTGGTACTGGACACAGACCAATCAGTAGAACAGACAACAATCCAGAAATATACCCAAAAGTATACCCAGAAGAAAAATATTATAGATCAAGGTCCTGCTTCAACATGTGATGGTTGAAAGATAGAATTAATATCCTTTTTTTAGTATTTGAATTGTTTAGCTGAGTTTGTGCATTTTTCATAGCAAGTACAAAATTCTTAGAGAATTTATTTATATGTATAACACATATAGACATATATACATAAATAAATGTTATATAATATATTAATATGAGTGCATGTGTGCTAAGTCGCTTCAGTCGTGTCCGATTCTTTGCGACTTAATGGACTGTAGCCCACCAGGCTCCTCTGTTCATGGGGTTTTCCAGGCAAGAATACTGCAGTAGATTGCCATGCTCTCCTCCAGGGGATCTCCCCAACCCAGGGATTGAATTAGCATCTCTTACATGTCCTGCATTGGCAGGCGGGTTTTTTACCACTAGCACCACCTGGGAAGTCCCAATATATTAATATATACATGTATAAAAATTAAATAGATCATGTATATATGCATGTATTTGTGTAGCTGCACATATATATGCATATACACATACATAAGTGAGTGTAAAGGAAAGATAAATAAAAGATAAATAAATTAAACATTTATTAAATATGTCATAAAGAGATAATTTTTAATAGAGCTTGAAATTTGCTAAATTAGCACCATGCACAAGCATATCTTTATATTTTCCTTTTGCTGATGTGGCATAGAATGCATTACCTTTTTACCAGTCAAAATTGAGCTTATGCTCAATGAAAACCTCTGGATTTTGTATAAGAAGTATTTCTTATTCAAGTCTTTTCCTTCCAGTATTATACAATCAAAAATTTTATATACATATATATTTTTGTATCACATTTTATCTGCTTTAAGCTTATAATTTCAACTCATTAGGAATGGTTTAAATCTCAGTGCCACCCTGCCCTAATTCTCCCTTCTAAGTTTGTGTTATCTGTAGATTTGACGAGTATGCCTGCTACATCATCAGTAGGTTTGTGGAACAGAACAGTCATGGACAGAATCCCACAGCACCATGAAATACTTCCTTTCATATTAATACCTAGTTAATCATCTTCTTGATATACAACCAACTGTAAATTTTAGCTACTGTGTTATCATCATTCAGTTAATGTTTTTCAGTTTGCTCACCAGAGTATTTTATTTATTTTTTTAATTTAATTTTATTTTTTAACTTTACAGTATTGTATTGGTTTTGCCATATATCGAAATGAACCCACCACAGGTATACATGTGTTCCCCATCCTGAACCCCCCTCCCACCTCCCTCCCCATACCATCCCTCTGGGTCATCCCAGTGCACCAACCCCAAGGATCCTGTATTGAACCTGGACTGGTGACTCATTTCATATATGATATTATACATATTTCACTGCCATTCTCCCAAATCATCCCACCCTCTCCCTCTCCCACAGAGTCCAAAAGACTGTTCTATACATCAGTGTCTCTTTTGCTGTCTCGTATACAGGGTTATTGTTATCATCTTTCTAAATTCCATATATATGCGTTAGTATACTGTATAGGTGTTTTTCTTTCTGGCTTACTTCACTCTGTATAATAGGCTCCAGTTTCATCCACCTCATTAGAACTGATTCAAATGTATTCTTTTTAATGGTTGAGTAATACTCCATTGTGTATATGTACCACTGCTTTCTTATTCATTCATTTGCTGATGGACATCTAGGTTGCTTCCATGTCCTGGCTATTATAAACAGTGCTATGATGAACATTGGGGTACACATGTCTCTTTCAATTCTGATTTCCTCAGTGTGTATGCCCAGCAGTGGGATTGCTGGATCATAAGGCAGTTCTATTTCCAGTTTTTGAAGGAATCTCCACACTGCTCTCCATAGTGGCTGTACTAGTTTGCATTCCCACCAACAGTGTAAGAGGGTTCCCTTTTCTCCACACCCTCTCCAGCATTTATTGCTTGTAGACTTTTGGGTTGCAGCCATTCTGACTGGTGTGAAATGGTACGTTATAGTGGTTTTGATTTGCATTTGACGGGCGCGCCAAAGCGCAGGCAGCTGTGACAGGTGTGCCAAGCATGGCCGAGAGGAGCCACCCCACGTCCGATGTCAGGGGCAGAAGCCGGGAGGACCCCATGCCCGAAGGGTGGCGGCCAAGAGGAGTTACCCCACGTCCGAGGTCAGGGGCAGCAGCCAAGAGTACCAGACTGCGAGGGCGCAGGAACAGCTGAGAGGAGCTACCCTGCATCCGAGGTCAGGCGGGGCAGCCGAGAGGAGATACCCAGCGTCCGAGGTCAGGGGCGGTGATGAGAGGAGATACCCCACGCCCCTAAGCCCGAGGCCAAGGGCGGCGGTGGGGAGGAGCAACCCCACGTCCAAGGAGCCATGGCTGCGCGGGCGCAGGAGGGCCTAGAGGAGCTATCCCATGTTGAAGGTCAGGAAGGGTGGCGGTGAGGAGATACCCCTCGTCCAAGGTAAGGAGCAATGGCTGCACTTTGCTGGAGCAGCTGTGAAGAGATACCCCATGCCCAAGGTAAGAGAAACCCAAGTAAGATGGTAGGTGTTGCAAGAGGGCATCAGAGGGCAAACACACTGAAACCATACTCACAGAAAACTAGTCAATCTAATCACACTAGAACCACAGGCTTGTCTAACTCAATGAAACTAAGCCACACCCGTGGGGCAACCCAAGACAAACGGGTCATGGTGGAGAGATTTGACAGAATGTGGTCCACTGGAGAAGGGAATGGCAAGCCACTTCAGTATTCTTGCCTTCAGAACCCCATGAACAGTATGAAAAGGCAAAATGATAGGATACTGAAAGAGAAACTCCCCAGGTCAGTAGGTGCCCAATAAGCTACTGGAGATCAGTGGAGAAATAACTCCAGAAAGAATGAAGGGATGGAGCCAAAGCAAAAACAATACCCAGCTGTGGATGCGACTGGTGATAGAAGCAAGGTCTGATGCTGTAAAGAGCAATATTACATAGGAACCTGGAATGTCAGGTCCATGAATCAAGGCAAATTGGAAGTGGTCAAACAAGAGATGGCAAGAGTGAATGTCGACGTTTTAGGAATCAGTGAACTGAAATGGACTGGAATGGGTGAATTTAACTCAGATGGCCATTATATCTACTACTGCGGGCAGGAATCCCTTAGAAGAAATGGAGTGGCCATCATGGTCAACAAAAGAGTCTGAAATGCAGTACTTGGATGCAATCTCAAAGACAACAGAATATTCTCTGTTCGTTTGCAAGGCAAACCATTCCATATCACAGTAATCCAAGTCTATGCCCCAACCAGTAACACTGAAGAAGCTGAAGTTGAACGGTTCTATGAAGACCTATAAGACCTTTTAGAACTAACACCCAAAAAAGATGTCCTTTTCATTATAGGGGACTGGAAGGCAAAAGTAGGAAGTCAAGAAACACCTGGAGTAACAGGCAGATTTGGCCTTGGAATACGGAATGAAGCAGGGCAAAGACTAATAGAGTTTTGCCAAGAAAATGCACTGGTCATAACAAACACCCTCTTCCAACAACACAAGAGAAGACTCTATACATGGACATCAGCAGATGGTCAACACCAAAATCAGATTGATTATATTCTTTGCAGCCAAAGATGGAGAAGCTCTATACAGGCAGCAAAAACAAGACCAGGAGCTGACTGTGGCTCAGATTATGAACTCCTTATTGCCAAATTCAGACTGAAATTGAAGAAAGTAGGGAGAACCACTAGAGCATTCAGGTATGATCTAAATCAAATCCCTTGTTATTATACAGTGGAAGTGAGAAATAGATTTAAGGGCCTAGATCTGATAGACAGAGTGCCTGATGAACTATGGACTGAGGTTCGTGACATTGTTCAGG
>NW_011495045.1:4279927-4280063 GCF_000754665.1 Bison bison bison | reverse complement strand
GACATTGTTCAGGAGACAGGGATCAAGACCATCCCCATGGAAAAGAAATGCAAAAAAGCAAAATGGCTGTCTGGGGAGGCCTTACAAATAGCTGTGAAAAGAAGAGAAGCGAAAAGCAAAGGAGAAAAGGAAAGAT
>NW_011495045.1:4279297-4279827 GCF_000754665.1 Bison bison bison | reverse complement strand
CTTGAGAAATTTGTATGCAGGTCAGGAAGCAACAGTTAGAACTGGACATGGAACAACAGACTGGTTCCAAATAGTAAAGGGAGTTCGTCAAGGCTGTATATTGTCACCCTGTTTATTTAACTTATATGCAGAGTACATCATGAGAAATGCTGGACTGGAAGAAAAACAAGCTGGAATCAAGATTGTCAGGAGAAATATCAATAACCTCACATATGCAGATGACACCACCCTTTTGGCAGAAAGTGAAGAGGAACTAAAAAGCCAACTGATGAAAGTGAAAGCGGAGAGTGCAAAAGTTGGCTTAAAGCTCAACATTCAGAAAACGAAGATCATGGCATCTGGTCCCACCACTTCATGGGAAATAGATGGGGAAACAGTGGAAACAGTGTCAGACTTTATTTTCTAGGCTCCAAAATCACTACAGATGGTGACTGCAGCCATGAAATTAAAGACGCTTACTCCTTGGAAGGAAAGTTATGACCAACCTAGATAGCATATTGAAAAGCAGAGACATTACTTTGCCAACAAAG
>NW_011495045.1:4278191-4279197 GCF_000754665.1 Bison bison bison | reverse complement strand
AAGCTCTATACAGGCAGCAAAAACAAGACCAGGAGCTGACTGTGGCTCAGATTATGAACTCCTTATTGCCAAATTCAGACTGAAATTGAAGAAAGTAGGGAGAACCACTAGAGCATTCAGGTATGATCTAAATCAAATCCCTTATTATTATACAGTGGAAGTGAGAAATAGATTTAAGGGCCTAGATCTGATAGACAGAGTGCCTGATGAACTATGGACTGAGGTTCGTGACATTGTTCAGGAGACAGGGATCAAGACCATCCCCATGGAAAAGAAATGCAAAAAAGCAAAATGGCTGTCTGGGGAGGCCTTACAAATAGCTGTGAAAAGAAGAGAAGCGAAAAGCAAAGGAGAAAAGGAAAGATATAAGCATCTGAATGCAGAGTTCCAAAGAATAGCAAGAAGAGATAAGAAAGCCTTCTTCAGCGATCAATGCAAAGAAATAGAGGAAAACCACAGAATGGGAAAAACTAGAGATCTCTTCAAGAAAATCAGAGATACCAAAGGAACATTTCATGCAAAGATGAGCTCGATAAAGGACAGAAACGGTATGGACCTAACAGAAGCAGAAGATATTAAAAAGAGGTGGCAAGAAAACACAGAAGAACTGTACAAAAAAGATCTTCACAACCAGATAATCACGATGGTGTGATCACTGACCTAGAGCCAGACATCCTGGAATGTGAAGTCAAGCAGGCCTTAGAAAGCATCACAACGAACAAAGCTAGTGGAGGTGATGGAATTCCAGCTGAGCTATTCCAAATCCTGAAAGATGATGCTGTGAAAGTGCTGCACTCAATATGCCAGTGGCATATTGCCACTCAATATGCCAAATTTGGAAAACTCAGCAGTGGCCATAGGACTGGAAAAGGTCAGTTTTCATTTCAATCCCAAAGAAAGGCAATGCCAAAGAATGCTCAAACTACCACACAATTGCACTCATCTCACACGCTAGTAAAGTAAAGCTCAAAATTCTCCAAGCCAGGCTTCAGCAACATGTGAACCG
>NW_011495045.1:4266393-4277140 GCF_000754665.1 Bison bison bison | reverse complement strand
GAGTGTTTTGCCTATGTTCTCCTCTAGGAGTTTTATAGTTTCTGGTCTTACATTTAGATCTTTAATCCTATTTGAGTTTATTTTTGTGTATGGTGTTAGAAAGTGCTCTAGTTTCATCCTTTTACAAGTGGTTGACCAGTTTTCCCAGCACCACTTCTTAAAGAGATTGTCTTTAATCCATTGTATATTCTTGCCTCCTTTGACAAAGATAAGGTGTCCATAGGTGCATGGGTTTATCTCTGGGCTTTCTATTTTGTTCCATTGATCTGTATTTCTGTCTTTGTGCCAGTACCATACTGTCTTGATGACTGTGGCTTTGTAGTAGAGCCTGAAGTCAGGCAGGTTGATTCCTCCAGTTCCATTCTTCTTTCTCAAGATTGCTTTGGCTATTCGAGGTTTTTTTTATTTCCATACAAATTGTGAAATTATTTGTTCTAGCTCTGTGAAGAATACTGTTGGTAGCTTGATAGGGATTGCATTGAATCTATAAATTGCTTTGGGTAGTATACTCATTTTCACTATATTGATTCTTCCAATCCATGAACATGGTATATTTATCCATCTATTAGTGTCCTCTTTGATTTCTTTCACCAGTGTTTTATAGTTTTCTATATATAGGTCTTTAGTTTCTTTAGGTAGATATATTCCTAAGTATTTTATTCTTTTTGTTGCAATGGTGAATGGAATTGTTTCCATAATTTCTTTTTCTGTTTTCTCATTATTAGTGTATAGGAATGCAAGGGATTTCTGTGTGTTGATTTTATATCCTGCAACTTTACTATAATCATTGATTAGTTCTAGTAGGACCACAAGAGTATTTTACTGAGGTGCCATGTGAAGTAATAAGAAACTATGGTGTCTCGATAGAACCAAGATATATTCCTGTATAATACTCCCTGGTCCACTAGTCCAATAACCCTATCGAAGAAGGAAAATAAATCTTTTTTATGATTCATTCTGACTCTTGACAAATATTACCTTCTTTGCTAGTATTTACCTGCCTAGTGATTATCCCACCTCTCTAATTTCCCATCCCATCCCCTATCCAGCTCCTAAATTGTTAGCACCTCCAGGTCAGGAACACAGAACTCTTTGTCCATAGGGCCTAGCATAATTCCTGATATATAGCAGACAATCAATAAATAGTTGTTGAATGAATGAATGAAATCATCTATTCTATTTGGTTTGGGTTCAAGTTTCATCTAGGACATTCCTTTGCTAAATTGTAGTAACTATTCCATGCCAAGTATGTGATCACCCTGTGGAAAACATTAAGTTATGGGTTGTTATTATTTATAATAATAATTTTAGCCATTAACTTAAGAATGCTAGTGTAGTGTTCATGGATAACAAATAGGAAACAGAGCTTATTTTCTGTTTTGCTTCTGCCATTTCAAGGAAAATTATCTCCATCATGAAAAAGATAGAATAAAATGTGTGAGTTAGATACAGAGTTTCTGAGAAATCATATGTCTGGTCCCAATCAGTTCAAATTCATCAGTGGGTTAAAGACAGGGAACTCTGAAACCTTGCAAGTAAAATTGTACCAGTGAGCTCTAAAGAGAAGTAGAGGAATCTTAAAAGACATAATGAGTAAAGGGAACTAGCATTATAGTTTTATAAAGAGGAAAGAAAGTAGATTGGTATTTTATTTATTTCTAATTTATTCTTTCTTTGTCCAAATTTGATATCAAGGTTATTTAATCTCATAAAATGACTTGAGAAATTTTCTCTTTTTTTCTATCATCTTGAAGATTTTGTATAAGATTGAAATGATCTGTTCATTAGAGTTCTGTAAAACTCATAAAGTCATCTGGTAAGATGTTCTTAATCTAGGGAAGTTGTTGATTACTGATAAGATAAGTTAAGTTCTATAAGTTAAGGTCTATTTAGGTTTTCAATTTTTACTCAAGAAATATGGTCATTTTGTATATGTTTGTATTTTATAGGCAAAATGTAAACATATCATTCTGTCACTAAATTTGGTATTAATATATTGTATTATAACCACTTTTTATTCCTAAGGTTTTGTTTATCTTTTTTTCATGATGTTTCAACATGTGCGTGTTTATCAGTGTTTGGTTATATTGATCTAAATTACTATATTTTTTCTATTTCCTAGTGTCTTTCTTTAAATTAGCTCTGCTGTTTGTTTTCTAATGTTTTACCTTAAGCTGTTACATTCTCACTTTTTTAAATGAACGTATTTAAAGCTATAAGAATTTCTATGCCTGTCATTTTAGCTGTATCCAACATTTTTTGTATTATTTTTACTATTATTCATCTCTAAGAATTTTCTGTTTGAGGGGTAAGATAAGTTTGTACTTTAATTACACTGTAGGCACATAATTTGTATAATACTGATTCTTTGATAGTTGAGGGGGTTTGGGGAAGTTGTCTAAAGTACAGCCAATATATGTAAATGTTCCATGTGTGCTTAAGAAAGTTGATCTTTATGTGCAGATTCCATACTTTTGAATTCACCTGCTCACTAAAATGTATTTGTACAGTCAAGATCAAAATCTATGGTGGTTTCGTAGCCATTTGTGGACATGCACAGAGCAGTGAAAACTTTGAAACCTACAATGTGTACCTTCCCCCCCCCACCCCACCCACCAAGTGAGGTCAGACTAGGTGACACTCTGCTTTCTTGCTTCAGCTCCCATCATCTAAACAATTGTCCTTTCACTGTATACTTAGTGTCACTTTTTTACATTTTAGAACTTTTTGGTGGTGATTTTTCTAAATAAAATAAGTCTCCAAGCATAGTGCTAAAATGCTGTCTGCTGTTCCTAAGGACAAGAAAGCTGTGATGTGCCTTATGGAGAAAACATGTGTGTTAGATTAAGTTTTGTTCAGATGTGAGTTATAGTGCTTTTGGCATAAAGTTCAGTGTTAATGAATCAACAGTTTAAATAAGGTGTCTTTAAACAGAAATACACATAAAACAAGGTTATATATTACTGATCAGTAGATGAAAATGTCATGATCAGAGGTTCTTGGAACTTTATATTTCTCCTAGGACCAGTGTGTTTCTGGGACTATATAGAACACAACTGCCATGAATAATAAGAATCAACCATATATACATGATAATTGTTGGATAAATATTTCTAAATATACATATTAAATTTTCTAAAAGGAAGACATGGCCATAATGTCAAAAACATGGTGAATCTAACAAGAGCAAGTTATTTTTACAAAATTTCTTATCAATTTAGGGACAAGATTAAGGAGGCTCATAGGTAACCTTTCAAAAACCCTATTCAAAAGGGACTGATTGATACATCCACATCTCACTTAGAGGGAGATTTCTAGTGGCTGGCTCTAAAGCTTTGCCCTTAGCCCTGCCCCTTTAACATATTTATCATGATATGAATAAGAACAATCAGAGGATAAGCTCTCATAGCAATTTTCTACTCCTACTAGTTTCCTAGAGGTTTCTTATTCTTGGCCTACATATTGAAACTATTGACTTTTCTCCTTGATACACTTCCTCATTCTAGACTGGCTATAGAGTGAAATGCAGTTTTGCCTGTTCTCTTCTATTCCTAAGGACCAGTACACAGGTCCTCTTGTTTTAAGAGACTGAGGTATTATCAATACAAGGAAATAGTCATAAGATGAACCTGGGAACATTACCACGCTTTCCCAAAGAGCTAATCATTATGGCCCCTAGTTTGTTTCTAGTTAATTTTGATTTAATAAGCATGCTTATGAACATCTAGTGTAAGCAGGCAGTGTGCAAAGTGCCTCCAGGGACATGAGGAGAATAAAACGGTACCCTGCCTTCAAGTCAACTGATGCTTCTTCCTTCATCATAGCCTGTGATGCCTGCAGGGAGGTCAGCAATCCTGGAGGCACCCCCTCCCACAGCCAGTTTATGCGTGCTGGCTCTTCTGAGGTCCTCAGGCTTGCATGATTCTTGCTGCAAAGGATCTCAGTTTAGTGAGGGAGCATTTTGGGGGCATTCCTGGAGAAGGCAATGGCACCCCACTCCAGTACTCTTGCCTGGAAAATCCCATGGATGGAGGAGCCTGGTAGACTGTAGTCCATGGGGTCGCTAAGAGTCGGACAGGACTGAGCGACTTCCCTTTCACTTTTCACTTTCATGCATTGGAGAAGGAAATGGCAACCCACTCCAGTGTTCTTGCCTGGAGAATCCCAGGGATGGGGGAGCCTAGTGGGTTTCCATCTATGGGGTTGCACAGAGTCGGACACGACTGAAGCGACTTAGCAGCAGCAGCAGCTTCAGTGCTACTTCCCAATGTAAGTCGCCAGGCTCCTCTGTCCATGGGGATTCTCCAGGCAAGAACACTGGAGTGGATTGCCATGCCATCCTCCAGGGGATCTTCCCAACCCAGGGATCGAATCCAGGTCTCCCGCATTGCAGGCAGATTCTTCATCGTCTGAAACCACCAGGGAACCCCAAGAATTCTGGAGTGGGTAGCCTCTGTTCTCCAGGGGATTTTTGTGACCCAGGAACTGAACCAGGGTCTCCTGCAATGCAGGTGGATTCTTTACCAGCTGAGCTACTAGCTAAGCTCAGCTGAGTGGCTTTGGGGGCAGTTATTTTAGTTCTTGGAGTTTTGGAAAGTTACAGGCATTTAATATCTACTTCTTGGAATTAGTTGAGAGAGTGTATATGAAGTGCCTGGCCCATAGTAATCTCCATGGATAATGTTGTTATTTGCACATGCTGTTCTTCATATCCAGAAAGTTTCCACACTCCTGCCTACTTTACTCTGGCTTAGAAAGCTACGTCCAGAGAGCCTTACTGACCCAGACATCCCATAGTCCAATTTCTAGTGAAGCCTAGGCATGCTGAGTTTCATAATTGTTCCTACCACATGCATTTTAATTATGTATGTATCTCTCACACTGGATTGTAAACTCTCTGAAAATAGAAACTGTCTTGTATTTTAATATCCCAAGCATTTAGTAGCGCTTGTTACATAATCATAAAGAACAATATGATATAGCCACTAAAAGACCTAATATAATCTTCAGGATTATTTATAGAAAAAAGTGGCTCTGTGTCTTTGAAAAATTTTATACCTAAACTCTTAGGCCTTTGGGATGAGATCCTGCAGAATATTATCTTCATGGTTGGATTACATTCATGGTTGCCAAGTATGTGAGGGTGCATCAGGCAAGGTAGAGCATAAATTTTCCATTCTTTCTGGAGACTACATTTCTAGACTACTATTATTGTCTACTAATACTACTACTACTATCTTGAGACTACATTATTAGGCTCTTTTGCGTTAAATTATTTTCTTTTAAAAAGTGAAAAGAGGTTGATAGTAGATGAATATTGTGGGGATTACTTGTTTAATTTACTACTTTTAATTAGCAAAATAAAATAAAATGGGGATGATTTGGGAGAATGGCATTGAAACATGTATACTATCATATAAGAAACAAATCGCCAGTCCAGGTTTGATGCAGGATACAGGATGCTTGAGGCTGGTGCACTGGGATGACCCAGAGGGATGTATGGAGGGAGGTGGGAGGGGGGTTCAGGATTGGGAACATGTGTATACCTGTGGTGGATTCATGTTGATGTATGGCAAAACCAATACAATATTGTAAAGTTAAAAAAAATAAATAAATAAAAATAAGGGAAAAAAGAAAAATAAATAAATAAAATAATTGCCAACTTTTTCTGTTCTCCACCTCTCAAACATTTAAAAAAAAATTTACTAATCAGTGAGACCAAAAGCCCAGAAACAGATGAAAACTGAGGTATTTCAACCCTAATATTCTGATTGTGATACAGAAATCGCATCCTATCGATAAAGCATCTAACCACACATATAGGCCCACTTTAGAAAACTGAGAAATGACTCCCCAAACTCATATCACCAACTTCTAGTAATCTTAGGTTAGCCCTTAGATAAAGATTTCAGGCCTGTGATAGATTTTTTGGAAACACTCATGACGTTAAACCCAAGCCCAGTCCTTATCAGAAGATTGCATTTCAATGATGACCTAGGGATGGGAGTACATGGGGGCCTGAGATAACAGGCACGTTGATAAAGTAAATGCTCCAGCTGACTGCAATAAGCTGTTCAGTTAGTTTTGTTTTCTAAAAGTAAAATTTAGGTGAAAGTGAAAGTGAAGTCGCTCAGTCGTGTCCGACTCTTTGCGACCCATGGACTGTAGCCCACCAAGCTCCTCTGTCTATGGTATTCTCCAGGCAAGAATACTGGAGTGGGTTGCCATTTCCTTCTCCAAAAATTTAGGTAGGGTCAACCAAAGCCTAATCAGCCCTTCCCTGGAAGTACTGCTACCACAGACAGACTGACTTCTTTTCCTAAAACATAATTAAGTCATCATGTGGTTTTCTAGTAATTTCCTTTCGCCTAACTTCCAACAAGCAAGATACATTTTTTCTAAAAATTGGCTCAGTAATCAGAAGTTCCTTTCATCTTCTTGTTGTTTTAGAACTGTCAAAAGTCAGTGTTCATGACATTTCAGTCCATTACATGGGATTGATGATCCACACACTGAAACTGGCTGGTGTTAAATAGCCAGGTATGAGTGGAAACTTCTGCCAAAGAATTAAGTAACCAACGTATGGGTAAGTGGTGCAAACAGGGCATGATGGAATTTGCTTTAGAGATATGAAACCAGACTTGTGTTAAGCATTTGAAACTTTCTAGTACCTTTAAATAATCTGGATGACAAAGCTCTTGCCTACAGATTCGGACTTTGTAGGATTAGAAGCGGGCTATTTATCATCAGCTGTGGTACAGTTTGCCCCTGTGCTTTCCCCTAAACAGTCACACAATCCCCAATGTGGGAAAAACTAGAAAGCATTCCAGGACTGTGTTTTGCCTATAAAACAAATTTATAACATTTATCTTGACAAGAGTGGCTGAAGACAGTCCTAATACTTATTAAGAGTTATTTAGCAAGTGTCAGAACAAGTGGTTAAATATATCACTTATTGTGAAATCTATCCTGTTATATTTCCCTAGGAAATACAACTTTCTATTCCTCCAGGCATCTATTTTCAAATATTCTCTTCTCTTCTCTCTTCAAGTCTCTAATTTCTCCTCCTCTTCCTCTGTATACCTAAGGATTTCACCTCATAGAAAAATTTAGGATCTTTTTTCTAAAAAAATTAAGGATTTTAATAGAAAAATATAAATCCAGTAGAAAAAGAACCACCTCATTACCTAATGATCCTTCTGCCAATCTTACACCTTCATCCTTTGCCCTTGTAGATAAATTTCCCCCTTTCTAATGGATCATTGCCACTGACAGACAAACATGTCCTAATTAATGTGTCCTATTAAAAAAAAAAAAAAGTAAACTGGACTCCCTTGATCCCACATTACTCTAGCTCCACAACATCAAACTAAAAATAGAAGGAAATTTTCTCAATCTGAAAATATACAAAATGGTGAAATACTGAACAGTTTCCTCACCAGAGTAGAGAAAAGAGTGTTTGCTGGCATCACTTTTACTCAATGTTATTTTGGAGATCCTAGCAAGTGAAATAGTGAATAAAAATAAATAAAAGGCAGAAATAAATGTCAGAAATGAAGGAATATCGTTGTTTTAATTAACAAATGATTGATGTATATAGAAAATTCAAAGAAATCTATAAAATATCTACCAAAACTGATAAGTATGTTTAGTGAGGTCATAGTACACAAAGTAGAAACACACAAAAATTAATTGCATTTCTATATACTGAATGCAACAACTCTTTTAAAAAATTTAAGAATTATACCATTTAAAATAGCACAAAATATTAAATATTTAAGGATAAATTTAACAAAATATGCACAAGATTTATAGAATAAAAAAATTAAAATGTTCTGAGGAAGTTAAATAAGACCTAAATAAAGGTAAAGCAACATCATGTTCATGAATTGAAAGAATTGAGATAATTAAAAGATTAATTCTAGTCTCCTTAATTGACTATGGAGAAGGCATTGGCAACCGACTCCAGTATTCTTGCCTGGAAAATCCCATGGATGGGGGAGCCTGGTAGGCTGCAGTCCATGGGGTCACTGAGAGTCAGACACGACTGAGAGACTTCACTTTCACTTTTCACTTTCATGCATTGGAGAAGGAAATGGCAACCCACTCCATTGTTCTTGCCTGGAGAATCCTAGGGACGGGGGAGCCTGGTGGGCTGCCGTCTATGGAGTCGCACAGAGTCGGACACAACTGAAGTGACTTAGCAGCAGCAGCAGCAGCCTTAGTTGACTTATAGGTTCGAGGCCATTTGAATTAAAATTCAAGCAGGGCTTCCTTTAAATGTTTTATATTTTTAGAAAATGAGACACTAATATTAAAATTTTATCTAAATATAAAAGACTTAGAAGAGCCAAAACAGCCTTGAAAATGAAAAACTTTAGAAGGTTTCTCTATAGGATTTCAAAACTTTAGTCCAACTGGCATAAAGATAGGCAAATAGACCAATGTAACAAATTACAGAATCCAAAATTAAGTAAAATAATACATATATATACATATGTATATATGTATACACATTCATATATATATATATGATCAAAGGATTTTTAACAAATTTATCAATGCAATTTAAATGTGGAAGGAAAAAAAATAAATAAATAAATGTGGAAGGTCTTTGACACAATTGGATAATCATATTGTTTTTTTTAAACACATACCTGGAACCTCTACTTCTCTGCCTAACATCATACCCAAATTAATTTGAGATGGATCAATTTACAAACTACAAAGCTTCTAAACAAAAACACAGGAGATTATCTTTGCAACCTTTATATAGATAGAGTTCTTAGACAAAATGCAAAAGCACTAACCACCACAAAATTCATGAAAATTTATCACCTTTGCTAGAGGGGCATGGGCAAGATGGCAGAATAGGAAGACCCTGAGCTCACCTTCTCCCATCAGTTCAGTTCAGTCACTCAGTCATGTCCGACTCTTTGCGACCCCATGAACCACAGCATGCCAGGCCTCCCTGTCCATCACCAACTCCTGGAGTCCACCCAAACCCATGTCCATTGAGTCAGTGATACCATCCAACCATCTCATCCTCTGTCGTCCCGTTTCCCTCCTGCCCTCAATCTTTCCCAGCAACAGGGTCTTTCCAATGACTCAACTCTTCTCATCGGATCCACACAAAAATTCCAACTGTTCACAGAGCAACTATCTATGATAATGAACTGAAGACTTGCAGAAAATATTTTCCACAATTAAAGAAATAAAGAAGGAGCTATAGTGAAATCAATAGGAGGAGCAGAGATGCAGAATAGTCAAGACCCACACTCTCAAATAGCTAACCCACAAAAGGAAGAATAATTCACAACATTTGCAAAGTTTCTCCCCAAGGAGCAAGGAGTCTGAGATTCACATTAGCCTCCCCAGCTTAGAGGTCCTACACTGGGAATATAAACCCCCATAAAGTCTGGTTCTGAAAGCCAGTGGGTCCTGTGTATGGGAGAGTCAGAGGACTGTAGGAAACAGAGACTTTGCACTTGAAGGGTATATGCAAAATCTCATGTTCCAACCCAGTGCAGAGGTGATCATTTGAAAGGAACCATGGTCAGCCCTCTTGCAGATCTTGGATAGTCTCTTGGAGAGGCAAGAGGCAACTGGAACACCCCTTGGGGACAGATATACTGGTGGCAGCCAATTTGGAGACCTTGTTCTACCACCAGGAATCTAGTGCTATCCAGCACCATTTTGGAGTTCTTTCTCCAGACTATTAGCACCAGGAACTTACCCACCTACGAGTGAACAGGCTCCAGTCCTGGGACACATCTAGGCAGGGTAGGCAGTCATAAAATGACCCAGCCTTGTCTGCTAGCAGGCTGGAACCAGTCATCCCCACAGAGACACAGGCCTACCTACCAACAGAGCATCAGACACTAAAGAAGGCAAGGCCTAGCAACTAACAAGACCAGGGGCCACTCTACCCACCAGTAGGCCCATAGTGATTATCTTCACAACAGCAAGGGCCCATGAAACCCAGATGGGACACCCTTAAAGCATATAGGTCTGGTGGCCACAAATGAGTATGCTTCTGGGTTCTATAGAATATCTTCTACGTAAGGCCATTTACCCAAGATTGGGAAATGTAACTGACCTACATAATACATAGCTATAAATACAGAAGATGAGACTAAATATGGAGAGAGAGAGTTCAGTTAAGTTCAGTTGCTCAGGCATATCCGAATCTTTGAGACCCCATGAATTGCAACACACCAGGCCTCCCTGTCCATCACCAACTCCTGGAGTTCACTCAAACTCATGTCCATCGAGTCGGTGATGCCATCCAGCCATCTCATCCTCTGTTGTCCCCTTCTCCTCCTGCCCCCAATCCCTCCCAGCATCAGAGTCTTTTCCATGAGTCAACTCTTCACATGAGGTGGCCAAAGTACTGGAGTTTCAGTTTTAGCATCATTCCTTCCAAAGAACACCCAGGACTGATGTCCTTTAGAATGGACTGGTTGGATCTCCTTGCAGTCCAAGGGACTCTCAAGAGTCTTCTCCAACACCACAGTTCAAAAGCATCAATTCTTCAGTGCTCAGCTTTCTTCACAATCCAACTCTCACATTCGTACATGACTACTGGAAAAACCATAGCCATGACTTGATGGACCTTTGTTGGCAAAGTAATGTCTCTGCTTTTGAATATGCTATCTAGGTTGGTCATAACTTTCCTTCCAAGGAGTAAGTGTCTTTTAATTTCATGGCTGCAGTCACCATCTGCAGTGATTTTAGAGCCCAAAAA
>NW_011495045.1:4265746-4266293 GCF_000754665.1 Bison bison bison | reverse complement strand
AGGCAGGTCAGGTGGTCTGGTATTCCCATCTCTTTCAGAATTTTCCACAGTTTATTGTGATCCACACAGTCAAAGGCTTTGGCATAGTCAATAAAGCAGAAATAGATATTTTCTGGAATTCTCTTGCTTTTTCTATGATCCAGCGGATGTTGGCAATTTGATCTCTGGTTCCTGTGCCTTTCCTAAAACCAGCTTGAACAACTGGAAGTTCATGGTTTACATATTGCTGAAGCCTGGCTTGGAGAATTTTGAGCTTTACTTTACTAACGTGTGAGATGAGTGCAATTGTGCGGTAGTTTGAACATTCTTTGGCATTGCCTTTCTTTGGGATTGGAATGAAAACTGACCTTTTCCAGTCCTGTGGCCACTGCTGAGTTTTCCAAATTTGCTGGCATATTGAGTGCAGCACTTTCACAGCATCATCTTTCAGGATTTGAAATAGCTCAACTGGAATTCCATCACCTCCACTAGCTTTGTTCGTAGTGATGCTTTCTGAGGCCCACTTGACTTCACATTCCAGGATGTCTGGCTCTAGGTGAGTGATCAC
>NW_011495045.1:4265194-4265646 GCF_000754665.1 Bison bison bison | reverse complement strand
ATGACTTGATGGACCTTTGTTGGCAAAGTAATGTCTCTGCTTTTGAATATGCTATCTAGGTTGGTCATAACTTTCCTTCCAAGGAGTAAGTGTCTTTTAATTTCATGGCTGCAGTCACCATCTGCAGTGATTTTAGAGCCCAAAAAAACAAAGTCTGACACTGTTTCCACTGTTTCCCCATCTATTTGCCATGAACTGATGGGACCACATGCCATGATCTTAGTTTTCTGAATGTTGAGCTTTAAGCCAACTTTTTCACTCTCCTCTTTCACTTTCATCAATTGGCTTTTTAGTTCCTCTTCACTTTCTGCCATAAAGGTGGTGTCATAATTGATATTTCTCCCGGCAATCTTGATTCCAGCTTGTGCTTCTTCCAGCCCAGCATTTCTCATGATGTACTCTGCATAGAAGTTAAATAAACAGGGTGACAATATACAGCCTTGACATACTCC
>NW_011495045.1:4258416-4264705 GCF_000754665.1 Bison bison bison | reverse complement strand
GCATTCAGATGCTTATATCTTTCATTTTCTCCTTTGCTTTTCACTTCTCTTCTTTTCACAGCTGTTTGTAAGGCCTCCCCAGACAGCCATTTTGCTTTTTTTGCATTTCTTTTTCTTGGGGATGGTCTTGATCCCTGTCTCCTGTACAATGTCACGAACCTCAGTCCATAGTTCATCGGGCACTCTATCTATCAGATGTAGGCCCTCAAATCTATTTCTCACTTCCACTGTATAATCATAAGGGATTTGATTTAGATCATACCTGAATGCTCTAGTGGTTTTCCCTACTTTCTTCAATTTATGTCTGAATTTGGCAATAAGGAGTTCATGATCTGAGCCACAGTCAGCTTCTGGTCTTGTTTTCGCTGACTGTATAGAGCTTCTCCATCTTTGGCTGCAAAGAATATAATCAATCTGATTTCAGTGTTGACCATCTGGTGATGTCCATATGTAGAGTCTTCTCTTCTGTTGTTGGAAAAGGGTGTTTGCTATGAGTAGTGCATTTTCTTGGCAAAACTCTATTAGCCTTTGCCATGCTTCATTCCGTATTCCAAGGTCAAATTTGCCTGTTACTCCAGGTGTTTCTTGACTTCCTACTTTTGCACTCCAGTCCCCTATAATGAAAAGGGCATCTTTTTGGGTGTTATTTCTAAAAGGTCTTGTAGGTCTTCATAGAACCATTCAACTTCAGCTTCTTCAGCATTTCTGCTTGGGGCATAGGCTTGGGTTACCATGATATTGAATGGTTTGCCTTGGAAATGAACAGAGATCATTCTGTTGTTTTTGAGATTGCATCCAAGTACTGCATTTCAGACTCCTTTGTTGACCATGATGGCTACTCCATTTCTTCTGAGGGATTCCTGCCTGCAGTAGTAGATATAATGGTCATCTGAGTTAAATTCACCCATTCCAGTCCATTTTAGTTCACTGATTCCTAGAATATCGATGTTCACTCTTGCCATCTCTTGTTTGACCACTTCCAATTTGCCTTGATTCATGGACCTAACATTCCAGGTTCATATGCAATATTGCTCTTTATAGCATCAGACCTTGCTTCTATCACCAGTCACATCCACGACTCGGTATTCTTTTTTCTTTGGCTCCATCCCTTCATTCTTTCTGGAGTTATTTCTCCACTGATCTCCAGTAGCATATTGGACACCTACTGACCTAGGGAGTTCCTCTTCCAGTATCCTATCATTTTGCCTTTCATACTGTTCATGGGGTTCTCAAGGCAAGAATACTGAAGTGGTTTGCTATTCCCTTCTCCAATGGACCACATTCTGTCAGACCTCTCCACCATGACCCCTCCATCTTAGGTGGCCCCACAGGGCATGGCTTAGTTTCATTGAGTTAGACAAGGCTGTGGTCCTAGTGTGATTAGATTGACTAGTTTTCTGTGATTATGGTTTCAGTGTGTCTGCCCTCTAATGGCCTCTTGCAACACCTACCATCTTACTTGGGTTTCTCTTACCTTGGACGTGGGGTATCAATGGGGACAAGAATTCTATCTGATTAAGAGTTCAAGGAAATGATTAAAAAGATACTCAATGAACTCATGAGAAGAATGGAGGAATACAGTGAGAAATTTAACATAGTTAGAAAATATAATGAAGAACCTTTAAGAATTAAAGAGTACAATATCTAAAATTAAAATACACTATAAAGAATCAAGAATAGATTAGATGATACAGGAAAAAAAAAAAAAAAACATGGAAAACTGGAAAACAAAGTAGTGGAAATCACCTAAGCTGAAGAGAAAAAAGAATTTTTTTAAAGGATGGTAATTTAAGATACAATTACGATAATTTAAGATACCTTTGGGACAACATCAGGCATGCTAACATCCCCATTATAGAGGTCCCAGAAGAAGAACATGGATAGAAAGGAACAGAGAACTTATTTGAAAACAGAATGCTAAAAACTTCCCAATCTGAGAAAAGAAAGAGAATTCCAGGTGCAGGAAGCACAGAGAATCCCAAACAATAGGAAACCAAAGAGGTCCACATTGACACATCACAATTAAAATGTCAACAAATTTAAAAGAATAAAGAGAGCATCTTAAAACCATCAAGAGAAAAACAACTAGGTAAAAACAGGGAACTCCCATAAGATTATCAACTGACTTTCCTTCAGGAACTTGGCAGGCCAGAAGTGAGTGGTATTTAAAATGAGGAAGGGGAAAACCTACAATCAAGAATGTTCTACTTAGCAATGCTATCATTCAGATTTGAAGAAAAGATAAAGAGTTTTAGAGACAAGCAAAAGCTAAAAGAATTTAGTACCACTAAACTGACTTTCCATGAAATCTTAAAGGGATTACTCTTAAGCAGCAAGAAAAGGGCACAACTATAAATATAAAAATTCTGAAAAAAAAAATCTAAGTGGTAAAAACAAACATACAATAAAGGTATTAGATCAAACACTTAGAAAGGTTTTAAAAAAAGTAGTAAACTCATCTATATCAACAATAAGTAGTTAAGGGATGCACAAAACAAAAACATAAAATGTGATATCAGAAATATTAAATGTAGCAGAGCAAGTAAAAGTGCAAGTTTCTTGGCATGCATTTAAGAGAATATCAACTTAAAAAATCATAGATTTGTAACTAAAAACCAAAAATGTATAATAGATACAAATCAAACAAAAAAGATCAAACATAACACTAAAGATAGTCATCAAAGCACAAGGGAAGAGAACAAAAAAAGAAAGAAAGAAAAAGGAACTATAAAACAGCCCCCCAAAATTAACAAAATGGCAATAAATACATAAGTATTAATAATTTTTTTAACTTAAATGAACTAAATACTTCAACCCAAAGACAAAGAGTACTTAAATGGATTTAAAAAATCAAGACTATTGTCTGTTGCCTGTGAAAGACTCACTTCAGAGCTAAAGACACACAGAGACTGAAAGTGAGGGGATAGAAAAAGATATTTCATGCAAATGGAAAAGACAAGAAATCTGGAGTAGTAACATTCATATTAGACAAAGTAGACTTTAAAACAAAGTGTACAACAAAAACAAAGTGTATTATATAATGATAAAGAGATCAATAAAATAAAAGGACAGTACATGAATTAACATATATGCACCCAATACAGGAGCACTTAAATATATAGAGCAAATGTTAACAGACATAAAGGTTTTATACACTGTTTTTGTGTTTCCTGTCTAGAGAATATCCTTTAGTATTTGTTGGAGAGCTGGTTTGGTGGTGCAGAATTCTCTCAGCTTTTGCTTGTCTGTTATGTTAACAGACATAAAGGGAGAGATTGACAATAGTAGAATAATAGTAGAAGATTTTAACATTCTATTTACATTATGGACAGACCATTCAGACAGAAAATCAATAAGGCAATGTGGTCTTAAATAACACAAGTGGATTTGGTAGGTATCTACAGGACGTTCCATCCAAAAATAGCAGAATGCACATATGCACATTCCTTTCATGTGCACATGCAACATTCTCTGGGATATATCACATGCTAGACCACAAAATAAGTCACAATAAATTTTAAAAGACTGAAATCATATCAAGCATCTTTTCCAACCACCACTGTATGAGACTACATCAAGGACAAGAAAAAAGAAAAAAACTACAAAACACACACACACACACACACACAAGAATATGTAGAGGCTAAGCTGTAAGCTACTAAACAAACAATGAATCACTGAAAAAAATCGAGGAAATAAAAAAATATTTGGATGACCCTATCTGCAGGGAAGGGATGGAGACTCAGATGTAGAGAGAATGGATTTGTGGACACAAGTGGAGAGGGTGGAATGAACTCAGAAAGTAACATTGGCATATATGCACTACCGTGTGTAAAATAAATAGCTAGTGGGAAGCTGCCATATAACACAGGGAGCCCAGCCTGTTGGTCTGTGACGACCTAGATAGGTACGGTGGGGAATGGGATGGGGAGTGGGAGGGAGACTCAAGAGGGAAAGGATATATATAGTTATTAGTGACTTGTATTGTTGTACAGCAGAAATAAACACAACATTATACAGCAATTACCCTTCAATTAAAAAATATTTTAAAGCATACTTGGAGACAAAAGACAATTAAAACACAGTGATTCAAAATCTATGGAATCCAGTAAAAGTTGCTCTAGAAGGAATGATTGTAGTGATACCAGTCTGCCACAGAAAAATAAGAAACATCTCAAATAAATAGTCTAACTTTACAACCAACGGAATTAGAAAAAGAAGAAAAAGAAAAACCAATGTTAGTAAAAGGAAAAATAATAAAGATTGGAGCAGAAATAAGTGAAACAAACTAAAAAATAAACAATAGAAAAGATCAATGAAATTGGTTCTAGAGCTGGTTCTTTGAAAAGATACTCAAAATTGATAAACTTTTAGCCAGACTCATAAGAGAGAGAGCCCAAATAAATAAAATCAGAGGAGATATTTGAACAAACACTACAGAAACACAAAAAATCATAAGAGATTACTGCAAAAAAATATGTGCCAACAAAGGACAGAAGGAGACAAATTCTCAGAAATGTACACTCTTCCAAGACAGAATCAGGAACAAACAGAAAATATAAAAAGATGGGATTACCAACAATTAAATTGAATCAGCAATAATCCTTTATTATTTTTTTTAATTTTATTTTATTTTTAAACTTTACATAATTGTATTAGTTTTGCCAAATATCAAAATGAATCTGCCACAGGTATACATGTGTTCCCCATCCTGAACCCTCCTCCCTCCTCCCTCCCCGTACCATCCCTCTGGGTCGTCCCAGTGCACTAGCCCCAATCATCCAGTATCGTGCATCGAACCTTTAAAAATGTCCAAAATGAGATTGCTTCATAGTCAAATTCTACCAAACACTTAAAGAGGAGTTAATGCTTATCCTTCTTTAATTACACCAAAAAGTTGAAGTGGAAATAATGATTCCAAATTAATTCTACCAAGCCAGCATCACTGTGATACCAATATCAGACAACACACAATGAAAATAATAATAATTACAGGCCAATATGACTGATGAACACTGATGCAAAAATTCCCAACAAAGTATTAGCAAATAAGTTCAGAAATACATTAAAAGGATCATATATTATGGTGACTTGCATCCTAGGGATGCAAGAATATTTCATCATTCACAAATCAATCAATGTGATACACCACAGTATCAATTGAAGAATAAAAATCATATAATCATTTCAATAGATGCAGAAAAAAGTTTTGATAACATTCAATAATTATTTATATTAATAAAAAAAATCCCTAATGATTGGGTACAGAGATATAAATTCTCAATGTAATAAAGGTTAAATATGACAAACTACAGCCAACATGATACTTGATGGTGAAAAGCTAAAAGCATTTCTTCTAAAATCTGAAACAAGACAAAGATGCTAACTCTCACTACTTTTATTTATCACAGTATTGGGAGTCCTAGCCACAGCAATCAAACAAGAGAAAGACATAAAAGGAACCTAAATTGGAAAGGAAAAAGTAAAAGCATCACTGTTTGTAGATGACATAATACTATATATAGGAAATCCTAAAGACAATTAGAACTCATCAATGAGTTTAGTGAAGTTGCAGGATACAAAATTAATATGCAGAAATCTGTTTTTGTATAAATACACTAACAACAAACTATCAGAAAGAGAATTTTTTAAAAAAAACAACATCATTACAATTGCATAAAAAATAATAAAATAGCTAGGAGTAATCTAATCAAGGAGGTACTCAGAAAAATATGACACTGATGAAAGAAATTGGAAATGACACAAATAGATGGAAAGATATACCAAGCTCATGAATTGAAAGAACTAATATTGTTAAAATTGACCATACCACTGATAGAATGTGGTCCACTGGAGAAGGGAATGGCAAACCACTTCAGTATTCTTGCCTTGAGAACCCCATGAACAGTATGCAAAGGCAAAATGATAGGATACTGGAAGAGGAACTCCCCAGGTCAGTAAATGCCCAAAATGCTAATGGAGATCAGTGAAGAAATAACTCCAGAAAGAATGAAGGGATGGAGGCAAAGCAAAAACAATACCCAGTTGTGGATGTGGCTGGTGATAGAAGCAAGGTCTGATGCTATAAAGAGCAATATTGCATAGGAACCTGGAATGTTAGGTCCATGAATCAAGGCAAATTGGAAGTGGTCAAACAGGAGATGGCAAGAGTGAACATCAACATTCTAGGAATCAACAAACTAAAATGGACTGGAATGGCTGAATTTAACTCAGATGACCATTATATCTACTACTGTGGGCAGGAATCCCTTAGGAGAAATGGAGTAGC
>NW_011495045.1:4258139-4258316 GCF_000754665.1 Bison bison bison | reverse complement strand
TCCCTTAGGAGAAATGGAGTAGCCATCATGGTCGACAAAAGAGTCCGAAATGCAGTACTTGGATGCAATCTCAAAAACGACAGATGGATCTCTGTTTGTTTCCAAGGCAAACCATCCAATATCACAGTAATCCAAGTCTATGCCCCAACCAGTAACACTGAAGACGCTGAAGCTGAA
>NW_011495045.1:4256498-4257444 GCF_000754665.1 Bison bison bison | reverse complement strand
AAAGAAATGCAAAAAAGCAAAATGGCTGTCTGGGGAGGCCTTACAAATAGCTGTGAAAAGAAGAGAAGCAAAAAGCAAAGGAGAAAATGAAAGATATAAGCATCTGAATGCAGAGTTCCAAAGAATAGCAAGAAGAGATAAGAAAGCCTTCCTCAGTGATCAATGCAAAGAAATAGAGGAAAACAACAGAATGGGAAAAACTAGAGATCTCTTCAAGAAAATTAGAGATACCAAGGGAACACTTCATGCAAAGATGGGCTCAATAAAGGACAGAAATAGTATGGACCTAACAGAAGCAGAAGATATTAAGAAGAGGTGGCAAGAATACACAGAGGAACTCTTCAAAAAAGATCTTCATGACCAAGATAATCGTGATGGTGTGATCACTCACCTAGAGCCAGACATCCTGGAATGTGAAGTCAAGTGGGCCTCAGAAAGCATCACTATAAACAAAGCTAGTGGAGGTGATGGAATTCCAGTGGAGCTCTTTCAAATCCTGAAAGATGATGCTGTGAAAGTGCTGCACTCAATATGCCAGCAAATTTGGAAAACTCAGCAGTGGCCACAGGACTGGAAAAGGTCAGGTTTCATTCCAATCCCAAAGAACGGCAATGCCAAAGAATGCAAAAATTACTGCAATTGAACTCATCTCACACGCTAGTAAAGTAAAGCTCAAAATTCTCCAAGCCAAGCTTTAGCAATACATGAACCGTGAACTTCCAGATGGATATAGAGAACTTCAAGATGGATATAGAAAAGGCAGAAGAACCAGAGATTAAATTGCCAACATCTGCTGGATCATCAAAAAAGTAAGAGAGTTCCAGAAAAACATCTATTTCTGCTTTATTGACTATGCCAAAGCCTTTGACTGTGTGGATCACAATAAACTGTGGGAAATTCTGAAAGAGATGGGAATATCAGACCACCTGACCTGCCTCTTGAGAAA
>NW_011495045.1:4224235-4256398 GCF_000754665.1 Bison bison bison | reverse complement strand
TGGACATGGAACAGCAGACTGGTTCCAAATAGGAAAAGGAGTGCATCAAGGCTGTATATTGTCACCCTGCTTATTTAACTTCTATGCAGAGTACATCATGAGAAATGCTGGGCTGGAAGAAGCACAAGCTGGAATCAAGATTTCCGGGAGAAATATCAATAACCTCAGATATGCAGATGACACCACCCTTATGGCAGAAAGTGAAGAGGAACTAAAAAGCCTCTTGCTGAAAGTGAAAGAGGAGAGTGAAAAAGTTGGCTTAAAGCACAACATTCTGAAAACTAAGATCATGGCGTCTGTTCCCATCACTTCATGGGAAATAGATGGGGAAACAGTGGAAACAATGACAGACTTTATTTTTGGGGGCTCCAAAATCACTGCAGATGGTGATTGCAGCCACGAAATTAAAAGACACTTACTCCTTGGAAGGAAAGTTATGACCAACCTAGATAGCATGTTCAAAAGCAAAAGCAGAGACATTACTTTGCCAGCAAAGATCCTTCTAGTTAAGGTTATGGTTTTTCCAGTGATCGTGTATGGATGTGAGAGTTGGACTGTGAAGAAGGTTGAGTGCCGAAGAATTGATGCTTTTGAGCTGTGGTGTTGGAGAAGACTCTTGAGAGTCCCTTGGACTGCAAGGAGATCCAACCAATCCATCCTAAAGGAGATCAGTGTTGGGTGTTCATTGGAAGGACTGATGCTGAGGCTGAAACAAAAACTTTGGCCACCTCATGTGAAGAGTTGACTCATTGGAAAATACTCTGATGCTGGGAGGGATTGAGGGCAGGGGGAGGGATTGGGGGTAGGAAGAGAAGGGGAAAACAGAGGATGAGATGGCTAAATGGCATCACCAACTCAATGGACATGAGTTTGAGTGAACTCCGGGAGTTGGTGATGGACAGGGAAGCCTGGTGTGCTGCGATTCATGGGGTTGCGAAGAGTCAGACACGACTGAGTGACTGAACTGAACTGAATATTGTTAAAATTGACCATACCACTCAAGCCACTCTACAGATTCATTGTAATCCCTATCTAAATACTGATGACATTTTCTACAGAACTAGAACAAATATATTAAAGTATGGAATCACAGGTGACCCCAAATAGCCAAAGCAACCTTGAGAAAATACAACAAAGCTGGAAGTATCGCACTTGCTGACTTCAACCTGCACTACAAATCTACCATAATCAAAACAGCTATAGTACTGGTCCCCAAACAGACATATAGATCAATGAAACAGAATAGAGAGCCCCCAAATAAACCCACATTTTGTGGTCAATTAGGAAGCACTAGCAGTACTTTGCCTTGAAAATCCCATGGACAGAGGAGCCTGGTAGGCTGCAGTCCAGGGGGTCGCTAAGAGTCGGACATGACTTCACTTTCACTTTTCAGTTTCATGCATTGGAGAAGGAAATGGCAACCCACTCCAGTGCTCTTGCCTGGAGAATCCCAGGGACAGGGGAGCCTGGTGGTCTGCCGTCTGTGGGGTCGCAGAGTCGGACAGGACTGAAGCGACTTAGCAGCAGCAGCAGCAGTGGTAAAGAACCTGCCTGCAAACGCAGGTAGACATAAGAGAATTGGGTTCAATTCCTGAGTTGGGAAGATACCCTGGTCATAGCAACTCATTCCAGTATTCTTGCTTGGAGAATCACGTAAACAGAGGAGTCTGACTGGCTGCAGTTCATAGAGCTGCACAGAGTCAGACATGAATGAAGTGACTTAGCACACACACATGCAATCTACGACAAAGGAGGCAAGAATATACAATGGGGAAAAGATGACTTCTTCAATAAGAAGTCTTGGGAAAACCAGACAGCTACATGCTTCTAAGAATCAAACTGGAATACTTTCTGATACCATATACAAAAATAAACTCAAAATGGATTACAGACTTAAATGTAAGACCTGAAACAAGAAAATTTCTAGAAGAAACCATGGCAGTAAGCTCTTTGACATGGATTTTAGTAGTAATTTTTTGGGTATGTCTCCTTAGGCAAGATAAAAAATAGAGAAATGGAACTACATCAAACTAAAAAGCTTGTCCACAGCAAAGGAAATTATTAATGAAACAAAATGGCTGCCCACTGCATGAGAGAAGATATTTATAAATGATGTATCAATAAGGGGTGAATATTCAAAATATAAAAATAACTCCTACAACTCAAAAGTTGACAGTAGATACCAGAGAGACTTGACCCAAAGAAACTAGGGTAATGGTTAATGTAATTATTCTCAAACTTGAGCCTGCACCAAAATCATCTGGAAAGTTTCTAAAACAAAACTTTCTGAACCTCACCACCCTCCAAATTTCTGATTCAGTAGGGTGGTGGAATTTGATAAACTGCATTGTAAATAAGCTCTCTGGTGATACTAATGCAATTACACCTTGATACATGGTAATACTAATGAAATTACACCTTGATAATCACTAGGTTAGTAGAACATGGCACCCCTATGGGTAAAATAAATGGATAGCCAATAAGGATATTATTAAATTTTTTTAATCAAAAGAACTCATGAATGGAAAATCAGGAGGCTAACAGGCTGATTATCCATCCCAGACTTACTTTTTAGAGTGAGGCTTATGGCAGCCAGATAATAAACAGGTTTGACTCAGAGTGCATCTACTTGGTCCTTGGACTTATCTAGTCATTTCTTCAACGTTGGTCTCTTGGCCTACGAAGCAAGAATGATGACACTAGAGAAGGCCAAGTGGAAACCTCAGAAATTTCCCCTAATATCAGTCAAGAAAATAAAATTGCTTCCCCAAAATGGAAGGGACTATTGACAACCTTAAAAATCTAAAGGATACAGAAATGATGCTCCACATTAAATCTCCATTAATTCTCTAGTCTGGGTCCTACAAAAACTAGATGGATCCTGCAGAATGAAAGTGGAACAATGCAAAATCAACCAAGTAGAGGACCCATTTGCAGCTGCTATGCAAGATGTAGCTAAAACTGAATATCATGGCCTTGGGTACCTAATATAATGCAACTAATCTGAGGGATAAGTTTTTTTTTACCCTACCTGGAAGGAGAGCTAGAAGCAATTCACATTCATGTGGGACAAACATCAGTATAAAGTTATAGTCATGCCCCAGTGATGTCAATTATCCTATTCTCTGTCTTAATATTATCCAAAGGAAACAAGACCATCTAGACACTGCAGAATTATTTCAGTGGGCAGAAGAGCTCACACTAATTGAACAAAATACACAAGAACCTTGGTAAGTACTTTGGAAGCCTTGGTAAGACATGTGAACTCTAAAGATGCCCTATTAATATTCAAAGAATTGCCAAATCAGTGAAATGTTCAGGAAACTAGTGGAGGGACCTAAGATTGCTTATCAAAGTAAAGTACAAATTATTACATCTTGTCTCTCTGACCATGAAAAAAGAAACACAAATCTTCTTTATCAAATTCTGGAGGCAGCACATTCCCCAAATGGGAATACCACTCTGACCATTTACTGACTGACGCATAAGGCTGCCAGCTAAGTGAGACTTGCACAGGTCCAGGCTGTGGTGTAACAGCCTTGCCACTAGGTCCATATGACTCATACAACCCAACAGATCCTTCTGTACATCTGATGTAGAGCTTATGGAAAGCAGCCATAGGAGAATCACAGGTAGATCCTAAGGTCATGCCATCTATAGCACAAAAGTACACACCATTCAACAAACAGTTCCCCATGCACTAGAGGGCCCTAGTAGAGCTGTAGATTGAACTATGAAACATCAGGTGACTAGGAGATCAAAACAGTCCATCGTTCTGTCAGACCCACCAAGATTGATTGGGCTTTCCCAGCATCAATCCATCTTATATGCAAAGGGTACATCTGCAGTTGAGCATAAGAAGAACCAGAGAACATAAGTAAGTTAGTAATGGGGAATCTTTGGGTGGTGTACTGGTTTTGTATTTTGTATGAGGAGAGAGGTAGGCCAGGGAAAGAATATAAACTTACGGCAGTGGTGATTGATTTGACTGGTTGACCAGGGGCCTGAAGGGATAAGATTGGAGGATTGTTTACAAGTCTGGGAAGGAGGTATGTGGACAGACAAATGGGAAAGAGTGCAAAGGGTGTAGATCTCTAAGTCACATGTTATTGCCCACTAGATGGTATACACCACAGAAGAGGCACTTAACCCCCAGGTGGACAGAATTGCCTAGCTGTTTGATGTCAGCCTACCCTTGCCACTGGAAAAATAAGCACTAGTACAATTGATTTAAATAAAATTATCAAATATATTTATGGGCTCAATTTGTAGGCTGTTGATCACAGGGTTGATTCAATTACTACTACTCTCCCCCTGCCTGTAACAGAAACCCACGCTGAGTCCCTGTTACAGCACTATCTCTTGAAGAGACCAATTAGCCTCTTAGCATGTTTCTTATAGTGGATTTCTTCCACAGTGGAAAGGAAGATTTATCTCAACTAGAATTGCCACACATTCCAAGTAGGATTTGCCTTTCCTGCCCACAAGGCCTTAGCCAGTATCACCAACTGAGGACTTTCAGAGACAGCACCCTACAAGGATTAAGTGTCATTCTCTAGGCTGGTATGCACTCTATTTAGGACCCCAGATGACCAACCGGGGCATTTCTTGGTACTCTTAATGCATAATTTTGATGATAAATGAATGAGTGCTAGAGCCATACCCAGAGGAGAGTATGGTGGCTAAATAGAGTCACCTTTCCCAAGACTATGCCTGCTTCTCCATAGGCAGCCCACAGCTAATGACAGATCTCTGTAGGATTACAAGGGCCCGGCCACCTTGCCTCGACTGTGGATATCTCTGAAGGTCCAGCTCTGCAGAGTTCCCTGTGAAGTTGGTTGAGCCTCTGTTGCAACTATGTTTTACATTCCATCTGCACAATCCTGCTTCATCTGCTCCCACACAGATGTTTCTGTGAACACTTTCTGATAACACTCCTACAGATGAATTGGAGTATTTGAGAGTTTACTTCCTTGGAATGGGAACCTGCAGCAATAATGTGATTTTAAATCATTTGTGGGATGGTTGAACATGAAGACAATGGAGGTATGAAGACCAGCTTGTGAGCATCCAAGCACCAGGTAATAAAGGCTTGAATGAGGAAGAAGACTGTGTGTGTGTGTGTGTGTGTGTGTTGAGGTTGGAAGAAGATGCATGTTTGACTATTCCATACTGATTAAACATGGAGAATGAGGGGAAAGTACGAGTTAAATTTTTACCTTTGGGAATTGACAGAAAGGTAATAAAATTGAGAGAAAAGAAGAGAAACCAGTGTAATGGTGATGAAGAAGCATCCACCTAGATGTGTTGCATTTAAGTGTACACCTGAAGGAAATGCCGTAACTTTAATACATGTAATGGAAACCATTGAATTAGCAGTTTTCTCTTCAGCTATCCTTGTGAATAGACTTTTTCCTATACAAGAACTAATTAAAAATAAATTAAAGCCCAAAACGAAGTCATTGCCCCTCCAAGAGCAAATCAAGATTTGATTGCAGTTTCAACCCTCCTAGAAATGTGACCTTTAAAACAATTAATCTGAAATTTCCCGATCCACGCTAGGTAAACTGCAGGATAAAAGCCTTGCTCCCTCTCTTCTTCCCACCAAAAGAAGATGACCTGGCCTAAAGTAGCCCTTTCCTCTCTTTCCCTAAGACATCCTTGGCCCACCCTCCCCTCTATAAAAACCTCCCCTTTTGTAGCTCCTTCCTCAGAGTACCTGCTAGTTGCTAGATGGGATGCTGCCTGGTTCATGAATAGTTGAATAAACCCAACTGGATCCTCAAATATACTCAGTTCTAATTTGTCTTTTAACAGCTCATAAGGGTGAGCTTCACTAGACTAAAACTGAAAGGACAACCCAATGCTAGAGGTTCCTCTTTTTATTGCTCCCACCTCCAGACTTGAGGTCTGCCAGCAGGAATGCTTTAAGAGACCATTGCTCTTTATAAAATTATTTTCTTTCAAAAATCAAATGGGCTAGAACATAACCGTATAATCTATCAGGTGAAGAGATTTGTAAAATAAATAGGAAAATCTTTGACATACCACACCATATCTTCAATTGAGAGATACCTAAAAATATTTCTCTTGAAGTCAAAGTAGAATGTCTTTATATTTTGTTGAGAACTGTCAGGAGCATACAAACTGTATCAGTCTAAATGCAAAAGACTCTTAATCATGTCAGCCTATCCTGTTATATATTACTTTCCTGGATCCATGCACGGTTTGGGAAAACACTGTTTTTTTTTTAATTTTATTATTTTAATTTATTTTTTTATTGAAGGATAATTGCTTTACAGAATTTTGCTGCT
Source organism: Bison bison bison (assembly GCF_000754665.1). Lineage (NCBI taxonomy): Eukaryota > Metazoa > Chordata > Mammalia > Artiodactyla > Bovidae > Bison > Bison bison. Next base: position 4,250,084 of record NW_011495045.1, on the reverse strand, counting down.
TTCTGTCAAACCTCAACATGAATTAGCCATAGATATACATATATCCCCTCCCTACAAGCAACTCCTACAGCTCAACTCCAGAAAAATAAACGACCCAATCAAAAAATGGGCCAAAGAACTAAATAGACATTTCTCCAAAGAAGACATACAGATGGCTAACAAACACATGAAAAGATGCTCAACATCACTCATTATCAGAGAAATGCAAATCAAAACCACTATGAGGTACCATTTCACACCAGTCAGAATGGCTGCGATCCAAAAGTCTACAAATAATAAATGCTGGAGAGGGTGTGGAGAAAAGGGAACCCTCTTACACTGTTGGTTGGAATGCAAACTAGTACAGCCACTATGGACAACAGTGTGGAAATTCCTTAAAAAACTGGAAATAGAACTGCCTTATGATCCAGCAATCCCACTGCTGGGCATACACACTGAGGAAACCAGAAGGGAAAGAGACACGTGTACCCCAATGCTCATCGCAGCACTGTTTATAATAGCCAGGACATGGAAGCAACCTAGATGTCCATCAGCAGATGAATGGATAAGAAAGCTGTGGTACATATACACAATGGAGTATTACTCAGCCATTAAAAAGAATACATTTGAATCAGTTCTAATGAGGTGGATGAAACTGGAGCCTATTATACAGAGTGAAGTAAGCCAGAAGGAAAAACACCAATACAGTATACTAACGCATATATATGGAAAATTTAGAAAGATGGTAACAATAACCCGGTGTATGAGACAGCAAAAGAGACACTGATGTATAGAACAGTCTTATGGACTCTGTGGGAGAGGGAGAGGGTGGGAAGATTTGGGAGAATGGCATTGAAACATGTAAAATATCATGTAAGAAACGAGTTGCCAGTCCAGGTTCGATGCAGGATACTGGATGCTTGGGGCTAGTGCACTGGGACGACCCAGAGGGATGGTATGGGGAGGGAGGAGGGAGGAGGGTTCAGGATGGGGAACACATGTATACCTGTGGCGGATTCATTTTGATATTTGGCAAAACTAATACAATTATGTAAAGTTTAAAAATAAAATAAAATTAGGAAAAAAAAAAAAACTCCCTCCCATCTCCCTCCCCATTCCACCCCTCTAGGTTGATTCAGAGCTCCTGTTTGAGTTTCCTGAGCCATACAGCAAATTTCTGTTGACTATTTATTTTACATATAATATGTTTCCATGTTACACTTTCCATACATCTCACCCTCCCCTTCGCTCTCCCAATGTCCATAAGTCTATTCTCTATGTCTGTTTCTCCATTAGTTAGTTAGTTAGTTCAGTCACTCAGTTGTGTCCGACTCTTCGCGACCCCATGAATTGCAGCACGCCAGGCCTCCCTGTCCATCACCAACTCCCGGAGTTCGCTCAAACTCACATCCAATACAATATTGTAAAGTAAAAAAATAAATAAATAAAATATATATTAAAAAAGGAAAAGAATAAAAGAATCAAGACTTAAAAACAAACAAACAAACAAAAAACTCACGTCCATTGAGTCAGTGATGCCATCCAGCCATCTCATCCTCTGTCGTCCCCTTCTCCTCCTGCCCCCAATCCCTCCCAGCATCAGAGTCTTTTCCAATGAGTCAACTGTTCGCATGAGGTGGCCAAAGTACTGGAGTTTCAGCTTTAGCATCATTCCTTCCAAAGAACACCCAGGACTGATGTCCTTTAGGATGGACTGGTTGGATCTCCTTGAGGTCCAAGGGACCCTCAGGAGTATTCTCCAACACCACAGTTCAAAAGCATCGATTCCATTGCTTCCCTGTAAATAAATTCTTCAGAACCATTTTCCTAGATTCTGTATTGTGCGTTAGAATATGATATTTATCTTTCTCTTTCTCACTCCCTTCGCTCTGTATAATGGGTTCTAGGTTCATCTACCTCATCAGAACTGAATCAAATGTGTTCCATTTCATGGCTGAGTAATATTCCATTGTGTATATGTACCACAACTTCTTTATCCAATCATCTGTCAATGGACATCTAGGTTGCTTCCATCTTCTAGCTATTGTAAATAGTGCTGCAGTGAACAAAAGGATACGTGTGTCTTTTCCAACCCTGATTTCCTCAGGATATATGCCTAGGACTGGGATTGCTGGGTCATATGATGGTTTCATTCCTAGTTTTTTAAAGGAATCTCCATACCATCTTCCATAGTGGCTGTATCAATTTACATTCCCACCAACAGTGCAAGAGGGTTCCCTTTTCTCTAGCATTTATTGTTTGTAGACTTTGTAATGATGGCCATTCTGACCAGTGTAAGGTGATATCTCATTATAGTTTTTATTTGTATCTCTCTAATAATGAGTGATGTTGAGCATCTTTTCACGTGCCTGTTAGCTATCTGTATGTCTTCTCTGGAGAAATGTCTGTTTAAGTCTGTTTCCCACCTTTTGACTGAGTTGTTTGTTTTTCTGGTATTGAGTTGTATGAGCTGCTTGTATATTTTGAAAATTAATCCTTTGTCAGTTGTTTCATTTGCTATTATTTTCTCCCATTCTGGGGGTTGTATTTTCACCTTGTTTATAGTTTCCTCTGCTGTGCAAAAGCTTTTAAGTTTAATCAGGTCCCACTTGTTTACTTTGTTTTAATTTCCATTACTCTAGGAGGTGGGTGATAGAGGATCTTGCTTTGATTTATGTCATTGAGTATTCGGCTTATGTTTTCCTCTAAGAGTTTTATAGTTTTTAGTCTTACATTTAGGTTTTTAATCCATTTTGAGTTTATCTTTGTGTATGGTGTTAGGAAGTGTTTTAATATCATTCTTTTACATGTAACTGTCCAGTTTTCCCAGTACCACTTATTGAAGAGGCTGTCTGCCCCATTCTATATTTTTGCCTCCTTTGTCAAAAACAAGTTACCCATAGGTGCATGGGTTTATTTCTGGGCTATCTATCTTGTTCCTTTGGTCTATATTTTTGTTTTTGAGCCAGGACCATACTGTCTTGATGACTGTTTCTTTGTAGTATAATCTGAAGTCAGGAAGGTTGATTCCTCCAGCTCTATTCTTCTTTCTCAATACTGCTTTGGCTATTTGGGGTCTTTTGTGTTTCCATACGAATTATGCAATTTTTTGTTCTAGTTCTTTGAAAAATGCCATTGGTAATTTGATAGGGATTGCACTGAATCTGTAGATTGTTTTTGGTAGTATAGTCATTTTCACAATATTGATTCTTCCTGCCCAAGAACATGGGATATCTCTCCATCTGTTTATGTCATCTTTGATTTCTTTCATCAGTGTCTTTTTTTTTAAATTTAATTATCCAGAGCCCCTCTCTCATATTATCTTTTAAGTCACTAAACTATTCATCTGAAATATATTTCCTTCCTTAGGAAAGGCAGCCACAGTAGTGACAAAGGATACTCTAATCAATTTGCACAGTGTATTGCGGAGGAGGATGTAAGTGCTTGGGTGTGCTTCTTCTCCACCTTAGGCTATTTCTAATGAATGCTGCTGCTGCTGCTGCTAAGTCGCTTCAGTCGTGTCTGACTCTGTGTGACCCCATAGACAGCAGCCCACCAGGCTCCCCCATCCCTGGGATTCTCCAGGCAAGAATACTGGAGTAGGTTGCCATTTCCTTCTCCAATGCATGAAAGTGAAAGTGAAGTCGCTCAGTTGTGTCCGACTCCTAGCGACCCCATGGACTACAGCCTACCAGGCTTCTCCATCCATGGGATTTTCCAGGCAAGAGTACTGGAGTGGGTGGCCATTGCCGCCTTCTCTAATGAATGCAGTTAGGCCTAATCTTTTTCTTCCTTCCAATCATAGGTCAGTCCTTCACATACCTCTTAGAGCTTTGGCAAACTAATGCTTGTTTGCATACTAGCTCTTTTCTTTTTTATTTCCTTTCCACCTTTATACTTGAAGGTCAGCAAGTTGACTATGACAGTTTATGGAATGTGATTCTACAGGTGGGGGACAAACACATGTGTCCAGTTCTGAGTTGATGCCTATGTAAACAAGACACATGATAAATGTGCAAAGCACCAGCCAATAAAATACTTAAATTGGGAAACCCCCTAATTTCTCTATTTGTATTACATTAACGTTTGGGACGAGTGTTAATGTTTGGTTAAGCTAAGTCCTGCTGCTGTTCTTGTCAAGATAACATAGAAGTGCATTATCAGCTGTAACTTTATCTTTTCCCCTCCTAATATCCCCCTACAGAGCAACAGTATGCCTTTAGCAACACAGTCTGTGATACAATGAAGATATCCTCACTTGGTGTTTTCTTTCTAGAAAGCATCATTTTCTTACCTTATCCTCTGATTCAATGTAGATGGTGCCTAATGTTTCCTCCTAACCAAAAGACTAAGATGTATTACTGCTCTTACTTAAACATCAAATGTTCCTAGGAAAATGAATGTATATTTCTCTGCCTTCCCTACCACACACGGTATGAAAACAAATGACTGTCTGATCGCCTGACCTGATGGGACTAGCCCTTAAGCAATGCCACATGCTTAAGCACATTTCTGCAAAATTTAATTTGCTAAAAACCTCATTAAACATTCATGTATACTTTGTTTCCTTCCATTCTTTGCTGATTACTAAAGCATTTCTATTTGTCAACATAAGCATTTTCTTTTCTCATTGCTCTCCTCTTCCTGCTCTGTTCTTTGAGTTATGGTGTCATTCAGTAATTTAACATTGAAGTATTTTATCACTGGAAATGTGGAGAGAGTTTTAAGTGCCTTAATGGTTAGCTCACATAAGAGAGAAGTCTTCTTAAGTTTAATTTACAGGAGAGTGAATTCCCATTGTTTCCCTCTTAATTGCATACTCTCTGGTTTTGATGGCTCAGTGGGTAAAGAATCTGCCTGCAATGCAGGAGAAACACGAGTTGAGCCCTGCGTCAGGAAGATCCCCTTGAGGAGGAAATGGCTACCCACTCCAATATTCTTGCCTGAAAAATCCCAGGAACAAGGGAGCCTGGCTGGCTACAGTCCAAGGGCTGCAAAGAGTCAGACGCGACTGAGCGACTAAGCACCCACGCATAGGAAAGCTGAAAGGAGGATCAGTTCTTTCCTTCCCACCTCACCATCTCCTCCCAGACTATAACCAGAGCTTATTACAAGAAACTGCAAAATTAACTTGATTCTCCCAGAGCTACGGTTCAGGGAAATTCTTGTCTGTATTAAAGTGAAGATAACAGTAAATACCATTTGTGTTGTGCTTTACATTATTCAACATGCTTTTACCTACGTCTCATATATGTCAAGCCAGAAAACCATTGAGGTAAGTGTTAAATCTATCTGAACTGAAGTTCAGAGAAGTTAAGCAATTTGCCTGTGTTTGTTCCTGGGAAGTGCACCCAGGAAGCAAACTTAGATCCCTGATTCCAAGTGGACTTTCTCTGCTTAATTCTACATCACATTTGTGTTAATGATTCTTAAAGGAAAGTATCAGCAGCAAATCCATAAACTTTGTGGTGGTCGAGATATAATTGATATATAATATTATATTAGTTTCAGGTGTACAACACAATGACTCAGTATATGGATTTATTGCAAAATGATCACCACAGTAAATCCAGTTTACATCCATCACCACCTACAATTTTTTTTCTCATGATGAGATCCTTTAAGATCTACCAGTGAACCAGTGAAGTTGCTCAGTCCTGTCCGACTCTTTGCAACCCCATGGACTGTAGCCTACCAGGCTCCTCCACCCATGGAATTTTCCAGGAAAGAGTACTGGAGTGAGTTGCCATTTCCTTCTCCACAGGATCCTCTCAACCCAGGGATCAAACCCAGCTCTCTCACATTGCAGGCAGATGCTTTACCATGTGAGCTACCAGGGAAGCCCGTTAAGATCTAACCTCTTAGCAACTTTCAAATATACATTATCGTACTACTGACCACAGTCACCACGCTGTACATTACCTCCCCAGGACTTATTTCTTTTATAACTAGAAGTTTGTACTTTTGATGCCCTTTATCCATCTTAGGTGTTTTTTAAAATTTTTAATTTTTTTACGGATAAATAGGTTTTCAATTTAAATAAAACACTAAGTGTTCAAGTTATTGGATATTAACATGGTACATGAGAATGCCAGGAATATACAATGACTGCCAAAATAAACTAATGTAAATATGCTGTGGAGATTTAAAACTACTTGTACTAGCTACTTCTTCCTTGGAATAAACATTGCAGGTCATCTTCTTGATTGTTTTGGAGTAAAACAGTTTTAGGATTCATACTTTAAATCAACTGTAAAATCTCCCTGAAAATGACCATTTCATAAAATGGTTTTGTTATCCCAACCCAGGTATAAAAAGAATGAAGTGAACAGATTCAAGGTTAGTTGCTATTTAAGTGTTCCTTATCAGAGACAGATTTTTTTGCAAGGTTATAACCCCAGACCAGTTGTCTCCCTGAAATGACTACTCAACATTTACTATTCTAGGAAATCAATTTTAATATTAATGTAAATATGGTACAATTAACACATACAATCAAAAACTATAAGAATTTCCAAGCAAATTGAGCACATTTTTTTGGCTTATTGTGGTTTGGGACTATCTACACTTTGGATCCAATACTGGATAATCTAACATTTACTATTTTGCTTGAAGAACTTTTTAAAAAATGTCTTTTGTTTTTAAAATGTCAGAAGATTATCTAAGCTTTTTATCATCAGTGACTCTATAATTCTTACAGAGCATATTATGCCCTCAAGAAACTAATGACTCATTTCAAAGCATGGTGAGAATCTCTTTCTACGGCCCATTACCTTAGAAAGTGGGTTCATAATACTAAAATACAATCAGAGGATGTAGTATTAGCAACTGATATGTTGGTCTCTTACACAAAAGTAAAACCTGTATTTGTTGATTTGCTCATCCCTGAGGCAATTTAACTGTATGTATTATATACTTCTGTGCATATAACTCATCCCAACACAGTCACTCCTCCAAGATTTTCAGTTTTCTAATTCACGAACACAAGGATTTAGCTACTGCTTCATACAGTAAAATACCTCGACTTGGCACTGTACAGTAACTAGAAGTCTTTTATTTTAAATATTAAAATATACTTATTTTTTTCTCAAAAACAAAAGAAAGGACCAGTTAAGACACCTCTGAACAGGCAGAGAAACCAGAGATTATTAGGTTTGTTTTGCTTTCCACAGGAAAAATTGCTAAGGGATTAAAATAGAACAGCAGTGTTTAGTTATATTGTGAGAATCTCACCACTCTCTGCCCTTCTCCAATTTCTCTGGTTTCTGACACACATCAAGAACCAAATCTCTCTTGCCACAAAGTTCAGTTCTGATCTTGAATGAAAATTGCCTAGGGCATGTTTACTAGATCAAAAAATTGGTTTGTTAAGTTAAAGACATAGGAATCAATCATGCTATCGTTCTCTGAATAACATGTTTTCCAAGAAAAGGTGAATAGGGGAGGAGAATGGATGAAAGTCAAATCAAATTATTACTAAGCACACACACACAATATTAAATGTTGTTCCACCAGAAAGTCTATGATTGATTAAATCATATAGGCCTATCATATGTTGGGAAAATTTATTTCACCTTTTAATACTTCAGTTTTCCTATATGAGGGGAAAAAATCATCCACAGAATGATTGTCATTAAATGAAAGAATGAATATAAAGGGTTTTGAAGTTATACACCTGGGTTAGATTCTTGGCTCACACAGTCCTGGCAAGAAACTTATGCTGTATGACTTCAGACTCCTCATTTTTGAAAGCAGGAATAATAACCTTTCTCATAGGTTTATTGTAAAGACTGAATGAGATAATATATAAAAGACTTAGCCCAGTACAAAGCACACATTACATATTCATGAAATGGTCATTCTCTTTTCCCCTTCCCATTAGTTCTCAAATGTAACTTTCTTCCTTGTAATTATTTTTATTAAGCATTTTAACAACTTATCTTCTATCAAACTCTTCACTATTAAAATTTAGGAATCTAGGGAAAGATTCATCTTAAATTTCATCTCAAAATGGCACTTAGTAAACGTGCCTGTTTGCAAATATTCTGTTGATTAAAGAAACTTCTAAAGATGTTTTATTTTAGAACTCTTTTGCTTATGCTTTTTAGAAACAAAAGAAAATGGAAGGATATCTGCACCCAGAATCAATTACTGTTAACATCTTAGCAAATTAGCTTTTTTGTTTGTTTTATAGAAAAACTGCTCTATTGCTTTTGTAAAAATAACACATGCTAATTAAAAAGGATCCAGCAATCCAGAAAACAAAGTTTAAAATTACTTTAACCACACTACCCATAAATTAGTTATTAATATTAGAAGAAAATAATTCAAGTTATTTCCTGCACAACATGATAGATGAATTCACGTATGTGTTTATGGGAATGGTGAATAGAAAAATAATTACATTTTATTTCCCTTGAATTTTATAGAAAATTTAAATAAACTGAAGTAATGTAGGGATGGACTGAGGGAGACAAAGAGACTATAAAGTATTAATAGACTTGTCATTTTAAGAAATCTAAGATTATCAATTTTAGTCAATAATACCCATTGATGCCAAATTTAAGAGACAGTAGTGATCTTTTTTCCTAGTCTCTTCCTTTGATCTCTTAAAAATTTTTATTTATTTTTTTATCTCTGTATTGTCAGTATTTAACCATGCTCATTTCTTGTCCTGTTACCATGTGCTGTGCTGTGCTAAATCACTTCAGTTTTGTCTGACTCTTTGCAACCCTATGGACTGTAGACCACCAAGCTTCTCTGTCCATGGGATTCTCCAAGCAAGGATACTGGAGTGGTTTGCCATGCCTTCCTCCAGGAGATCTTTCCGACCCAGTGATCAAACCTGTGTTTCTTATATCTCCTGCATTGGCAGGCGGGTTCTTCACCAGCAGCACCACCTAGGAAGCCCCCTGTTACCATATCCCATAATTAATTCATACTGGTTTTATATCAATACTTAAACTGACCCAGTGCTCACCCACCAGTCTTTTACTATGATTTCTATATTCCTGAATTCTTTTTGATTCATTTCTTAAATGGCTAGATTAATGTCAAAATATTCTGTCAGTAATGCTGGGCTCTCCAATTGTTGGAGAATGCCTATTTGCTGCCTTTATATCATAATGCCATTTTGACTAGATACATTTCTTGACTCACTGTGAATAAGTATGAAGCCAGCCTCAATCAACTCTTTTCCCCTTGTAAGTAATTTGCATTTTAAGACAAGTTTTGGAACAGTTTTGCTAATGCTAAGTCACTTCAGTCATGTCCGACTCTGTGCAACCCCATAGACAGCAGCCCACCAGGCTCCCCTGTCCCTGGGATTCTCCTGGCAAGAACACTGGAGTGGGTTGCCATTTCCTTCTCCAAAGAATGAAAGTGAAAAGGGAAAGTGAAGTCACTTAGTCATGTCCAACTCTTAGCGACCCCATGGAACGCAGGCTACCAGACTCCTCCGTCCATGGGATTTTCCAGGCAAGAGTACTGGAGTGGGTTGCCATTGCCTTCTCCGATTATGACATACATCTATCTTTATAATGAGGAAGGCATGCAACCCACTCCAGTATTCTAGTCTGCAGAATTCCCATGGACAGAGCAGCAGTCTCGTGGGCTACAGCCCATGAGGTGACAAAGAGTCGGATACGACTGAGCGACTAAGCACAGCACTTCTTTATAATATCACAACTTATTTTCACTGCTCTGAAAGTCCTCTGTGTTCTGCTGATTCAACTCCTCTCCTCCCCCACCACTGGCAACCACTTATTTTTCCCTTGTCTCCATAGTTTTGTATTTTCCAGAAGGTCATATATTTGGAATCATACAGTATGTAGCCTTCTCAGGCTGGCTTCTTTCACTTAGTAATTTGCATTTAAATTCCTCTATGTCTTTCCATGTCTTGATATCTCTTTTTAATATTGAATACTATTCCATTGTCTGATATACAACAGTTCAGTTATCCATTCATCTACTGAAGGACATCCTGGTTGCTTCCAAGTTTCAGTTATTATGAATAAAGTTGCTGTAAACATCAATGTGCAGGTTTTTGTGTGGACATAAATTTTCAGCTCCTTTGGGTAAATACTCAAGAGGACATACTGGATGATGTGGTAAGAGTATATTTAGTTTTGTAAGAAATGGCTAAAATGTCTTCCAAAGTGACTGTACCACCAGCGACGAATGAGAATGGTTGTTGTATAGCCTCACCAGCATTTGGTGCTGTCACTGTTATGGATTTTGGCCATTCTAATAGATATGTAGTGGTATCTCATGGTTGTTCTTTTAATTTATATTGTATTGATGACACATCTTGTGGAGCATCTTTTCTTATGCCTTTCGTATGTTTATACGCCCTCTGTACATCTTCTTTGGTGAGATATCTGTTAAGATCTTTGGCTCAATTTTCAATCAGGCTGCCTGTTTTCTTTTTTTTTTTTTTAATTTAAATTTATTTTAATTAGAGGCTAATTACTTTACAATATTGTATTAGTTTTGCCATACAGAAACATGAATCTGCCACGGGTGTACACGTGTTCCCAATTCTGAATCCCCCTCCCACCTCCCTCCCCATACCATCCCTCTGGGTCATCCCTGTGCACCAGTCCCAAGCATCCTGTATCCTGCATCAAACCTGGACTGGCGATTTGTTTCTTATCTGATATTATACATGTTTCAATGCCATTCTCCCAAAGGCTGCCTGTTTTCTTACTGTTGGGTTTTGAGGCAATTTCGTATTTTGGTTGACAGGTATCAAATATATCTTTTATGAATGTTTTCTACCCATCTGTGGCTTGTCAGAACACAATTCTCGTGATACTGTTTTTTGAAGTGCAGATGTTTATAATTTATTGTTTCTTTTATCAGTTATGTCTTTGGTGCATTATCTAAAAACACATCAACATCTAGATTTTCTCCTATAGTTTTGCATTTTACATTTAGGTCTATAATCCACTTAAGAGTTAATTTTTGTGAAGGGTATAAGGAGTGCTCCAGTACCATTTGTTGAAGATACTACATTTGCTCCATCATATTGCCTTTGCCCCTTTTTCAAAGATCCATTAGCTGTATGTATGGGGGTCTATTTCTTGGCCCTCTGTTCTGTTTCATTGATCTATTTACCTATTTGTTCACCAATACTTGGAGAAGGAAATGGCAACCCACTCCAGTATCCTTACCTGGAAAATCTCGTGAACAGAGGAGCCTGGTGGGCTGCAGTCCATGGGGTCGCAAAGAGTCAGGCATGACTGAGCGACTAACACTAACACTTCACCAATACTACACTGTCTTAATTATTATATCATTATGGTCCGTCTTGAAGTTGTATAGCATCAGTTCTCCAACTTTGTCCTTCTTCAAATATTGTATTGGCTATTCTGAGTCTTTTGCTTCTCCATATAAACTGTGTAATAAATTTAATGAAATCTATAAAATCACCTGCTGGGATTTTGATTGGGATTACACTGAATCCATAGAGCATGTTGGGAGATAACTGATATCCTAATATTGTCTTCCTATCCATGATCATGGAAATACCTCCACTTATTCAATTCTTTTTAAATATCATTCATCACAGTTTTACAGTTTTCCTTATACAAATCTTACATATGTTTTGTTAGATTTATGCCTAAGTGTTTCATTTTGGGGATGCTAATGTAAATATTATTGTGTTTTTAATTTCAAATTCCACTTGTCCATTATCAGTACATAGGAAAGCAATTGACTTTGGAACATTAACCTTGTATTCTGCAAACTTGCTATGTCACCTATTAAGTCAAGGAGTTACTTTACTGATTCTTTTGATATTTTACACAGATGGTCAGGTCATCTGCAAAAACAAAAAAAGACACAGTTTTCAATCTTTCTTCCCAATATGTATACATTTTTATATCCTTTTCTTGCCTTATTGAATTAGCAAGAAATTCCAGTATGATGTTGAAAAGGAGTGGGTGAGAAGGGACACTAAGTGTTTTAAAGCTGTCCTAGTGGAAAAGCTTTGGGTTTCTCACTACTTACAATGAAGTTGTTGTTTTACAGTTGTGAAGTCATGTCCAACTCTTTGCAACCCCATGGACTACTGCACGCCAGGCTCTTTTGCCCTTCACTATCTCTCGGAGTTTGCTCAAATACATGTTCACTGAGTCAGTGATATTATCTAACCATTTCATACTCTGCCACCTCCTTTTCCTTTTGCATTCAATCTTTTCCAGCATCAGGATCTTTTCCAGTGAGTTGGCTCTTCACATCAGATGGCCAAAGTATTGGAGCTTCAGCTTCAGCATCGGTCTTTCCAATGAATACTCAGGGTTGATTTTCTTTAGGATGTACTGCTTTTTTTTTTTTAACTTTACAATATTGTATTGGTTTTGCCATATATCAAAATGAATCCGCCACGGGTATACATGTGTTCCCCATCCTGAACCCTCCTCCCTCTTCCCTCCCCATACCATCCCTCTGGGTCATCCCAGTGCACCAGCTCCAAGCATCCAGCATCGTGCATCGAACCTGGACTGGTGTTGATCTTGCTGTCCAAGGGACTCTCAAGCGTCTTCACCAGCACCACAGTTCGAAAGTATCAATTCTTTGGCACTCAGCCTTCTTTATGGTCCAACTCCCACATCCATACATGACTACTGGAAAAATTCATAGCTTTGACTATATGGACATTTGTAGGCAAAGTGGTGTATTTGCTTTTTAATACGCTGTCCAGGTTTGTCACAGCTTTCCTTCCAAGGAGCAAGCGAATTTTGAATTTTGAATTTTGAATTTCATGGCCGCAGTCACCATCCACAGTGGTTTCAAAATCCAAGAAAATAAGATCTGTCACTGCTTCCACTTTTTCCCTTGCTATTTGCCATGAAGTGACGGGACCAGATGTCATGATCTTAGTTTTTTGAATGTTGAGTTTTAAGCCAGCTTTTTCACTTTCCTCTTTCACCCTCATCAAGAGGCTCTTTATTTCTTCTTCACATTCTGCCATTAGAGAAGTTAGCTGTAGGTTTTTCACAGACTTTATCAAGTGAAGAAAGTTCCTCTCTATTCCTAGTTTGTTAAGGTGTGTTTTATAGCCAAGAATGTGGTCTATCTTGGTGATTTTTCCATGTGAGCTTGAGGAAAATATACATTCTTCTGTTGTTGGATAAAGTAGCCTATAGAAGAAAATTTTATCCCATTGATTGATGATGTTGCTAAGATCAACTATGTCACTGATTTTCTGTGCATGCTGGATTTGTCCGAGTGCTGAAGTCTCTAACATGATAATGAATTAATCTATTTCTCCTCGAAGTTCTATCATTTTTGCCTCAGATAGTTTGACATTCTGCTGTTAGGCACATGCACATTAATAATTATAAAGGCTTCTTGAGGACTGGATCTTTTATATGTAATGCCCTTCTTTAGCCATAATAACTGTCCTTACTTTGAAGTCTGCTGTATCTGAAATTAATATAGCTACTCCTACTTTACTTTGATTAGTGTCAGCATGTATAATTTTCTGCATCATTTTGCTTTTTTTGTGACTGTGGAATTATTTATTTCATCCTTTAATTATGCCATTTTTCTCTATATATTATTTTGAATGTGTTATTGAGCACATAGATTTTTTATCATTATTATTATATCTTCTTGATGAGCTGAACCTTCAATCATTATGAAATGTTCCTTATTATTTCTTCCCTGCTGGCTCAGACGGTAAAGAATCTGTCTGCAATGTGGGAGACCTGGGTTCAATCCCTGTGTGGGGAAGATCCCCTGAAGTAGGAAATGGCAACCCACTTTATTATTCTTGCCTGGAGAAACCCATGAACAGACGAGCCTGGCAGGCTACAGTCCATAGGGTTGCAGAGTCAGACACGAATGAGGCGATTTAGCATGCACACACACATAGCTAATTAGCGATGTTGTGATAGTTTCAGGTGGACAATGAAGGGTCTCCACCATATATACATGTATCCATTCTCCCCCAAATTCCCCTCCCATCCAGGCTGCTACAGAGCAATGAGCAGAGTTCTCTGTGCTATACAGTAGGATCTGGTTGGTTATCTATTTTGAATATAGCAATGTGTATATGTTGATTCCAAACTCCCTAACTATTCCTTCCCTCCATCTTTCCCCTCTGGCAACCATAAGCTCATTCTCTAAGTCTGTGAGTCTGTTTCTGTTTGTAAATAAGTTCATTTATATAATTTATTTTTAGATCCCTCCTTTAAGGGATATAATACAATATGAAAATCTTTTTCTTTTAATTGGTGCATTTAGACCATTGCCATACAAAGCGATTGTTGACATAGCTCGCTTAATGTCTACCATCATTGTTACTGTATTGTATTTGCCTTTGTTCTTTGTTCCTACCTTTGTCTTCCACTTTTTTCTGCTTTTTGTAGTTTTACCTGACCACTCTTTATGTTCAAATTTACTTTTTTCTCTTAGCACATAATTTATATTTTTTAAAAGCTATTTTTAGTGGGTGTCCTAGAATTTGCAGTATACATTGATAACTACATTCAAACAACACCAAACCACTTCACTGGTAATGTGAGTACCTTAAAGTAACAAAATAATCCTAATTCCTTTCTCCTATCATTTATTTCACTTGTATACATAAGTATAGGGACATACACATGAGAATATGTAAAGTATAGGGATATACACATGAGAATATATAACCAAATACATTGCTGCTATTATTATTTTTAATAAACTGCTATCTGTTAGATCAACATCACTATATATAAAATAGATAACTAGTAAGAACCTGCACGGGGAAGTCTACTCAATACTCTTTAATGGCCTATATGGAAAAAAAATCTAAAAATTTACAGATTTATGATGGACATATGTGGATATAACTGATTCATTTTTCTGTACACCTGAAACTAACACAACATTATATATCAACTATACTCCAATAATTTTTTTATAAAAAAAGAATAATAAAAAATGTTTTATTTTATCTTCACTTATTCCTTCTTTGATGGTCTTCATTTTTAAAAATTTTAGAACTGAATTTCTGATCTATACTATTTTCCCTGCCTCTCAAGAACTTCTTTTAATATTTCATACAGTGAAGTTTCACTGGCAACATATTCTCTCAATTTTTGTTTCTCTGAGAAAGTTTTTATTCATCCTTCACTTTTCAATGATGATATTTTACAGGGTACAGCATTCTAGGTTGGTGTTGTGTGTTTTTTTCCTCTCAATACTATAAATATTTCCCTCCACTCTCTTCTTGTTACCATGGTTTCTGACAAGTCAGATGTAATTGTTATCTTTGTTCCACTATAGCTAAGTTTTTTCCCTCTGACTTCTTTTGGGATTCTTTTTCTTCATCATTGATTTTCTATAATTTGAAAATAATATGCATAGGTATCATTTGTTGGCATTTATTCTGCTTGGTCTTCTCAAGCTTCCTGGGTTGGTGGTTTGGTGTTTGACATTAATTTGGGGAAATTCTCAGGCACAACTGTTTCAAATATTTTTTCTATTCCTTTCTTTCTTCCATTATGTGTACATTACACCTTTTGTAGTTGTCCTACAGTCCTTGGATCTTCTGGGTTTCTTTTTTTTTTTTTCCAGACTTTATTTTCTTTCCTTTTCAGTTTTTAAGGATTCTGTTGATACATCATCTAGTGCAGAGATTCCTCCCCCAGCAACGTCTAATCTATTGGGCCCATCAAAGATATCATTTCTGTTATGGTGGTGCTTTTTTTTTTAATCTGTAGCATTTCTTTTTGGTTCTTTCTTGGGATTACCTACCTCTCTGCTTACACTGCCCATCTGTCCTTGCATGCTACTTTATCGTTAGAGACCTTAGTATCTTAGTCAGAGTAGTTTCAAGTTCCTGGTCTGATTAATTCCAACATCCTGCATTGTCTGGATCTGATGCTTGATCTGCCTCTTCCAATTGGATTTTTTGACTTTTGTTATGCCTCATAACTTTATCTTGATAGCCAGACATGCTGCTCTGGGTAAAAGGAACTGCTGTAAATAGGCTTCAGTAGTCACAGATAGTAAATTATGGAACCAACTTCAACCCAGACAACTCACTACGACTCACTAGGTTTTCAATACATTGCCTACTAACTTTGTTAAATGGTATTTTAAATTGTAGTAAGACCATGCTGGGCTTCCCTGGTAGCTCAGTGGTAAAGAAACTGCCTGCCAATACAGGAGATATAGGTTCAGTCCCTGAGTCCGGAAGATTCCCGTGGATAAGGAAATGGCAACCCACTCCAGTATTCTTGCCTGCGAAATCCCATGGACAGAGGAACCTGGCTGGCTACAGTCTATGGGGTTGCAAAAGAGTTGGACATGACTTAGCAACTAAACAATAAACAAAATGTGGTGATGAGGTATGTGGAGAGGAGGGTTGTTCTGTAATCTTATGATTAGATCTCAGTATCTTAGTCCACACTTCTGGACAGTGAACTTCACAAGCATTCCTCAGGATTTTTTTTCTCTCCACTTACATGTAATAGGAAGATTAGAACTGGCTGAAATTATGTGTTTACTTTCCCTGGTCATTTAGGCCACAATAACACCCCACCAGGCAAGGCTCTGGTTAACAAGTTTCCCCTGAGGGCAGGCCTATTAAGAACAGAATGTTATGGCATATTTCAAAATGATCCCTTTACACTTGTCCCTGATGAAAACCCTCAGGGATTTTACTCCAATACTAAGTATGGGAACCTGGTTGAGCTCCTGGGAGCAAATATCACAATATGTGGGACCCCCCCTCCATGTTTGAGATCCCTAAAGTTTTTAATTTCCAGACTTATCCACATGGAGCCTCCAGAAAATTATCAGTTACAGCTCAGGTTCTCCTACCCTGGCAGTGGTTCCAGTGGCAGCTTCTGCTGGTGAGTCTTTGCTGCAGAAAGCTGTAGCTCCTTGTGTTTGCCATCCTGTCTCTCAGTCTTGGGGGGAGGCATTTGTCTTGTGTCCTCCCTTATTATGGATCCAAGAAGGTTGGTTGATTTTTAAGTCCATTCAGCTTTTTACTTGTTAACAGCTAGTGGTGACTCCTAGTGTTAGTCGCTCAGTTGTGTCCGACTCTTTGCGACCCCACAGACTGTAGCCCTCCAGGTTCCTCTGTCCATAGGGTTCTCCAGGCAAGAATACTGGAGTGGGTTGCCATTTCCTTCTCCAGGCGACTCCTAAGCAGAACCAGAAATTCAATAATTTTCTTTTTATTCCTAAATAAGTGACAAAATTTTTCTTTATCCTTTCATTCGTTTGACAAATATTTGTCGGGCACCTACACCAATCTGCCTGCAAGGCTTTCCAGGATTCGGTCCCTGATTCAGGATGATCCCCTGGAGAAAGGAATGGCTTCCCTTCCATGGGGTCACAAAGACAGGACTGAGCAACTAGCACTTTCACTTACAACTACCCAGACTCGTTCTAAGCACTGGTATTATAACAATGAACAAAACAAACTCATGCTTTCATGGAATTTGTATGATAGTGGAATCTTATAAGTTTAATAGCTTAATAATAAGAATATATCTTGGTGTTAAGGATTTTAAATTTGCCAAGAGCACAATATGTTCTTTTGATATTAAAATTAAATTTTTGTGTCTATTTAACTTTTCTGTAATGACATTGGTTTGAGTCCTCATTTTATTTTCTTAAGCACACACCCTCTATTTTCACTTCATCTTTGGCCTCTTGTTCATTGAACACTGGTTCTTATTAAGTTGTTCAATAGAATGCAACATTTATGAATTATCTTTTATTTTGTATTTTCATTTAGGTTGGACTCTTTTGCATCTAATGCATAATTCCATGTTGTGCTGCAGTATTTCGTGTCATTTGCTTGTTTCATCTTGTTCATTCTCTTACCTCTTTTAACATTTTGTATATATTCTATACTAGGATTCTCTGCTTCTAGTTAGGGTGGAAGGTAGGACACCCTCCCACTGGAGGAAGATCTTCAATCTTTAGATCATTTTTTGATTTGTGGTTCTGCAGCCCTCTTTCCATAAGGAAAAGGCATTATCACCTGTTTCCTTCCAGCAGTAGTGCCTGTTAATCAATGATCAGAGGAAGGAAGAAAAAAATAAGGCTACTTCACCCATGTTGCTTCTTCCTAGATTTAGAGAGGTTAGGGAGAGTTCCATTTGGCCAGTTTGGAAGTTCATCCTCTAGGATTTGGAGTGAAGTAAGAAATATTACTCCTTTTTTACTACTCTCCAGAATCTTTTTCACCCCCCTCAATAACCAGGTTTGAAATGTTTTAATTAAGTCAATGTTTTCTAACCATGGATGTAGCTATGAAGGTTTAAAAATCCTGACATTCAGACTGCATCACAGAACAGTTAAATTAAAATCGTTGCAAACAAAATCCAAGTATAATTTTAAAAAACTCCCAAATTGTTTTCATTGCTTGAGATCCAAGCTTAAGAACCACAGGCTTAGGTTATGCTTCTTTCCTTCTTCAGTGACAGTAGGTGATTTAAAAAAAAAAAAAAAAACCAACCCTTTTTGCTTATTTTGTGATATGCTTTGGGGCAGAAATTCTATGGTAATATTTTAGCCATCTTCATAATAACTTCTTAACAGGAAATTGAAAGCTCGCAATAACTAATTTTTGCTTACATGTTTTTTCATATGTATGATATAGTCCTGCAAAATCCACTTCTGCCTTTCCCTCACTCAATACAGGACTATTTATTATGGGGGATAACCCCCCATATTCCATTTGTGGGTCATATAACAATGTTAACTTTGAATAAAAATAACAGTATAAGTGCTGCAGTTAGATTCAGGATTAGGAAAATCATGCTATGCTAAGTCACTTCAGTCGTGTCCGACTCTGTGCGACCCCATAGACGGCAGCCCACCAGGCTCCCCCATCCCTGGGATTCTCCAGGCAAGAACACTGGAGTGGGTTGCCATTTCCTTCTCCAATGCATGAAAGTGAAAAGTGAAAGGGAAGTCGCTCAGTCGTGTCCGACTCTTAGCGACCCCATGGATTGCAGCCTAACAGGCTCCTCTGTCACTGGGATTTTCCAAGCAAGAGTACTGGAGTGGGGTGCCATTGCCTTCTCTGAGGAAAATCATAAATTCACTTATTCAACAAACATTCGAAAGGGTCAAAAGTCATTTGTGGGATCAAAAGTCATGATTCTCCTCAACAGGAGGAGGGAAGGAGACTACACATATAAGTGTGTTAGAAAAGGAAATAATAGGGGGCTTGGGAGATGCATAAACATATTAGTATGTGCGTGCTAAGTCGCTTCCGTTATGTCTGACTCTTTGTGACCCTTTGACTGTAGCCTGCCAGACTCCTCTGTCCTTGGGATTCTCCAGGCAAGAATACTGGAGTGGGTTGTGATTTCCTCCTCCAGGGGATCTTCCTGACCCAGGGATCAAACCTGCATCTCTTATGTCCCCTGCATTGGCAGGCAGGTTCTTTACCAAGTAGGAAAAGAGAATCCAGTGAAGGCTACTTAGAGAATTCAGAGAAATAGGAGGGCAATTGTAATGTAAGCTTCAGAAGAGTAGAAAGTGTGTCTAAATGGTTCATTTTGTACCTTCAGTGCTTAAAATGGTGGCAAGCACAACTGAGTAATTTATATAGATTTGTGAAATGAATGAATGGTTGGATGGATGGATGAAAAAGAAGTACTATTTCATGATTGCCAAGAGAAGAGTGGCTGCTCATATGCCACCAAGAGTCGTTCTTGAATTGATTGTAAAATCTATTTTCATTTGATCACTGGGGAAACGCGGAAGGCATCTCATATTTACATGGGAAGGCAATGAAAAAGTGGAGGCAGTTTACATGGATTCCCTTCTCCAAAAGTTAGCAATGAAGAAAAAAAGAAAGTTTGGGGGGGTGGGGGGTTGGTTAAGGGACAGTAATAAGTGCTAATACACATTAGCAGTATTTCCAATGAAACCCTTCATTATGGAACCCTTTTTTACCTAAGAACATCTTAAGGGACTAGTGTTGCCCATAAGGTGCTTTGGAAAATATGCTTTAAAGTAAAAATTCTTTGAGAATGTTCATGTCTAGGTTCTTTTTATTTGACATAAGCTCTATTAAAAGATAAGCCATATTTTTGTTTAATTACCACTTTCTGTTTATACTGCAAATATGCAACAGGTGATTTTAATTTATAATTTAAATAGGATTTAAGGGAAAGAATTTAAGCCTTATAGTTCTGAGAGTAACAACTGGACTAGAATGCTGTTCCACCACATATTAGCCAAACAATCTTGCACAGCTTACTGAATCTGTTGAGCTCCCTTACTCTACCTCATCAGTGAGACAATAATCAACTGTGTAGCAGATCCAGCAGAGAAATAGCAGTATAATTAAAAGAGCTAGTCTCCACAAATCGCTAGAGGATTATAACATAAACATGTAGAATGAGCTAAAAAGCATGCAGTCAATTGAAATGCCTAGGAACAACAAAGAGAAAAAAAATTTTAAGCCCAAAGTGATTTGTTGGGGAGAGAGGTGTCACAGATTGTGCTTATCCTTGAGGGTGGGCAGGAGCACAAGGTGTGTAGAAGACAACAAATGATAATTAGTTAATTAACTTGGTCTGGCTCAGAGAGCAACCTAAACTTCTATGGAAACCGACATTTCTCCTTTTTGCTGCTTCTTAGTAAAATATCAAGTTGCTTTGTAAAGTACATTTTTTAAATGATTAACTTAAGCCTCTGATCAGCAAGTAAGCTTACCATGAACTAAGCAGAAGGGTTTAGGGTCATATCTGTTTTATCTCACATGAAAAGGATGTAACACAATAGGATGCTCTTCATTCATAAGGAACAAAACTAAGACAATACTATTTAGAGAAGCATTTAGCACCATAGGTTTGGAGATCCTGTGTTTGATTCTGGCTCTTGAACTCAGTAGTCATATAATCTTTGACAAGTAGCTTGATATCTCTGAGTATCAAGCTCATCATTTCTATGATGGGCGTAAAAAATACAAGCTCTTAATTTTCTTTTGAATATTTTGATAGTGCATAAAACACTTAGCATAGTGCTTGTTCACCTAATCCATATTTATACAAAGCTAATTTTCAGTGAATGGTATCTATTGCTAATAATATTATAATATTGTTCCCATCCAAAGTGTATGGTCTTTGGATTCAATCAGATCTAAGTTTAAATTCTGGCTCCATCACTTTTTGGTTATGTGATCTCAGAAAGTTGCTTAACAATATCCTGAGTCTCATCTTCATATTTAAAGTAACTATAACAATATCTGGGGCTTCCTAGGTGGCTCAGTAAAGAATCCGCCTGCCAAACAGGAGACACAAGTTCGACCCTTGGGTCAGGAAGATCCCCTGAAGAAGGAATGACAACCCACTCAAATATTCTTGCCTGGGAAATCCCCTGAAAGAGGAGCGTGGTGGGCTACAGACCTTGGGGTTGCAACACAGTCGGACATAACTTAGCGACTAAACCACCACACCACCATAATAATTGCCACATCTTTGTGATGGTCAAGGTTAAATGAAATAATGCTGGTTCCCTTTTTACCACTTTCCCTGGAAAATAACCAAATTTTTATCATGCAGTCCAAGGCCCTTCGTGGTCTGGCCCCTAGCTCTTTTCCTAGTCTGAGCTTTTTCTCTTTTCCTTCCTCCTCTCTCTAACTCCTATGCCTCCCACTTCATAAGCTTCCACTCTTAGAACCGGGATTTGTTCTGTAAAGAAACAGCCCCATTTGAGATTCTAACCGAGGATGATAAAGAAAGCGCCACATCTGATCTTGATAATTAAAGTCAAAAGCTCTCTTCTATCAAGATTCCTAGTCACCTTGGAGAGGGCTTGATCTCTTGCAACACTAGACACTGTCAACCTCCCTTGTTGAAAAAGTCTTATTACTTTGGCTTTAAACACACACACACATACACATGGTGTTTCTCATTCTTTTCTTCCCTGTTCTTTCCCTCTCTTGCCAGTTTTTCCTCTTCCATTGTCTTACCTTTTAGTGGTTGCCCAACACAGGGACAGTGATGACTTGACAATCATGGGTGCGCACGTGCTAAGTCGCTTCAGTCATGTCCGACTCTTTGCGACCCTGTGGACCACAGCCTGCCAGACTCCTCTGTCCATGGCATGCTCCAGGCAAGAATACTGGAGTGGGTTGCTGTGCCCTTCTCCAGGGGGTCGTCCCAACCCAGGCATCAAACCTGCGACTCTTATGTCTCCTGCATTGCATTGGCAGGCAGGTTCTTTACTACTAGCGCCACCTGGGAAGCCCATGACAATCACAGGGTTGTTGTGAACATGAAATGTAATTAACAGAACTCAGTTTTAGCTGATTGTTGCCTTGCAGAACATGAGCTGAGTGTTGCTAATATTTTCTGAATTTTTTCAAGAGCACCTAGATTTTTATGTAAATTATCTTGATTTTTAAGGTTGCCAACAAGTTAAAAAAAAAAAAAAAAGGTGTTTATGTTGAAAAATGCCTGAATTCACTCTGTGGGCCATCGTTTACAACCCAGCTCTAGGATATTTGGATAACACTGCTTATGATTCTTGTGTGCATGTTGAGGCTTACAAGGACTACACCTGTGAACTCATCTTGACCATATTCTATGTACCTGGCACAGTGTCTGGCACATAGCAGGCACATAATAAATACACATTGAATGAACAAGTTGCACGGATGTCTCCCTTTATAGCTAAACTTACTCACTGTTAGTCAATCTAATAGTTGGCAAAACCTTTTGCTTTCATTCTTAGATTGGTTCCTGTTAAAGGTCTGCTATTGGTATTTTCCAGCTGTTACATGTTGCTATTTTTAGTACTTTGCTTTATGGTTGGTTTCAAAATATTCTGGATACATCCTGCTTGTGTCAAGGCATTGTCATCACACTCCTTCAACTGCCCTGTCATCACTTTTGTTTTTTGGCATCACCCTTTTCTACAACATAACATTCCCAGGACAGGGGAAATGGTTTTTACTGTCTAAGGAATGACAGGACTAGCCTAGGATTGTTTCCTCCCCACCAGAGCATCTTCCTTGTAGGATGGTTGTTTCCAATTCTTCATTCATTCAAAGGTAAATCATCAAAAAAGTCATTGAAAGTATAATTGTGTGCCTGGCACAGAGAAGAAAAGGCAAATAAATCTAACCTTCAATTTCACAGAGCTTACAGGCAAGTAAAATAGATGATAAGAGAAAAGTGTATTGTGTGCTAGAAAGAGAAGAAACCATACACAGGAGAGGCAGTATAGCCAAGTGGTTAAGGGAAATGGTTAAGTGGTTCTGAAGCAAATTCCCCAGCTTTTCCAAGTTTGGCTTCACTACTTACCATCTGTTTAACAAGTTATTTAAGGTCTCTGTGGCTTGGTTTCTCCATTTGCAAAGTAAGGTGTGAGGAATCTACCCTGTAGGATTTTTATGAAGATTTATGTAACTTAGTATGTGTAGAATGCTTAGCACAGTGTGGTATAAAGTAAGTGCTCAATAAACATTATCTGTTACTACTGCAGAATGTGTGCTTAACCCCGTGTGTGTGGTGATTGGTGTGTGGAGGTTAAAGAGGACTAAAGTCAGGAAGATTTCCCTGATTTAATTATTAACCTAAGTGTTGAAGATTTATTTCTGTAACAAATATTCATTGGTTATTTACTATGCACCCTGCACTAGATAAGTAAGTTTAAAGCAAGAGGTTGGAAAATATGGAAATAAAATTTCCCAGGCAATGGGAACAGCCCGTTCAAAGTCATGAAGATGTGAGAGGTCAAGATAAGTTCAGTGAGAGGGAGAAAAGGGTGAGAGGTGAAAAGGCGTAAGAAATGAGAAAAGAAACTACTGAGGACAAGGGTTTCAAACTGTACTGACATCTGTAGTACAACTTTTGAAATTCATTCCATAGACACAGCAGGCCAAAGAAAGTTTTAGCAGAGAAGTGATATTATCTGATTTGTGTTCTTCACTCAATACACTGGTGATCATATTAATCTGAGCAAACTCAATTTTATTTAGGAAGTGAGACCTCCCTCCAAACTCCTTACAGGAGAGGGGTAGGATGGTTTTCTATGCAAATCAAAACCAATGGATTTTGAAATAAAAGCACTCAGAAAGTAAGAAGTAAAAGTAGGTTTCCCATATATGCACTATAAGGACTTCCCTCGTGGCTCAGACGGTAAAGCGTCTGCCTACAATGCGGGAGATCTGGGTTCTATCCCTGGGTTGGGAAGATCCCCTGTAGAAGGATATGACAACCCACTCCAGTACTCTTGCCTGGAAAATCCCATGGACAGAGTAGCCTGGTAGGCTACAGTCTATAGAGTCGCAAAGAGTCAGACACGACTGAATGATTTAACTTACTTACTTACTTATATGCAATATAAATACTACTTTGATTTGGAGCATGAGGTATATATCTCAAAATAAACACCTGATAATACACAAGGCTCTCAATGCAATGAGGCTTCCCTCCTGGCTCAGTAGTAAAGAGTCTGACTGCCAAGCAGGAGACATGGGTTAGATCCCTGGGTCGGAAAGATCGTTTCAAGGATATAGCAACCCACTCTAGTATTCTTGCCTGGGAAAATTCCATGGACAGAGGAGCCTGGCGGGCTACAGTCCCTGGGGTTGCAAAGAGTCAGATATGACTTAGCCAATGAGCACACACTCAGTGAAATAATCAAGTCTAGCCTGGCTCTTCTGGATCTATTTTATATCCCTTTTGTGTCTCATTCATTTATTGAATCAACATTTAATGTGCCAGACACGGCTATAGGCACTTGGGATGAACAACAACAACAAAGAGTTCTCGTCTCTAGAAGACAATAAGCCTTAAACATAACATGTAAATTACATTAAATATTTTTTAATTCTTGAAATTAAAAAACGAAACAGTAAGAAAAACTGAAATCACCCATGCAAGATAGGAATCATAATAGCATGGTTTCAACAAGGAATGAAAAGAGGTGCAAAACCCCCTGCAGTGTAAAGTGTAAAATTCCAAAAAAACCTCAAGGGTGAATGCAAAGCCCTGTCTGGACATGGCTCTAAGCAGCAGAGTCACCCTGAAAATCTGTGTCTGTGTGGGTGTATATAATTTACATATATATATATATATATATATCTGTGTGTGTGTGTGTGTGTGATTTACAAAGCCGATGTAACAAGCCTACTTTAAACAATGTGATATGTGCAAGGCATAAAATGGACTGGACTATTTTCTCCCCTTATTTCCACAATAACAATTGTGGGGTTAGTGGTGATGGTAGTGTGTGGGTGTGTTTTGGACAGCAACTTTTGCTTTGGAACAGTGCTGGCCAGAACCCTATTCTTCTATAATCTGACTCGATAACAGCCCAATCCGGCAGGAACCGCTGTTTTTTCTTACCACAAAAACAAACCTCTTCCACAAGCTAGTATCCTCGAGCTGCGTCCTTCATCACCAAACCATCCTTTATGGAGTCCTGACTCCAAGGGAAGAATGCCACCTACCGAACCAGCCTCCCTAGTCAGCCAGTCCTGCAAAGTACGGCGTACTTTGCCCGAGTAAGCTCCAAATCCCTTCCCTCTGATTATTCTCTGGCCTTTAAAAAATTTGCCACTATTTGGGCTGACAGGAAGTTATGCTCTCAGCGCAGATATCTGATAAACACTTCCACATATTGTAGCCTTCTCAACAGCTAAGCCAAATTTCAGAGCCCTCTCTCTGCCGCATTTTCCTTAATTGAGCTTACACGCTTGGAATGCCCGGGTTTCTGCAGCCTGCAGACAGCGGAAACCGCCGGTGCAAATCGTGCGGGGACTGCCGCCGGGGTGCAAATCGTGCGTGGGCTGCAGAGCCCGCGCCGGTCCGGGAGCAGGCTAGCGTGCGGGACCGCGGGCTTCCACTGTGCGGCCCTCAGCGACGTGCGCCTCCATCCCCGG
>NW_011495045.1:4217005-4223438 GCF_000754665.1 Bison bison bison | reverse complement strand
CGGCACCCCCGGGCTCGTCGTGTCTAGAGTCAGTGTCGCTCTCCTAGTGAGCCGGGCGGCCGCCCTCTCCGTCCTCATCCGCCGCCCTCCTCCCTCAGGCGGGGCTCGCGGGCCGCTTTGGCGCCATCGCCCTCCCCAGCCCCGCCGGGTGCCCGGCCCCGGGGTTCCCCGAGGTCCCTCAGGCGCTCATCGGCACCTGACGGGGTCAGCTCCGAGATCGCCAGGGCCGAGGCGATCCGCCCTGGCGCGGCGACCGCGCGTTGGGAAGGTAGGCGGCCGGAGAGCAGCGCCCGTGGGGCTCTCAGCCCCTCACCTGGACGCGGCCCCGCGGCCGCTCCGCGGGGTTTTGCAGGGCGAGGGGCGGCCGGGTGGGGTGCTTGCAGGCGGGGGAACGAGACCCGGAATGACCCCGGGTCACTGCAAGGCGGTGGTCAGCCTTTGCAGCTGTGCTGGGGATGCTAACGGTTGACGCCCGGGGACGCGGAGGGCCAGTTCGGCTGGGAACCGGACTGGAGGGGCAGGTGGGCGGCGGCGGTGGGGCCCGCAACCTGCGCTCGTCCGCTGGCCCCCGGGGCTCCGCGGGGCCGTGTTGCGGGAGGTGCGCGCGGCCCCTATCAGAGCCGGGAGCAAGGATGCGGGCAACAACTTGTAGCGTTCCTTTAGGATAAACGCGGCCGCCGAGCGGCGTGCTGACTCCAATCGGGTCAGGTTTCTTTGGAATGGTTCCCTCAGCAAGTGCAAGCGGTCGCGAGCTGCCGGCCTCTGCGGCTTGGCTCTCGGAGGAATTGATTTGGGTGTTTCTAGCCTTTTCTGCTCTCGCTCCTCCCCTCCCCCTTCTGATATTTGGCCGTTTTTGCTCTGTGTCCTGGTGGTGACCTTCCAGCTTCTGTTGGGGGAAAACAAAAGAAAAATGGGACTAGCGGGATAATCTAAGTCATCCTTAAAAAACATCTTGAGGAATGCTTCAATACGTTTGTATCATTGGAACCTTAAGGGGCTACGCAGGCTCCCTCGTTGTCCGGATCTTACTGCCTTTCATGATTTTGCCCAGCAGAATCCTGGGTTGGCTGGAGGTCAGTAGAAAAGAAGTGAGGTTGGTGCGGAGTGTAGAAGTTTCTGTGAGCACCCAGGGACCTTGACCCTGTTGCAGAGCCATCTAGGAGTGTCAGTGAACTTGATGATGTATCTGCTGTAGTGCTGGCTCTGTCTTTGATATATGGAGGCTGCGGTTTGTCCTTGTCGCTTTTCCCCTTCAGATATGCAGAGAGAGAGAGAGAGAGAGAATTTGCTAGGTTGGCATTGTATGACTATTCAGTAATCAACATAGTTTAAAAGCAAATTTTATTCTTGTAAACTTAAGAAATAGGGGAAAATAAAGTATTTGTATGCCAGAACACATCTCATCTTTTTTTTTTTTTTTTTTTGGCTAATGGTAATTAAGCAAGAAAGCATGAGAGTAGCTTGACCAATCAAGAAGTATTTCTTCAATAAATGAAAGATTGTTGTGCATCTTAAGCCATTTTTGTCCTGCATTATAAAACGTAATGATTTGTCACACTATCAATCCAGTCTTTTTCTTTTTCTTTTTTAAAAAAGGAAATAGGTTTTGCCTGCTTGGTCTTTCTACAGCTTTTTACTCCCTTTAGGGCAAAAGCAAAATTGAAGACTTGTGTTTATTGAAGAACTGCTTTTTATATTTTTACTTTTAATATTTTAACATATGTTATATATTTTCTTTTAATATTTTTCCAGAAATGTGCATCTCTGCCTGTTTTAAATGTGAGTAGGTGTATCTGTTTGATTTGAGACCTCCATAGCAATAGTAATTAATTATAATAAAATTTCCAAATTGTAACTCAGAATCATTGCCATTTACACTCTCATGGACCACAATCTTCTTGTATCCCAAATACTCAGCATATTGATCTTTTTTATGTTTCCTCTTACCTTTTTAGTGCTTGGTAGTCCTAGTGAATCATGAGACTTATTTCTTAAAATGTCTACTATGCTGTTGTACTACTGCTGTTAATTACTGAGACTTGGATCAGTGTTGTTGAAATTGTCAGTTGCAGTCAGCATTTTAAAAAATGAAATAGAACAGAAAGTATTGGCACAGTAGTAGGGGTAAAGATTGCTTTGTATGACTTTTTGCTCTGTTTTATTTATGTATATGTATGTGCATTTGGGGTAGTGGAGAAAAATGTGTTTCTTACTGAATATTCAGCATTTTTTAAAGACAATGTTATTGGCCAGACTACTGTATGGAATGGGTTCACTTGGCTTTTAGTCCTATCTCTGTTACTATCTGAGTGATGTTGAGGAAATCACTTGCTTTAGTTTCCTCATTCGTAAAAGGAGTATCAAAGAGAAGATAGTGGTGCAAGTGCTTTGAAAAGTGTATATAGCAGACTATTACATCTTTTACTTTATGAAAACAAGTTGATTTTAATTAATAGTCCCTGAAGGACAAGCAAAACTGTAGCATCTTTCAAACTAGTCATCCTGAAAATTAAAATCCAGTGGTACTGCTGTTGTGTAGAATATGGTTCATATTCCTAGGAACTACTATTGAAAAGGCAGTTTTGCACAGTGTGGTGAAATTTGGAGTTTGATGACCTGGTAAATAGATGGGGAAACAGTGGAAACAGTGTCAGACTTTATTTTTGGGGGCTCCAAAATCACTGCAGATGGTGATTGCAGCCATAAAATTAAAAGACGCTTACCCCTTGGAAGGAAAATTATGACCAACCTAGACAGCATATTAAAAAGCAGAGACATTACTTTGTCAACAAAGATCTGTGTAGTCAAAGCTATGGTTTTTCCAGTAGTCATGTATGGATGTGAGAGTTGGACTATAAAGAAAGCTGAGTGCCAGAGAATTGATGCTTTTGAACTGTGGTGTTGGAGAAGACTCTTGAGAGTCCCTTGGACTGCAAGGAGATCCAACCAGTCCATCCTAAAGGAGGTCAGTCCTGGGTGTTCATTGGAAGGACTGATGCTGAAGCTGAAACTCCGATACTTTGGCCACCTGATGCAAAGAGCTGACTCATTGGAAAAGACTCTGATACTGGGAAAGATTGAGGGCAGGAGGAGAAGGGGACGGCAGAGGATGAGATGGTTGGACGGCATCACCGACTCAATGGACATGGGTTTAGGTGGACTCCAGGAGTTGGTGATGGACAGGGAGGCCTGGCATGCTATGGTTCACAGGGTCGCAAAGAGGCGGACATGACTGAGCAACTGAACTGAACTGACCTGGTTCAAGTCTACATTGTGTTTGTACTAGCCTTCAAATCTAGGTCAGTTACTTAACCTTTCCAGTTTCCTATTTGTAAAATGAAAATAACAGTAGTATGTAACTCTCAAGATAGAAAAATTTAATGTGAAATGGAGTGAATATTAGCATATGTTAGCTCTTATGTTTGTACTTCCCACCGTGTTTGTAATTCACACTACCTTGTCCCAGTTGTTTAAGCCAAAAATCTGGTATTTATGTCCTCAGTCTACAACAACCATCGGAAATGCTCGTCCACTGTCACTTCAAAACATACCTTGAATTTCTTCACTTCATCTCCACTGCTGTCATTGTAGTCCAAGCCAAACCACTATCATCTCTCACTTAAACCTTTGCAGAAATCCGCTAACTTGTCTAACACCTTTTTGGTTTTTACCTGACCCAGTCACCATTTAGAAGCTCCAGAGTGATCTTCAAAAATGTAAATTGATCATGTTTCTAACTGTGTAAAATCGTGTTGTGGCTTTCTGTCATATTTAGAATAAAATTGAAACTCCTCTTTTTAGCCCTCCCTACTCCTCTCACCTCATCTGCCTTTCCTGCCTTGTTTGTGTATTCTCCAGCCACATGGGCCTTCTTTTTCACACATCAAGTCATCAAATCCATTCTGTTCTGAGGCTTTGGTGTTGCTATTGTCTTTTTTTTTTTTTTTGCCACAGATCTTTGCAGTGTTGATTCTTTCATGTCATTCCCATCTTAGGTTTTCCCAGAGGCCTGTTCTGATTACCCAAGTGGAAGTTGCCCCTCAGTCATGCCCTGTGCCTTTTGTTTTGTTCTTATCTCAGTATTCAGTCTTGCCTTGTATATTCTTATTTCCTTCTTGGTTGTGTTACCTGAACCGCTCACCAGATTGTGAACACCATGAGACTAGGGACGTTTTCTGTGTTGTTCAAGGCTGCTGCCTCAGTTCCTAGGACAGTGCTCCATATTATGTGTGTGTCAGTCGCTCAGTCGTGTCCAACTCTTTGTGACCCCACAGACTGTATCCCTCCAGGCTCCTCTGTCCATGGGATTTTCCAGGCAAGAATAAGTTGCTATTTCCTTCTCCAGGAGATCTTCCCAACCCAGGGTTCAAACCCAGGTCTCCCACATTGCAGGCAAACTCTTTACCATCTAAGCCACCAGGGAAGCTATATATTAGGTACTTGTTAAATATAAGCTGGGTTATGTACAGCAGTCAGCAGGAATAGATATGACCCTCTTGTTCAGGGTTTATGATTTATAGCAAGATCAGCAAATCTTTTCAGAGAGCCAGATAGTGAATAATTTAGGTTTGTAGACCATAAGGTCTCTGTTGCAGCTACCTACTATGCCACTGTCATGCTAAAGCATCCATAGACAATATATAAATAAGTGGGCATAACTATATCCCAATAAAACTTTATTTAGAAAAATAAGAGGTAAATCTGTTGTGTAGTTTGCTGACGCCTGGAGCAT
This sequence comes from Bison bison bison, assembly GCF_000754665.1. Lineage (NCBI taxonomy): Eukaryota > Metazoa > Chordata > Mammalia > Artiodactyla > Bovidae > Bison > Bison bison. Next base: position 4,218,706 of record NW_011495045.1, on the reverse strand, counting down.
GACTGTTAACTGGAACTTTCGACAATGGCAAAACCAGTCTTTATTTACAATGTCCAATTTAATGGACACTAGCTGTTACGTTGGAGAAGGCGATGGCACCCCACTCCATTACTCCTGCCTGGAGAATCCCATGGATGGAGGAACCTGGTGGGCTGCAGTCCATGGGGTTGCAAAGAGTCGGACACGACTGAGTGACTTCCCTTTCACTTTTCACTTTCATGCATTGGAGAAGGAAATGGCAACCCACTCCAGTGTTCTTGCCTGGAGAATCCCAGGGATGGGGGAGCCTGGTGGGCTGCCGTCTATGGGGTCACACAGAGTCGGACATGACTGAAGTGACCTGGCAGCAGCAGCAGCAGCAGCAGCTGTTACGTAGCTATTGAGCTCTTGATGTGTGGCTGGTACAACTGAGCAATTAAAAAATTTTAACAGATTTTTGAGGTATACTTGGCATACAGTAAGCTGTACATGTTTAAAGTACATAAATCAATAGGTTTTGGCACATTATACAACTCAGATACCATGACCACAGCCAAGATAATGAACATATTTATCATTCCTTAAAGTCTCCTCATGTCCCTTTCTAATCCCTTTGTCCCCTCCCAATTTCTAGGCAACCACTGGTCTGCTTTCTGTCACTGTTGGTTAATTTGCGTTTTAAAGAATTTTATGTAAATGGAATCATACTATGTATTCTTTTTGTTTGTCTTCTTTAATTCAGTTTAATTATTTTGAGATTCACCCATTTTATTTGTGTGCAGATCAGTACTCAGTAGTATTCTATCATGTGGATAAAGCACAGTTTGTTTATCCATTCACCTATTTATGGCTATTTTGTTTTTTTCCTGGTTTGGGATACTATGAACAAAGCTGCTCTGAACATTCATGTACAAGTCTTTGTATGGACTTGTGCTTTCACTTCTTTTGGAAAAATACTTAAATGTTGAGCCTGGGTCATAATTTAAGTGTATGTTTAACGTTTTAATAAACTGTCAAATTATTTTCCAAAGTGGTTTTACATTCCCATTAACAGTGCGTAAAAGTCCAATTTCTCTACATCTTCACCAACACTTATTATCTGTCTTTTTTATTTTGATCATCCTAGAGGATAGAAGGTCTTCCCTGGTGGCTCAGTGGTAAAAAAAATCCATCTGCCAATGCAGAGATACCAGAGATGCTGTTTCAATCCCTGAGTTAGGAAGATCCCCTGGAGAAGAAAATGGCAACCTACTCTAGTATTTCTGCCTGGGAAATCCAATGGACAGAGGAGCCTGGTAGACAGCAGTCCATGGGGTCGCAAAGGGGTCAGACCCAACTTAGTGACTAAATAACAACAGAGGGTAGAAAGTTGTATTTCATTTTGGATTTGATTTACATTTCCCTAGAGGCATCTGTTCCCATCACTTCATGGGAAATAGATGGGGAAACAGTGGAAACAGTGGCTGATTTTATTTTGGGGGGCTCCAAAATCACTGCAGATGGTGATTGCAGCCATGAAATTAAAAGACACTTACTCCTTGGAAGGAAAGTTATGACCAACCTAGACAGCATATTAAAAAGCAGAGACATTACTTTGTCAACAAAGATCTGTCTAGTCAAGGCTGTGGTTTTTCCAATGGTCATGTATGGATGTGAGAGTTGGACTGTGAAGAAAGCTGAGTGCCGAAGAATTGATGCTTTTGAGCTGTGGTGTTGGAGAAG
>NW_011495045.1:4185616-4216905 GCF_000754665.1 Bison bison bison | reverse complement strand
GTTTGGGTGAACTCCAGGAGTTGGTGATGGACAGGGAGGCCTGGCGTGCTGCGATTCATGGGGTCGCAAAGAGTCGGACACAACTGAGCAAGTGAACTGAACTGAACTAACTCTTTTACTGATGAAAAAGATCATGCAATAAAAAGATTCCAGGAAATGGGAGCAGTTGTTCAAAGGTCCTGAGGTAGCAAAGCACATAATATGTTTGAGGACCTAGTTTGTAAATGCTGTAAAAGAAGTCAGTCACTTAATAGCTACATTTATTATTTTAACCTCAAGGGGGATCACCTAGCTGGTTCATCCACCTGTCTTTGTTAGTGGGATGATTTGACTGTTTCCAAAAATAGAAAGTTTTCCGTAATTGAGGCTCTTGAAAAGAATAGACAGTAGATTTGTATGGTATTTTCTAAAAGTGTGATTCTAGAGTACAATATTAATATCAGCAATAGATAATGCATTATGGATAGAATCCTGGATAACATATCCTTGAGCGCATCCCTGTTTGAATAAAACAGTTTTTGTGAAATGAAATGGCAGCACTTATTAGAATGATTTTAGTTAGGGATGATGATTTTTATAATTTTCAAGCCCCCAGACCCGTTGGTTTCACACACTAATTGAAAAGTCTTTAAATAAGATAGGTTTTGAGGAGGGAAGAGAGACTTGTAGGCACAGAAAATCAAAGCAAAAGGATTTAAAAATAGCTCCAACATTAAAAAGTATAACTGCTACTGCTGCTGCTAAGTCGCTTCAGTTGTGTCTGATTCTGTGCGACCCCAGAGACGGCAGCCCACCAGGCTCCCCCGTCCCTGGGATTCTCCAGGCAAGAATACTGGAGTGGGTTGCCATTTCCTTCTCCAATGTATGAAAGTGAAAAGTGAAAGTGAAGTCACTCAGTCGTGTCCGACTCCTAGCGACCCCATGGACTGCAGCCTACCAGGCTCCTCCATCCATGGGATTTTGCAGGCAAGAGTACTGCCATTACACACTTCATTCTGGCTTTTATTTCTACATTCTCTGTGTCCAAATGTGTTTATAGCAACTCATGGTAGAACACCCCTGAGAGCCAATTTTAAACCATGTGTGTGTCTTGCCCTGGGGTTTGAATGAAACATCTTGGTGAGTAAGACTTCTAATTCTTTGGAACTGAGAAAAATATTATGCCCATAGTTAAGCCCGTATCCTACTGAACACTTTGTGATGTTATTCACAAAGTGAGTGGCATAAAATCAGGTACCTGAGAGATTGTTTTGGCTAAGAGCAGTCTGGAAATACCAAAAACTGAAATAGATTTTGTTTCTAATCAGAAACATCCTCTGTTAAACTGGTGTGACCTCTGAACTTCTGTGTTTTGTTTTTGTTTCTTTGTTTGTAAAATGGGGATAATAATCCATATCCTGTATATCTCACAAGGTTGTTTTTTATGGGTCAAAGGAGAAAATATATAAAAACTTCCGAAAAAATGCAGAAGCCATCAGGAATTTTTCACAAGTACCAGGTGAAAGTACCTATAAAGCAATAAAAAGAGTTTTATTTCCTTGGATTTAATACAAGAACATTTACATGCAAATGAGTGAATGCTATTTGTCTTATTCAGCTCAGGTTGCTATAACAAAATACAGTCATCTGGAGGCTTAAACAACAGACAGTTATTCCCTGCAGTTGTGGAGGTTGTGAATTCCCATGATCTGGGTGCCAGCCAGTTCAGTTGCTGGTGAGAGTCTTCTTCTTGGCTTTCAATTATTGTCGTGTCCTCACATGGGAGATTGAGTGAGAAGAAAAGCAGTGAAGGAGATGAGGGAAAGACGGGGAGGGAGAGATGGAGATGGAGTTGGATATCTTTGGTTTCTTCTTACAAAGGCACTAACCTTGTCAGAGCAGCCCCACTCTCAAGACTTCATCTAAACCTAATTACTTCCCAGAGACCCCTGCCTCGTAGTAACGTTCCATTGGGGGTCAGCACTTCATCATATGGATTTAGGGGGCACAAGTATAATAATTAGATCCATAACATGCATCATCAAAGCAGTCACCCTTGAAGGTCATAAATATCAAATATTCTAAGGTAGAAGCTTGAGGAAAAAAGGTAAGAGTTTACTGTTTGTAATATATGGAAGAGGAAAGGAAAAGTTTTATAAACTTCTTTGAGTAAATGCCTCACTATACATAACATACGTAAGCTGCATGGTAGGCGTTGTTAATAATGCACTCTTAGAGGAAAGGCAGGGAGCCCTCCAGGGCTGTGTGTGGCAAGCAGCAGAGCTGAAAATTTGAACCCAGATTTTCCGACTCTGTTTCTCTTTCCAGCTAGACTACAGATGCATTTTCTATTAATTGCAACATAAGATGTAGGAGAGAGTAGATTTGAATTTTACATAACCAGTGGAGCAAAGCAGATCTGAGAAGTTTTTCTCCTGAGAGGTAATTTTGCCCTTCGGAGAGCAGAGTCTCTACCTTCTCTGTGTACCACTGAATATTACATCCAGTACCGCCATTAGATAAAGGTACCAGTCAGGGTTCTTCAGAGAAACAGACAGGGGTAGGAGTCCCTTGATTGCCATCCACAGGGAGGAAGGTGGTGTAGTCTTTCCTGAGAACCAGAGGAAATGAGATGCTCTAGCTGGACAGTGAGGGCGGAAAAAGGGGGCAAATTCCTCTTTCCTCCACTTCTTGTTCTGTAAAGGCGAATGATGAATGATTGAATGATGGGGAGGAAACCTGCTTTACTGACTGCTTATTCAAATGCTAACATCATCTTGAAAATACCCTCACAGACACACCCAGAGATAATACGTAACCTGGGCATGGCTGTGGACATGTTGACACATGTCAATAATAATAATAATAAGTTGACACAATATTAACCTTCATAGTAAATATGGACTAATAGTGACAATCAGGGACACAATCATTGATAATCTCTTTGGAAATTTGTGGTAATTTTGCTTTGCTATCTGTCATTTTCAGGTATTTTATATAAGGCGCTCATATTTCAGGCAGAGAAGGCAATGGCACCCCACTCCAGTACTCTTGCTTGGAAAATCCATGGACGGAGGAGCCTGGTGGGCTGCAGTCCATGGGGTTGCTAAGAGTCAGACACGACTGAGCGACTTCACTTTGACTTTTCACTTTCATGCATTGGAGAAGGAAATGGCAACCCACTCCAGTGTTCTTGCCTGGAGAATCCCAGGGATGGGGGAGCCTGGTGGCCTGCCGTCTATGGGGTCACACAGAGTTGGATACGACTGAAGTGACTTAGCAGCAGCAGCAGCAGCATATTTGAGGAGCTCTTCAGGAGACCTTCTTTCCATGCTGATATCTCAGTCCTGCTTGCTGTTGGAAATTTTGGCATGTTCTCCAAACTCAAAGAACTATAGTTCAAGTTATGTGTGGGTGCACTGAATCCTGTGTCTTAGATGTTTCCACCATGGAAAATTGGGTGTGGGAAATGTAGCTGAAACTCTCAATTCAGTAAACATTTTAATACGATAAATCTTGAGTGTAAGAAAAAGCTTGCTTCCATAGTAAATTTTCACTTATGATGTGAACACAATAGTGCATTTTAACATAGCAAAAGAAAACTTATTATTTTGTGACTCTAACATTCATGTATTAGAAGAGAATACATTGTTTTTTATAAAATGAAAATTATAATTTATTTCTATACATCTATGTAAAAAATACTTGTCAACTTTGAAGATTGAGTCCTCACAGAGAGTTGTAGCTTATTGACCAGAAATTCACAAGTCACAGATTCCTAAGCAGTGCAGTTGTTGCTTTTTGGTTCTGAAGTGAAGGTTGTTATGAAGCACTTTATCACTCTCCGTCCCTTCACTGTTCTAATTTTAGGATTTGGTGGAAGGTCTGCAGGGCAAGAGGTGGAATATGTTTAGTAGCCTGGGAGAAGTGAGACAGCTGATGGCACCTTCAGAAAAGGAAACCTTGAACTTGGATAATCTGGGTTCTGAATCCTTTCCCTCTCCTCATGCTGCCATCCAGGACTTGATGGCTGTTCCTTTGGACATAAAGTGGTCTTGTGCCTTATAGGGCCACATACCACTTAATGAACATACTGCTGCTGCTAAGTCACTTCAGTCGTGTCCAACTCTGTGCAACTCCATACACGGCAGGCCACCAGGCTCCCCCGTCCCTGGGATTCTCCAGGCAAGAACACTGGAGTGGGTTGCCATTTCTCCAATGTGTGAAAGTGAAAGTGAAGTCGCTCGGTTTCGTCCAACCCTCAGCGACCCCATGGACTGCAGCCCACCCGGCTCCTCTGTCCATGGCATTCTCCAGGCAAGGGATACTGGAGTGGGTAGCCATTCTCTCTCCAGGGATCTTCCCAACCCAGGATAGAACCCCGGTCTTCCCCATATTGCAAGAGGATTCTTTACTATCTGAGCCACCAGGGAAGCCCAAAGAGACATTGCTGCAAAGGGGGCTGCTGCTGCTGCTGCTAAGTCACTTCAGTCCTGTCCGACTCTCTACGACCCCATAGACGGCAGCCCACCAGGCTCCACCATACCTGGGATTCTCCAGGAAAGAGTACTGGAGTGGGTTGCCATCGCCTTCTCCGCAAAGGGGGTTATGCATACTTATATGTACATAGAGTCATATACACAGTGCTTTGAAGATATATATGTACATTTTATTAGTGTGATTTGATGGAGTTTGGAGTTTCGTGACTCATATCCCTCAGTCTCCTGAGTATTTGACAAAAACCTCTGTTACAGACTGAATGTTCGTGTCTCCTGAAACTCAAAGGTTAAGGTCATAACCCCCAGTATGATAATACAGTTGACCCTTAAACAATGTGGAGGTTAGACATTGTCACCCTCCATGCAGTCAAAAAATCCACTTAGAACTTGACATTGGACACTCTCTATCCATGGTTCTACATCTACATATTCAGCCAACCTCATATGGTATAGTACTGTAGTACATATTTATTGAAATAAATTCGTGTGGAAATGGACCTGTGCAGTTCAGATCTGTGTCCCTCAAGGGTCAACTGTATTTGGAGATAGGGGCCTTTGGAAAATAGTTAGCTTAGATGAGATCATGAGGGCAGAATCCCCATGTTGGGATTACCGCCCATACAAGAGACCAGAAAGCTTCTTCTCTGTGTCCCCCGTGTGAGGCTCCAACAGAAAGGCAGCTGTCTGCAAACTGGGAAGAGAGCTATCACCAAGAACTAAATCTGCTGACCCCCTTGACCTTGGACTTCTTAACCTCTAGAACTATGAAAAATAAGTGTGTGCCATGTAAATCACCCAATCTGTGTTATTTTGTTATATTAAGTAGCTTGAACTTACTGAATATCTTTAAAATGTACTTTCATCGAAGTGAGTTTGCTTTCCCATTCTGTTGCTATCTCAAGTGTTCTAGATCACTCGTGCCTAAGTATTCTAGGAACTCTAAGGTCCTATTGTGTACAGAAAGCCTTCGAGGTGAATGCTTAGTTGGGTGGTAGACACTGAAGCAGCCTGGGGTGGGGTGATGCTTCGCTTTTATTTACTTACTGAAGACTTGGCCACAATGTGGGAGATTGGAAACGAGTTAGAGGAAACTCCCTTTTGTCAGCCACCAATAATGGGTCTTGTAGGTATCACGGCCCAGTGTGTGTTATAATTTTATATCAGTTTGATTTTCTTTCTCCAGGACAGGTTTAGATTAGAAATATCCAGCTGACAGCAGAAAAGCCCTATCAGTATGTCCGTGCTGGGCTGAGCAGCCTTGACCTAGTTTTGACAGACAGCTGTCACATGGAACAACTGAAAGGTAAAACCTGTTTCTGGGTGTCTGGTCACATGTGTGTGGACTCTGAAAATGAAATCTGTGCGTGTCCACATCAGCTCATGTTTCAAGGGTCTGGACAGCTCAGCTGCTCTGTGGCCTTTTGCTTTTCCCGTTTACCTGGGTCCTAATTTATACCTAGGAGAGTTTCTGTATTTCCTCTTCTATGCCTACAGTCAATGTCTTGAACCTCAGCTTCCATAGTAGACTTTAATATGTTACAGTATATCTAAATCTGGTCAGACCTTGGCCTGGTTTTTATTCTTATTTGATACGCTGTGTTTTTTTTTGTTTGTTTGTTTGTTTGTTTGTTTTACCATTATGATGTTGGATTTGATCACTGTACTCTTCCCTTCTGCAAGAGTAAAGTGAGAGGTTGCTGCAAGGAAGAGTTTTCCAACAGCATCTGATACATTCAGCCCCTGAGCCTTCATGCAGGTGGATGGGCGCTGGAGCAACCAGAGAGCCCCTCTGTTAGAGTGTGGCATGGGTGTACAAATAGCAGCACTTCCTGTGGACTGTGATGTGATATTTTAGTGAAGCCCTGCCCTATAACAGGATTACTAGGGAGAGAGCATCAGTGATTGAACTTGCATACTCCAGGGTGATGCTGAAAGGGAATCATGATGCGAGTTTGAAACTGGTGGCTTCATCAAAGAAGAAAGTCCAGTCAATTTGAAGGCCCATAGTGGTACTTCAGATATCTATATGAGAGGAACAAATAAAAATGTAGAAGGGGAGTTCTACTATCCTCATATGTATTACATACGGTACTTACACGCTCTAAAGCTTTCCTCTGTATGTTATACTGTCATGGTGCGTTCCCTGTCAAAGGGCTTTCACATGTAAAATCTTATTCTTTGTGGTAGGTCAAACAGTTTTTGTCATTTTGCAGAGAAGACTCTGAGAAGTGACAGAACCAGCATCCAGAGTTTAGGTTCAATGCCAAGTGCCCATTCTTCTCCATTACATAGATCTCCTATTTATTTTATTTCCAAGTGCTTATCTCACAGAAACAGGAAATATGGCCAAAAGTAAAACGTTTCTTAATCTCAGAAAGAAATTATATCCCTTTATAGTAGTCTGTTCTGTGATGACATTTGCTTTAAATAAATGCCCAAACTGATTCTGGCTGGGATTATTATGAGTAAATAGAAGATCATACTCATCACTGGCCAAAGCGACGATAGTGGGAAGCTTTAGCTCATCCAGTGGTCGAAACCTTGTGATAATAGGATGTAGATGCAAGGGGCAGGGGTAGAAATAATTTCCTTTTTGCCTTGCAGGGCCACTGTCTTTGGGGTATGTCTCCACAAGTTAGTGGTTCAGGTGTGTAGGGAAGACAAGAAACAGTTCATTGCTCACTGAATTGTTCAGATCATCCACAAAGGATTGAGTCGAATTTGAGTAAACTAAGTTGTAAATTTGATTAAGCATTTTTTTCTGTCTTTGAAACTTTAGAGTCTTAAAAGCTTTCCTCAAAGCCCTTAATTTAATACTGTGCTAATTTTAAATATTTGACTGGAGAATCCCAGGGACGGGGGAGCCTGGTGAGCCCATCTATGGGGTCGCACAGAATCGGACACAACTGAAGCGACCTAGCAGCAGCAGCAGCAGCAGCAAATTTCACGCATTGGAGAAGGAAATGGCAACCCGCTCCAGTGTTCTTGCCTGGAGAATCCCAGGGACGGGGGAGCCTGGTGGGCTGCCGTCTATGGGGTCACACAGAGTCGGACACGACTGAAGCGACTTAGCAGCAGCAGCAGCAAATTTGACTTAAATTCGACTGAACTGCTTGAATTTTTTCCTTCATAAAGTAGCTGGAACAAAACAAAGTATGAAAAGTTGCAGTTCACCTGACTTGACTCTTTCATCCTGGTTCTTTCTTTTGATAGGCTTTTTCCCCTTTACATCTCTTTGAGAACTAAGAATGACCAGATTCAGAGTGATTTCGCCATTCCAAAAATAGTTTTTTATCTCCTGCATGATACTTCAAGGTTTCAAAAATAGTTCTTTGTCTCCTGGTTGATACAAAGTTAAAATTCCACTGAGAGACTACATATAGGTTTTTATATAAACAGTGTTTTATGCCTTGTTGAAAGTAAAAGAACAAAACTTTTTTCTTCCATAACCTGCTTACAACTTTAGATCCCTACGCAGGCACACTTGCTTTACCACCTTAAACTCTCAGATAAAGGTGAGAATTTACTAGGAAAATACTGGAGAAGTAGGGGAAGAACCGTGGCAAACCACAGTATGCAGGTCAGCATATTCCTCAGATCTCTCATGAGTTCAAATGAAGGGCCACTCAGACATTTTGTACAAAAATGTATTGGATAAAAAAAATAAGTAATTTTCATTTTCATGTATTATACTTCAGATGGTTGTTGTATGAACAAGGAAAAATATAGCTTCTGGCTGTGAACCAGTTTGCTGAGCTAGAGCTCAGTAGTTTAGTAGTTTGGTGGTTAGTTTTTGTTTTACTCATTTTAAGAGCTTTGGTGAGATATAGTTTATATAGCATACAGTTCAGTCAGTTAAAAGTGTATATTCAGTACATCCATCACAATTTTAGAACATTTTCATTACCACAAAAAGAAATACTGCACCCCTTAGCCATTACACCCCAATTTTCTCATCCCCTCAAACCCCAGGCAAGCACTAATCTACTTTTAGTTCCTATGGATTTGTTTATTCTGAATATTCCACTTAAATGGAGTCATATAGTATGTGATCCTTTGGGACGGAATTATTTTAATTATCATAATGTTTTCAAGATTCATCTATGTTGTTGCACTTTCGTTGCTTCTTTTATTGGAAAGTAATATTCTATTATTTTTTGCCTTTGACTGTGTGGATCACAATAAACTGTGGAAAATTCTGAAAGAGATGGGAATACCAGACCACCTGGCCTGCCTCTTGAGAAATCTGTATGCAGGTCAGGAAGTAACAGTTAGAACTGGACATGGAACAACAGACTGGTTCCAAATAGGAAAAGGAGTACGTCAAGGCAGTATATTGTCACCCTGCTTATTTAACTTTTATGCAGAGTACATCATGAGAAACGCTGGACTGGAAGAAACACAAGCTGGAATCAAGATTGCCAGGAGAAATGTCAATAACCTCAGATATGCAGATAACACCACCCTTATGGCAGAAAGTGAAGAGGAACTAAAAAGCCTCTTGATGAAAGTGAAAGAAGAGAGTGAAAAAGTTGGCTTAAATCTCAACATTCAGAAAATGAAGATCATGACATCTGGTCCCATCGCTTCATGGGAAATGGAGAAACAGTGGAAACAGTGTCAGACTTTATTCTCTGGGCTCCAAAATCACTGCAGATGGTGACTGCAGCCATGAAATTAAAAGATGCTTACTCTTGGAAGCAAAGTTATGACCAACCTAGATAGCATATTCAAAAGCAGAGACATTACTTTGCCAACAAAGGTCCGTCTAGTTAAGGCTATGGTTTTTCCTGTGGTCATGTATGGATGTGAGAGTTGGACTGTGAAGAAGGCTGAGCGCCAAAGAATTGATGCTTTTGAACTGTGGTGTTGGAGAAGACTCCTGAGAGTCCCTTGGACTGCAAGGAGATCCACCCAGTCCATTCTGAAGGAGATCAGCCCTGGGATTTCTTTGGAAGGAACAATGCTAAAGCTGAAACTCCAGTACTTTGGCCACCTCATGCAGAGTTGACTCCTTGGAAAAGACTCTGATGCTGGGAGGGATTGGGGGCAGGAGGAGAAGGCGATGACAAAGGATGAGATGGCTGGATGGCATCACTGACTCGATGGACGTGAGTCTGAGTGAACTCCAGGAGTTGGTGATGGACAGGGAGGCCTGGTGTGCTGCAATTCATGGGGTTGCAAAGAGTCAGACAGGACTGAGCGACTGAACTGAACCTAACTGAACTGAATATTCTGTTTTATGAATGTATCATATTTTGTTTATGCAGTCTTCAGTTGATGGACATTGGTATTTTTTCTACTTTTTGACTATTATGATAATGTTGCTATGAACATTCATGCACATTTTTTTTTGTGTGAACATATGTTCTCATTTCTCTTGGTTACATACCCAAGAGGAATTGCAAGATTGTATGGTAACTCGGTGTTTCACCATTTGCAGAACTTCCGAAGTGGCATCACCATTTTACATTCCTACCAGCCGTGAATAAGTTTAATTTCTCCACATCCTTACACTTGTTGTCTTTTTATTATCTTGATAGTAATTGATTATCTTGGTAATAAGATATTAACTCATCTTGATGAGTATAAAGTGGAATTTCGTAGTTTTAATTTGTGCTTTCCTGGTGGCTGACAATGTTGAGCATCTTTTCTTGTGCTTTTTGGCCGTTTATATCTTCTTAAAAGAACTTCCTATTCAGATCCATTTTTAAATTAGCCTACTTTATTGAATTGTAACAGTTCTTTAAATATTCTGGATACAAGCCCCTTATCAGATATATGATTTGCAAAAATGTCCTCCGATTCTGTGGGCTTTCTTTTCAGTTTCTTAATAATGTCCTTTGAAGCACAGAAATTTTAACCTTGATGGTGTTCAATTTAATTTTTGTTGTTGTTTGTGCTTTTGGGGTCATATCTAAGAAACCATTACCTAGTCCATGGTCACAGCTATTTATTCCTGTGTTTTCTTCTAGCATTTTTTATAGCTTCAGCTCTTTTAGATTGTTGATCCATTTTGAGTTAATCTTTGTATATGGTATAAGATATGAATCCAACTTCATTCTTTTGCATGTATATCCAGTTGTCCCAGCACCATTTGTTGGCAAATGATTAACTTTTATAATACAACAGATGTTTACCATGAAACTCCATGATAATGTAAATGTCAGTGAAAGTTGCTCGTTCATATCCATTCTTTGTAACCCCATAGACTATACAGTCCATGGAATTCTCCAGGCCAGAATATTGGAGTGGGTAGCCTTTCCCTTCTCCAGGGGATCTTCCCAACCCAGGGATCGAACCCAGGTCTCCCGCATTGTGGGCGGATTCTTTACCAGCTGAGCCACCAAGGAAGCCCAAGAATACTGGAGGGGGTAGCCTAACCCTTCTCCCGGGGAACTTCCCAATCAGGAATTGAACCGGAATCTCCTGCTTTGCAGGCGGATTCTTTACCAACTGAGCTATCAGGGAAGCCCAATGTAAATGTCAACACTGTGTCAAAAGCTGTAGTTTGCAATGTACGAGGATGACTCTCACCATCCGGTTCCATAGCAGATGCTTACATTTCCTTAGTGACAGTGTTCCAACAGAACCCTTTAAGTAAGTCTGTTTGCCTTTCTGTGTGTGCGTGTTGGAAACAGTAGCATAGATGTGGAGAATGAGTACATTTTAAAATTCACTGAAAACCTTCATTTATTAAGTATATAGTTTGTACCAGGTATTATACTAGGCTCTAGTAATACAAGGATAGGCCTGCCACAGAGGAGAATTTCAGTAATTGTTGAAAGATAGGATAAAGTTTGAAAAGATGGGAGAACATTTGGACATAGCCCTTGCTCTCAAGAAAGAGATAGATAATTATAATGTGAAATGCTTTAACTGAGGCATAACTATAAAGTTAGTTAGGAACACAGGAATTCAACATTTAGTTCATCTAACCAATTAAAAAAAGAATTGAAGTGGAAAGCACCTTCCAGATTAGCTGGTAATGTTGCTATAGTTTTGTATTATTATTGAAACATAAAAGAATAATTATAGGCATTTGGTTTTTATCTTCATTTACCTCTATTCATTTATTCTTTTGCAGAATAGGTTTTTGGCCTCTAATACTGAATATAGCTGCAGAGGGGGCAGCTTAGGAAACCAAAGATTTAATTTCTGTCTAGTATTCATGTTAGTGAAGGCAATGGCACCCCACTCCAGTACTCTTGCCTGGAAAATCCCATGGACGGAGGAGCCTGGTAGGCTGCAGTCCATGGGGTCGCTAAGAGTCGGACATGACTGAGCGACTTCACTTTCACTTTTCACTTTCGTGCATTGGAGGAGGAAATGGCAACCCACTCCAGTGTTCTTGCCTGGAGAATCCCAGGGACGGCGGAGCCTAGTGAGCTGCCATCTCTGGGGTCGCACAGAGTCGGACACAACTGAGGCGACTTAGCAGCAGCAACAGCAGTGTTCATGTTATACTTTGCTAATAAATGGCTACTAGTATAAAGATCGGAGAAGGCAATGGCACCCCACTCCAGTACTCTTGCCTGGAAAATCCCATGGATGGAGAAGCCTGGTGGGCTGCGGTCCATGGGGTCGCTAAGAGTCGGACATGACTGAGCGACTTCACTTTCACTTTTCACTTTCATGCATTGGAGAAGGAAATGGCAACCCACTCCAGTGTTCTTGCCTGGAGAATCCCAGGGACAGGGAGCCTGGTGGGCTGCTGTCTATGGGGTCGCACAGAGTCGGACATGACTGAAGCAACTTAGCAGCAGCAGCAGCAGCAGCAGTTTTTAAAGATGTCAGTTTTTAAAATTTGATCACAATTCCCTTTTACAACTCTGTCCAAGCCTCTCCTCATTGTTCCCATTTGCTAGCAGAGGAGTAAATAAATCCTACTTTATAATTTGTTTTTCAGCTTATATAAAAGTCTTGTTTAGTTTTTTGGGGTTTCTTAAGCCTTGGCTTAATTAATTGGTACAAAGTCAAGAAAATCACTTCTAAAAGATTAATGCAGTTGATTTTTTGCCTAATGTTTATCGATTTACAAGATTATCTTTTAAAAACTACTCAGTTTCAGAATGGCATCTAATATTTGTGAGGTAATCTCAATATAGATATCAAGCATTTGGGCATTCTGAAAAGCCACACGGTGGATTGTGGTTTTAACCTCACAAAGAAAACATACACTGTTTTAAACCTATCTGCTCTTTTCCTGTGAGGCAAAGTATCGTAGTTTTCTCTGTCACTGAGCAACTGGGAAATTTGTTGGTGCTGATATGACCATAGCTTCAACCTGTCCTGACAAGTTTGTATTATTATAGATTTAGAAAGGAATCAGTAGTCTCCTTCTATTTTTGTGTCTTTTATTTCACAGTTGTTAATAAACCAAGAAAATCTAAGTCTTTATTGCCTGAGAACAGATTCTTTGCCAGATGAGTGAATTTTTTTTGAAGTCACCATTGGTTCTTTATTTTGCTACACTTTTGAGCAAAAAAAAAAAAAGTGTACTTTGAATTAATTAATACCTAGATTCCCATTATATTGACAACTCTTAAGACTTTTTATTACTTAGAGAAGTGAATCCTATGAATTCTAAATTCATTGTGTATATAACGTTTATTTTCTTGCATATCCAGGGTGAATCTTTGGTAGACATTTACCATGAGAATATCAGAAATAGAAGTCACCTAAGAGACTATGTAGTCCAAATTTTCTCACTTTCTGTATAAGGAAATGGAGACCCAGAGGAGTGTGTGAATTACCTTAGGCTGCGTATCTGATTAGTAGTGAAGTGAGTCTCAGTACAAACAATAGGACTTCAAATATTATTTTGCCTGTAGTTTGACTGCAATATCTGAATATGAGTCCACCAAATGAGGTAGATTCACCCCACATTTGATTTGTCACACGTCTACCAATTCATAACTAAGAAAAGTGAAAGTCGCTCAGTTGAGTCCGACTCCTTGCGACCCCATGGACTGTGCAGTCCATGGAATCCTCCAGACCACAATACTGGAGTGTAGCCATTCCCTTCTCCAGGTTCTTCCCAACCCAGGGATCGAACCCAGGTCTCCTGCATTGCAGGCGGATTCTTCACCAGCTGAGCCACCAGGGAAGCCCGTAACTAAGAAAACAGTCTAATTACTGCATACAAATAGGTACAAATAGTCTGCTATATTAGACCTCTATGAAAAACTATTTTAAAAGCATCTTTACAAAGAAAATTGTCACTCTTCTTTAATTATCCATGCTCATGTTTAATAGCCATCACTCAGAAATATTTCTTTATATCAAAAAGTTTCGAATCTGGAGTCCATGGATCCCTAAAGAATCCATATTAGGGGGTTTCTGAACCCCTTGAAGTTAGTGCATGATTTCTTTCACAGCTTTTATAAATTTCTTGATAAACCCACTGCCCAGGATCAACCTGGATTCTCAGTCTACAGTATAGCCACATTTCTTTTCACCTTATCTTCTTTGGAAGACACTTGGTATCCTCTGTATAATAACTCTGCATTACCTTGGAGACTTACTGTTTCCAAATGAAGAATCATTTTAACTTGTCAGATCATTTTAACTTAAATTTCTTTCTTTTTTCCACATTTTAAATCATTTTTATGGCTGTCTTTTGAATCCTTTCCAAATTCTTTGTAAGCTTGAAAGCCAAGGAGCTCAGAATTAGAAATCATATGTTAATGAAGATCTTGTTTAGGCACTTGGATCTGCTGAAAGTGGTGTCAGAGGATTAGGAGCAGCAGAAGGAAGACTGCTGAGATAGGTGCAGGAATGTCACCCCTCCACACACTCCCCAGCCCCTCACTCAGAAAGGCTAGGCAGAAACTCAAGGTCAAAACAGACCAAGGGTAAGGGGCCCAGGTCAAGCTTAAAGGATTGGGCGTATTTCAGAGTTCAAAGCATAGTACCTAGATCCTGAATAAAAGGATTCAAATTCCAGAAAAGAAATAGGAATCAAATCTAGACCTGAAGGTGAAACAGAATCCTGCAGAAAATCTACATAGTAAGGAACCATCACCTTTCTAAGTAACGTCAACCCAATCTTCCAGAATTGAGACTCTTCATATGGGAACAGCCCACTGGTAATACTTGTCTCCCAGACTTCCCTTCACCCTGCAACCTCTACATTTACACTGGCCTCAGAGTGCTAGATTCCTGAGAGTTGTGTCCCCAGGAGATGTGACCAGTGGAAACAGTTAAGATACAGCTTACAAGCTATAACATATAAAATAGTTTATCAAAATCATTGGGGTTCAGAGGGATTATGGATTCTTCTGGGAATCTGATGAAAACTGTGGGCTTTCTCTTCAGAAGGAGGGCACCACATATATATCATGTTAAAAACTTTATGCAATTTAACCTGCCCTGAGACTGATTCAGTCTCCTGATTGATAAGTAAGGTATTCTGTATTTCTTACCCGTTTGTTTCCTGTTCTTTATTAATGTTTTATACGATTGTTTCAGTTGTCTGAGCTATACCAAGGAGATTAGGGCATTTTGTCTTCACATGTGAGCCAAAGGATTAATGGAGGGAACAGCAACATTGAGGCCATGACCCTGCTGACAGCAGTGATTTGGGAGAGATCTGTGGGGGCATGGTGAATTGAGGGGGAAAGAATTATGCCAAAGAAGTCTAGTGTCCCCTTGTCATGGGATAATTTCTCTTCTCTTCCTTGGGATGATCTACATTTTATTAATTAAGAAGCTGTTCCTTTGTGAATCATGTAATGAGACGCTGAGCTACTTGGTTTTATGTGTTTTTTCTTAGAGTAGTACCCAGCCCCAAACATGGCTGGCCTAGGTCTACTCAGGTAGTGAGTGGGTGAGACTCCTGGCCAAGAAAGGGTGAGAGGGCAGAGCAGGAGGGATGCTTTGGTAATACAGCTTGAACTTCATTCATGGCTGTCTGTGACTAGATGGTAAATTTTACACATTTATATCCAGTGGCTCACCCTCGGACTCTTTATTGAGGTGTTAAATCTATAAGACTGAAAATTTAGAGAGTAATTATCTGGATAACTCAAATTGAATATAACCTCACCACAAAGTTTAGGTCCTGTAGAACACAGTACCAAATTATCCAATTAATCCTATATTTACATACCACTTAGAAAAGAAAAAAAAAATCTTTTTTCTAAGTTACAAAAACAAAAAAACTATTTTGAAGAACAGATTCCTAAATGTGTAAATATTTAACTTTAAATGTCTATTGTGTAAATAGTCTCCATCTTGTGTTTGGCAACTTACCTTCTCCCTTTACTTGGTCTTTTCAAATTCTGTCTTTCCCTAAAGCCCAGTTTTGGGGCCGACCCTGCAAATGAGATAGAGCTATCAGCTACTCTGATGCTATTTTGGAGTATAAATTATTCCAGTCCTGTCTTTGGCATGGGGCCTGGCATGTAATAAGCAATAAAACTGCAATTGATGATAATGGTTGTGATGCTGTTTTCTCAAATACTCTAGTCAATATTTAATCTCCTTGTTCTCTGACCATAAGAAATGCTTAACTGCCTATACCACTTTTTAACACTTAACTATCTTGGTTTAGATGTTACCATTTTATTTCCATAATAAGATTGCACACTTTTTGATATGCAGGCATAGGCATACAAAACTTGCTGAGTTGGATTGAAAGTTGTTATTTACTGGCTTTACAGGCCATATGATCTTCATTGTGTGTCTTTTCCCCTCAACAGAAAATGAAAACATTAGCAGAAAGGAGGAGGAGTGCTCCATCTCTTATCCTGGATAAAGCCCTGCAAAAGCGGCCCAGTACCAAGTAAGTGGGAAGCTTTGTACTACTCATTTGGGACCTGCTGGATTTCTTCTATGTGTATCGTTTATTTGCTTTTTATCAGGACCAGAATTCTCTGTTAAATAATAGAAAGCATGACTTCTGTTCTGAGTTTATTTGATAAGACCTATTCTTTATGAGAAACGTAAAGCCTTTTGAGAGCTGGTGATCTGTTGCTTTAAAATTGATTCAAAAGTGAATCTTACATCCAGTGGTACACAAACATGCATGTTCCACATATTGTAAAAGTTTTATTTTTTGAAACAATTAGAAATCAGAATACTAATGATGAGTTATTTTAACCACTGTACATGTTTGGTTATGCATAAACTTTTGCTTACTTTTTATCATAAAGTGATCCCCATGCAAAGGTAAAAGGCAGATTTTTAGCGACTTTAGATATGAATAAAGATAAAGATTAATAAAAGATTGAGTTCTGATTGCTTTTAGACATTATAGGTTAGAGTAATTAGTGATTAATTAGTGAAATTTGAAGTGGAAAAACAGGCTAAATATCTATTGAAATGACCATTTTGCCTACTGAAGCTAAATACTATTTCTATGGCATCGTAAGAGTTTTTCGTAATATGTCAAAATTGGATGGCTTTTCAGTCACTAATTTATTCAATAATTTTTAATGGCATTTTAATTCAGAGCCTTTTTATGTTCAAAGGAATGCGGCAATGCTTTTCCACTAATACGTGAATCCTTTTATGTAAGGTGTGGTCTTTACCGCATTTTTAAAGGTGAGGCTATATCTGATAGTTCTATGAATGGTGTACTGATTTAACATGAAATCTATGTGAAGACATTGCATTTTTTTCATTTTTTAAATTTATTTATTTTTAATTGAAGGATAATTGCTTTACAGAATTTTGTTGTTTTCTGTCAAACATCAACATGAATCAGCCATAGGTATACATATGTCCCCTCCCTCTTGAACCTCCCTCCATCTCCCTCCCCATCCCACCCCTCTACTTGATACAGAGCCCCTATTTGGGTTCCCTGAAACATACAGCAAATTCCCATTGGCTATATATTTTACATATGATGATGTAAGTTTCCTTGTTACTCTCTGCACACATCTCACCATCTCCTCCCCTCTCTCCATGTCCATAAGTCTGTTCTCTAGGTCTGGTTTCTCCATTGCTGCCTTGCAAATAAATTCATCAGTACTATCTTTCTAGATTCCATATATATTTGTTAGTATACGATATTTATATTTCTCTTTCTGACTTACTTCACTCTGTATTATAGGCTCTAGGTTCATCCACCTCACTTGAACTGACTCGTGTGTTCCTTTTTATGGCTGAGTAATATTCCTTTGTGTGTATGTACCACTTACACTCTTTATCCATTCATCTGTTGATGGACATCTAGGTTGCTTCCGTGTTCTAGCTATTGTAAATAGTGCTCAAATGAACATTGGGTTACATGTGTCTGTTTCAGTTTTGCTTTCCTCAGGGTATATACCTAAGAGTGGGATTTCTTTGGATAATAGGGTGGTTTTATTCCTAGTTTTTTAAGGAATCTCCATACCATCTTCCATAGTGGCTGTATCAATTTACATTCCCACCAACAGTGCAAGAGTGTTCCCTTTTCTCCACACTCTCTCCAGCATTTATTGTCTGTAGACTTTTTGATGATGGTCATTCCTACCGGTGTGAGGTGATATATCATTGTAGTTTTGATTTGCATTTCTGTAGTAATGAGTGATGTTGAGCATCTTTTCAATGCGTTTGTTAGCCATCTGTATGTCTTCTTTGGAGAAATGTCTGTTTAGGTCTTTGTCACACTTTTTGATTGGGTCGTTTGTTTTCCTTGTATTGAGTTATATGAGCTGCTTGTATATTTTGGAAATTCGTCCTTTGTCAGTTGTTTCATTTGCTATTATTTTCTCCCATTCTGAGGGTTGTCTTTTCACCTTGTTTATAGTTTTCTTTCCTGTGCAAAAGCTTTTAAGTTTAATTAGGCCCCACTTGTTTACTTTTGCTTTTTTTTTCTGTTACTCTAGGAGGTGGATCATAAAGGATCTTGCTTTGATTTATGTCATCCAGTGTTCTGCCTATACTTTCCTCTAAGAGTTTTAAAGTTTCTGGTCTTACATTTGACCATTTGGTCTTCCATTTTGAGTTTATCTTTGTGAATGGTCTTAGGAGGTGTTCTAATTTCGTTCTTTTTTATATAACTACAGTTTCCCCAGCACCACTTATTGAAGAGGCTGTCTTTGCCCCATTCTGTATTTTTGCCTCCTTTGTCAAATACAAGGTACCCATAGGTTTATGGATTTATTTCTGGGCTTTCTATCTTGTTCCTTTGGTCTATATTTCTGTTTTGTGCCAGTGTCATACTGTCTTAAAGACTGTAGCTTTGTAATATAACCTGAAGTCAGGAAGGTTGATTGCTCCAGCTCCATTCTTTCTCAAGACTGCTTTGGCTATTTGGGGTCTTTTGTGTTTCCATATGAATTGTGCAATTTTTTGTTCTAGTTCTGTGAAAAATGCCATTGGTAATTTGGTAGGGATCACATTGAATCTCTAGATTGCATTTGGTAGTATAGTCATTTTCACAATAGTGATTCTTCCTACCCAGGAACATGGAATATCTCTCCATTTGTTTATGTCATCTTTGATTTCTTTCATCAGTGTCTTATAATTTTCTGTATATAGTTCTTTTGTCCCTTAGGTAGGTTTATTCCTAGATATTTTATTCCTTTTGTTAAAATGGTGAATGGGATTGATTCCTTAATTTATCTTTCTGATTTTTCATTGTTAGTATATAGGAATGCAAGTGATTTCTGTGTATTGATTTTATATCCTGTGACTTTGCTAAATTCACTGATTAGCTCTAGTAATTTTCTGATAGTATCTGTAGGGTTTTCTACGTATTGTATCATGTCATCTGTAAACAGAGCTTTACCTTTTCTTTTCTGATCTGGATTTCTTCATTTATTTTTCTTCTCTGATTGCTGTAGCTAGGACTGCCAAAATTATGTTGAATAATACTGGTGAGAGTGGACCCCCTTGTGTTTTTCCTGGTCTTAGGGGGAATGCTTTCAATTTTTCACCATTGAGAAGAATGTTTGCTCTGGGCTTATCGTATAATGGCCTTTACTATGTTGAAGTAGGTTCCTTCTGTGCCCATTTTTTGAGGAGTTTTAATCAGAAATGAGTGCTGAATTTTGTCGAAGGCTTTTTCTGCATCTATTGAGATTATCATATGGTTTTTATCTTTCAATTTGTTAATATGGTGTATCAGATTGTTTGATTTGCCTATGTTGAAGAATTGCATGGCATTTTTTGATGGTCTAAAATAAATTATATAGCCAAATCCCAACAAGTGAAACTTTCAAAATACTTAGCTCAGTCTCCTCTTTTTTTTTTTTTTTTAATTAGTCTTTGTGACCCCATGCACTATAGCCTGCCAGGTTCCTCTGTCCATGGAATTCTCCAGGCAAGAATACTGGAGTGGGTAGCCATTCCCTTCTCCAGGCAGTCTTTCTGACCTAGGGATCAAACCCAGGTCTCCCACATTGCAGACAGGTCCTTTACTGTGTGAGCTACCAGGGAAGCCCCAGTCTCCTCTTTGTACTCAGCAAGTTGTCAGACTCAAGCAGCATCCCTGGCTGCCCCCAGATGACACACTCTTTAGTCATTGGGTTGATCAGAAAATGTAAATTACTTTCAATAGATGCCTAATCAAAATTTACTTATGAAAATATTCTGCCAATGAATAGTATAGAAATACACTTTTGTGCCATATGAAAATGGCTTTTGGATTGTTTGCAATGTTATATCTTTGGATTGGGGCTTCTCTGATAGCTCAGTTGGTAAAGAATCTGCCTGCAATGCAGGAGACCCCAGTTGGATTCCTGGGTCAGGAAGATCCCCTGGAAAAGGGATAGGCTACCCACTCTAGTATTCTTGGGCTTCTCTTGTGGCTCAGCTGCTAAAGAATCCACCTGCAATGCGGGAGATGTGGGTTCGATCCTTGGGTTGGGAAGATCCCATGGGGAAGGGAAAGGCTACCCACTCCAGTATTCTGACCTGGAGAATTCCATGGACTGTATAGTCCATGGGGTCACAAAGAGTCAGACAGGACTGAGAGACTTTTCACTTTCATCTTTGCATTAGTGGTGGCTTAAATAAAGAATGGTTGTGTCTTCACAGTTTGACCTTGATTATCTATAAAATTCAAGGAAATTATTTTTTAGGGGAAGTAGAGAGAGAAGGCAGAAATTGTCTTTAATTCTGCTATATTTTTTTAATTTAAATTTATTTATTTTAATTGGAGGCTAAATACTTTACAATATTATATTGGTTCTGCCACACATCAACATGAATCTGCCACGGGCATACACATGTTCCTCATCCTGAACCCCCCTCCCACGTCCCTCCCCATACCATCTCTCTGGGTCGCCCCAGTGCACCAGCCCCAAGGATCCTGTATTGAAACTGGACTGGTGATTCGTTTCTTATATGATATTATACATGTTTCCATGGCATTCCCCCCAATCATCCCACACTCTCCCTCTCCCACAGAGTCCAAAAGACTGTTCTATACATCTGTGTCTCTTTTGCTGTCTTGCATACAGGGTTATCTTTACCATCTTTCTAAATTCTGTATATATGCGATAGTATACTATAATGGTGTTTTTCTTTCTGGCTGACTTCACTCTGTATAATAGGCTCCAGTTTCATCCACCTCATTAGAACTGATTCAAATGTATTCTTTTTAATGGCTGAGTAATACTCCATTGTGTATATGTACCACTGCTTTCTTATCCATTCATCTGCTGATGGACATCTAGGTTGCTTCCATATCCTGGCTATTATAAACAGTGCTGCGATGAACACTGGGGTACACGTGTCTCTTTCAGTTCTGGTTTCCTAGGTGTGTATGCCCAGCAGTGGGATTGCTGGATCATAAGGCAGTTCTATTTCCAGTTTTTTAAGGAATCTCCACACTGTTGTCCATAGTGGCTGTACTAGTTTGCATTCCCACCAGCAGTATAAGAGGGTTTTCTCTACACCCTCTCCAGCATTTATTGCTTGTAGACTTTTTGATAGCAGCCATTCTGATTGGCGTGAAATGGTACCTCATTGTGGTTTTTATTTGCATTTCTCTGATAATGAGTGATGTTGAGCATCTTTTCATGTGTTTGTTAGCCATCTGTATGTCTTCTTTGGAGAAATGTCTATTTAGTTCTTTGGCCCATTTTTTGATTGGGTCGTTTATTTTTCTGGAATTGAGCTATAGGAGTTGCTTGTATATTTTTGAGATTAGGTGTTTGTCAGTTGCTTCATTTGCTATTATTTTCTCCCATTCTGAAGGCTGTCTTTTCACCTTGCTTAGAGTTTCCTTTGTTGTGCAAAAGCTTTTAATTTTAATTAGGTCCCATTTGTTTATTTTTGGTTTTATTTCCAATATTCTGGGAGGTGGGTCATAGAGGATCCTGCTCTGATTTATGTCAGAGAGTGTTTTGCCTGTGTTCTCCTCTAGGAGTTTTATAGTTTCTGGTCTTATGTGTAGATCTTTAATCCATTTTGAGTTTATTTTTGTGTATGGTGTTAGAAAATGTTCTAGTTGCATTCTTTTACAAGTGTGGTTGACCAGTTTTCCCAGCACCACTTGTTAAAGAGATTGTCTTTTCACCATTGTACATTCTTGCCTCCTTTGTCAAAAAATAAGGTGTCCATAGATGCGTGGATTTATCTCTGGGCTTTCTATTTTGTTCCATTGATCTATATTTTGTCTTCGTGCCAGTACCATACTGTCTTGATGGTGGCTTTGTAGTAGAGCCTGAAGTCAGGTAGGCTGATTCCTCCAGTTCCATTCTTCTTTCTCAACATTGCTTTGGCTATTCGAGATTTTTGTATTTCCATATAAATTGTGAAATTATTTGTTCTAGCTCTGTGAAAAATACCATTGGTAGCTTGATAGGGATTGCATTGAATCTAGCTTTATTTAACCACTTTTTAAAAAATAAACAGTTTCAGGTAAACTTTTTGTTGGAAGTTCCTGCAATGGACGTGTGCTAGGCTTTTCAATTAAAAAATAGCCCTTATTTATGTCAGAGAAGGTTTAGCTCTAAATCAGGGGTCAAATAGTGGCACACCTCCCCTCTAACCCAGGGTGAGAATATACAACAGTATGCATGTGACTCTCTCAATTCACTCCACCCTCTCCTTTCCCCCATGTGTCCAAAGTCTGTTCTCAGTGTCTACGCCACCATTGCTGCCTTGGGTAGCAATGTACCTATTCCCAGGGCAAAGGTTTAGAAGTGCATACAAATGATTAATTGTGTTTACCCTCAGGACTATCTCAGTAGGTAAAGAATCCACTTGTAATGCAGGAGACCCTGGTTCAATTCCTGGGTCTGGAAGATCCACTGGAGAAGGGATAGGCTACCCACTCCAGTATTCTTGGGCTTCCCTTGTGGTTCAGCTGGTAAAGAATCCGCCTGCAATGCGGGAGACCTGGGCTTGATCCCTGGATTGGGAAGATCCCTTGGAGAAGGGAAAGGTTACCCACTCCAGTAATCTGACCAGGAGAATTCCATGGACTGTATAGTCCATGGGGGTCGCAAGGAGTCAGACACGACTGAGTGGCTTTCACTTTAAAGTCAAGCATTGTAAAGCAGTGCTTATAGAAAACAGGAAGCCCAAATTAATCATTTGTATGTACTTCTAAACATTTGTCTATGCAAGTGTAATTAAAATTTGTATTTACTTTCTATAATGTTTAAATTCTCACTTTAATATAGATAAATTAGTTCTTTGCATTTTTCAAGTCTTGCATTCTTTTTAAAAGATCAAATCCTACTATAGTAACCATTCAAGAAAGCCTTAGAATTTGTCCTTTATATAATGTACACTCTTGAAAAGTTTTATCAATCAGATTTTACTAATTATTGATAAATTTTCTATTTTAAAGAAACTTTATAGTGAATTGCTTTATAAAATAGATCACTTCTCTTTTCACAGTTGTTAAGAATAACTCAAATTTTCATGACTGGAATTTTGCTTTTCCATGATTTATACCCAGGAAACAAGGAAAATTTCTAAAGTCTATTCTGAGCACACACCTACTTCAAGTAAAATTTTATGCAATGAAATTCTACTACCTAAAAAGAATCTTTACAATCTCTTTGCATGTAACATCATGGGAATTAATCTATAAAATACTGGTATACATTGTGGGGATAGATAGCAAAGATATTGAGTGTTTTATTTATTAGCATTGTATATTTCTTGAAATAGATAGATCCATCATAGCACTTCATATTTCTTTAAACCTATATTTGATTTTGCTTTTCCAGTATAACATTACTGTTTCTACTGTTTTCTTCTAATTATGGTGTTATTTTAATAATTAATGACTTATAGGTGATAAAGTTTTTATCCAGAGTTAAGCAATAACTCACAGAGGATTTATTGGAATTATTTCACTTAACAGCTGTTGCACCTTAATTTTTTAACTTACTTGTTTTTAATTGGAGGATGATCGCTTTACAATATTGTATTGGTTTATGCTGTATATCAGCATGAATCAGCCATAGGTATATGCGTGTTGCCTCCCTCTTGAACCTCCCTCCCACCTCTTACCCCATCCTACCCCTCTGGATTATCACAGAGCACCAGATTTGAGCTCCCTATGTCATACAGTAAATTTCCACTGACTATCTTAATTTTACATATGGTATGGTGTATGTTTGGAGAAGGCAAAGGCACCCCACTCCAGTACTCTTGCCTGGAAAATCCCATGGACGGAGGAGCCTGGTAGGCTGCAGTCCATGAAGTCGCGAAGAGTTGGACAGGACTAAGCGACTTCCCTTTCACTTTTCACTTCCATGCATTGGAGAAGGAAATGGCAACCCACTCCAGTGTTCTTGGCCTGGAGAATCCCAGGGACGGGGGAGCCTAGTGGGCTGCCGTCTATGAGGTCGCACAGGGTCGGACACGACTGAAGCGACTTAGCAGCATGGTATATGTTTCAGTGCTACTCTCTCAGTTCACTCCACCCTCTCCTTTCCCCTTGTGTCCAAAGTCTGTTCTCAATGTCTGCATCACCATCGCTGCCCTGGGATAGGTACATCAGTACCATCTTTCTAGATTCCGTATATGTATATGTGTGTGCATTCCAATAATATATGATTCCAATAATATACAATATTTGTCCTTCTCTTTTGAGTTATTTCACTCTGTATAATAGGCTCTAGGTTCATCCACCTCATTAGAACTGAGTCAAGTGCATTCCTTCTTATGGCTGAGTAATGTTCCATTGTGTATATGTACCACAAATTCTTTGTCCACTCATCTGCTGATGGACATCTAGGTTGTTTCCATGTCCTGGCTATTGTAAATAGTGCTGCGATGAACATTGGGGTGCATGTGTCTTTTCAATTATGGTTTCCTAGCAGTGGGATTGCTGGGTCATAGGATGTTTTTTTATTCATATATCTTTTTTTTTAAGGATTGTCTATACTGTTCTCTTCTCTATTTGGAGAAGGAAATGGCAACCCACTCCACTATTCTTGCCTGGAGGATCCCAGGGACGGGGGAGCTTGGTGGGTTGCTGTCTGTGGGGTTGCACAGAGTTGGACACAACTGAAGTGACTTAGCAGCATACTGTTCTCTATAGTGGCTGTATCGATTTGCATTCCTACCAACAGTGCAAGAGGGTTCCCTATTCTCCACACCCTCTCCAGCATTTATGTTTGTAAACTTTTTGATGATGGCTCTTCTGACCAGTGTGAGATGATACCTCATTGTGGTTTTGATATGTATTTCTCTACTAGTGGTGTTGAGAATCTTCATGTGTTTGTTAGTCATCTTTATGTCTTCTTTGGAGAAATATCTTTTTAGGTCTTCTGCCCACTTCTTGATGTTGCTGTTTGTTTTTCTGGTATCGAGCTTCATGAGCTGCTTGTATATTTTTGACATTAATCCTTCGTCAGTTGTTTCATTTGCTATTATTTCCTCCCATTCTGAGAGTTGTTATTTACTTTGCTTATAATTTCCTTCATTGTGCAAAAGCTTTTAAGTTTCAGTTCAGTTCAGTCGCTCAGCCATGTCCAACTCTGCAACCCGATGAACCGCAGCACGCCAGGCCTCCCTGTCCATCACCAACTCCCAGAGTCCACCCAAACCCATGTCCATTGAGTCAGTGATGCCATCCAACCACCTCATCCTCTGTTGTCCCCTTCTCCTCCTGCCCTCAGTCTTTCCCAGCATCAGGGTCTTTTCCAATGAGTCAGCTTTTCGCATCAGGTGACCAAAGGATTGGAGTTTCAGCTTCAACATCAGTCCTTCCCATGAACCCAGGGCTGATCTCCTTTAGAATGGACTGGTGAATCTCCTTGAAGTCCAAGGGACTCTCAACAATCTTCTCCAACACCACAGTTCCAAAGCATCAATTCTTCGGCGCTCAGCTTTTCTTATGGTCCAACTCTCACATCCATACATGACCAATAGAAAAACCATAGCCTTGACTAGATGGACCTTCATTGACAAAGTAATGTCTCTGCTTTTTAATATGCTATCTAGGTTGATCATAGCTTTCCTTCCAAGGAGTAAGCGTCTTTTAATTTCATGGCTGCAATCACCATCTGCAGTGATTTTGGAGCCCAGAAAAATAAAGTTAGCCACTGTTTCCACTGTTTCCCCATCTATTTGCCATAAAGTGATGGGACCAGATGCCATGATCCTAGTTTTCTGAATGTTGAGCTTTAAGCCAACTTTTTCACCCTCCTCTTTCACTTTCATCAAGAGGCTCTTTAGTTCCTCTTCACTTTCTGCCATAAGGGTGGTTGTCTTCTGTATATCTGAGGTTATTGATAATTCTTCTGGCAATCTTGATTCCAGCTTGTGCTTCTTCCAGTCCAACGTTTCTCATGATGTACTCTGTATATAAGTTAAATAAGCAGGGTGACAATATACAGCCTTGATGTACACCTTTTCTATTTGGAACCAGTCTGTTGTTCCATGTCCAGTTCTAACTGTTGCTTCCTGACCTGCATACAGGTTTCTCAAGAGGCAGATCAGGTGGTCATATATTCCCACCTCTCAGAATTTTCCACAGTTTAGAAAACTTATTCCTAAGTATTTTATTATTGTTGTTGCAATGGTGAATGGGATTCTTTCCTTAATTTCTCTTATTTTTCATTGTCAGTGTATAGGAGTGCAAGGGATTTCTGTATATTAATTTTGTACCCTGAAACTTTAATATATTCAATATACTAGCACTAATAATGATTAGTGCTAGTAATTTTCTGGTGGCATCTTGAGCGTTTTCTGTGTAAAGAATGATGTCATCTGAAACAGTGAGACTTTTATTTCTTTTCCAATCTAAATTCCTTTTGTTACTTTTTCTTCTCAGTTGCTGTGGCTAGGACTTCCAAATCTATGTTGAATAATAGTGGTGAGCGTAGGCACCCTTGTCTTGTTTCTGATTTTAGAGGAAATACTTTCCGTTTTTCACTATTGAGAATAATATTTGCTATGGGTTTGTCATATATGGCCTTTATTATGTTGAGGTATGTTCCTTCTATGCCTACTTTCCGGAGAATTTTTGTCATAAATGAGTGTTGAATTTTGTCAAACGCTTTCTCTGCATCTGTTGAGATGATCATATGATTTTTATCTTTAATTTGTTAATATGGTATATCATAGTTATTAATCTTTGTAAATTGAATAATCCTTGCATCCCTGGGATAAAGCCTGCTTGAAGATGATATATGATGTTTTTAATGTGTTGTTGGATTCTGTTTGCTAGAAGCTTGTTGAGGATTTTTTGCATATGTGCTCATCAGTGATATTGACCTGTAATTTTCCTTTTTGTGTCATTTTTGTCTGGTTTTAGTATCAGAGTGATGGTGACCACATAGAATGAGTTTGGGAACTTTCCTTTCACTGCAGTTTTCTGAAAGAGTTTGGGTGGGATAGGTATTAGCTCTTCTCTCAACTTTTGGTAGAATTCACCTGGGAAGCCATCTAATCCTGGGCTTTTATTCGTTGGAAGGTTGTTTTTTGTTTTGTTTTGTTTTAACACTTTCAATTTCTGTGTCTGTGATTGGTTTGTTCATATTTTGTTTCTTCTGTTTCAATTTTAGAGGGTTATGCTTTTCTAAGCATTTGTCCATTTCTTCCAGGTGATCCATTTTATTGGCACATGGTTGCTCATAGTAGTCTCTTATGATCCTTTGTATTTCTGTGTTTGATGTACCTTTTCTTTTTTCATTTCTAATTTTATTGATTTGAGTCTTCTGCCTTTTTTTCCTTGATGAATCTGGCTAACGGTTTGTCCATTTTGTTCATCTTCTCAAAGAACCACCTTTTAGTTTTATTGATCTTTGCTGTTGTGTCTTTGATTTCTTTTTTGTTTATTTTTGCTCTGATCTTTATGATTTCTTTCCTTCTACTAACTTTGGGGGTTTTATTCTTCCTTATCTAGTTGCTTTTGGTGTAAGGTTAGATTGTTCAATGTTTTTCTTGTTTCTTGAGCTAGGCTTGTATTGCTATAAACTTCCGTCTTAGCACTGCATTTAATGCGTCTGATAGGTTTTGAGTTGTGCTTTCATTGTCACTTGTTTCAAAGTATATTTTGATTTCTTTTTTGAATTCTTTAGTGATCTGTTGGTATTCAGAATTGAATTGCTTAACCTCCATGTGTTTTTATTCCCTGCTTTTTTTTCTGTAGTTGATATCTAGTCTCTTAGTGTTGTGGTCAGAAAAGATGCTTGAAATGATTTCAGGTTTGTTTGTTTGTTTTTTTAATTTCATAAGGCTTTATTTATGAGCTAAGATGTGATATATCCTAGTGAAAGTTCCATGTGCACTTGAGAAAAAAGTGAAAAATCTTTTGTTTTGGGATGAAATACCCTGTAGATATCAGTTAGGTCCAACTGGTCCAGTATGTCCTTTAAAGCTTGTGTTTCCTTATTAATTTTCTGTCTGGAAGACTGTCCATTAGTGTCAGTGGGGTGTTAAAGTCCCCACTATTATCATGTTATTGTCCATTTCCCCTTTCAGAGTTGTTAGCATTTGTCTTAGTATTGAGGTGCTCCTATGTTAGGTGCAAATATATTTATAATTGTTATATCATCTTCTGAGTCCTTCCTTGTCTCTTGTAACAGTCTTTATTTAAAATCTATTTTATCTGAGTCTTGCTACTCCCACTTTTTTTATTTCCATTTGCATGGTTACATTTTTCTAGTCCCTCACTTTCAGTCTGTGTGTGTCCCTAGGTCTGAGGTGGGTCTCTTGTAGACAGAATATATAGGGGTCTTGTTTTTGTATCCATTCAGCCAACCTGTGTCTTTTGGATGGAGCATTTAGTCCAATTACATTTAAGGTAAATATTGATATGTTATGATGCTATTGCCATTTACTTTATTGTTTTGGGTTTGTTTTTTGTAGGCCTTTTCTTTCTGTTGTGTTCCCCTGTCTAAAGGAGTTCCTTTAACCTTTGTTATAAAACTAGTTTGGTGATGCTGAATTCTCTTTAGCTTTTGCTTGTCTATAAAGCTTTTGATTTCTCCTTCAAATCTGAAGCAGATCCTTGCTGTGTTCGAGTAATCTTGGCTGTAAGTTTTTTTCATCGCTTTAAGCATATCCTGCCACTTCCTTCCAGCCTGCACAGTTTCTGTTGAAAGATCAGCTGTTGGCCTCGTGGTAATCCCCTTATATGTTATTTGTTGCTTTTCCCTTGCTGCTTTTAATATTTGTTGCTTGTGCTTAATTTTTGTTAGTTTGATTAACATGTGTCTTGGTGTGTTTCTCTTTGGTCTATCCTGAGTGGGACTCTTTGCGCTCCCTGGACTTAGTTGTCTGTTAGCTTTCCCATTTTAGAGAAGTTTGCTTCTATAATCTCCTCAAATATTTTTTTATGCCCTTTCATTTTGTCTTCTTCTTCTGGGGCCCCTATGATTCAAATGTTGTTATGTTTAATGTTGTCCCAGAGTTCCCAGAGACTGCCCTCATTTCTTTTTATTCTCTTTTCTTTATTCTGCTCTGCTCCAGTTATTTCTTACACTTACCATTCTTCTGCCTCAGATAGATTCCTATTGGTTCTCTCTGCCCATTGGTTCCCTCTGGTGTACTTGTTAATCTCAGTTATTGTGTTGTTCATTGTTGATGGTCTGTTCTTTAATTCTTCTAGTCCCTTGTTAAACATTTGTTGTAACTTTTTGGCTTGTGCTTCCAGTCTATTTATCTGTGCCTCCATTTTATTTCCAAGATTTTGGTTCATCTTTACTATAGTTACTCTTATTTCTTTGTCAGGTAGAGTGCTTATTTCCTCTTCATTTGTTTGGTCTTCTGGGGTTTTACCATGTTTTTCGTCCACTGCATGTTTCTCTGTCTTTTCATTTTGTTTAATTTACTGTGTTTGAAATCTTTCTGCAGCCTGGAGGGTTGTAGTTCCTCTTAATTCTGGAGTCTATCCCCTGTGGGTGGGGTAGGACCAGTGTCATGGTTGGGAGGACTTTGTGCCTATGGTCTCATGCCTTGTCTCTGAAGTGCAATGCCATGTCCGATAGTATGTTTTGGGGTATCTTTGGGCTTCGTATGGCTTTTGGCAGCCTTTCTACTAATGGACAGTGTTGTGTTTCTGTCTTGCTAATGTTTTGGCATGAGGCCTCCAGCACTGGAGCTTGCTGGCCTTTGGGTGGGCTTTGCTGTTAGTGTTGTGGGAGACCTTTGGGAGAGCTTTTGTTGACTAATGTTCCATGGGATTGGAAATTCTCCGGTGGTCCAAAGTCCTGGACTCAGGTCTCCTACATCAGGGGTAGGGAAGGCCCATGAAAAGCAAAAGGTCATTCACTACTCGTCCAAGCCTAGGTTGGAGTGATTCTGAACTTCTAGGCTGAGTGCCGGTTAGACCCTGTCCTGCCTGCAGCACCAAAACCTCACAGGCCTCACAGCACAGAAGACAAAACCCCAAGACTGATAGTGAGAGCAACACTTAAGAGCACCCAAAGAAATTCACATACTTACAAAGGGAAAAGTAGAGAGAGGAAAGAAAAAAAGAATAAAAACAAGAGTCAAAGAGAAGAGAGCAATGAAGACTGTAAAATTAGGAAAAAATAAAATGAACTTATTTAAAAATAAGATGTTTTAAAAGTGGAAAAAGTAAGTTATAAAAAAATAAAAATTAAAGGAATAATAAAGAAATTACATGAGAACAATATGAAAAAGAAAAGAAGGAAGAAAAAAGGGGGGAAAATGAAAGAAAAATTAGAGAAAAATGTATGCAGAGTTGTAGTTCCACCTCCACCTCCCAGGAGGCTCTCTAGTATTGAGCTATTCTCTGGACCTGCCATGGGAACAGCTCAGACTCTGATCTGACCCTACTCATGTGTGTACTTGCCTCATCCGTTGTCCTCAGTTGCCAGAGCGAGGGCTTTCTCTTCTGTGTGGACACTCATTGTCCTTTTATATATTCCATAGACACAGAGTCTACTTAGTTGGTTTTGTGGATTTACTCCGCAGCTTGTGCAGCTGGTGGGAAGGTTTTAGATCCTCTTCTTTAGCCTGTCTGCCGTGGAGCTCAGTCGTGGTTTTATCCTCATCTCTGCATGTGGTCATTCACAGGAGTTTGCTCCTGCGGCTGCCCGGGAGGACTCAATTCTGCCCTAATGAGGATCAGGCATGGAGATAGTGCAGCTGCTTGGATCACAGGGATCCTGGTAGCACCAGATACATGCGGGAGCCAGCGGCCACAGACACAGGCAATATGGCACTATTAGGAGTTTTTTAGCCTCTGGAAACTCTCCCCTAGTGAGGACCAGGCATGGAGGTGGTGCAGCTGCTTGGATCATAGGATACCTGGTGGTGCCAGATGTTCGGGGAAGCCAGCAGCCACAGGCACAGGAGATAAGGCACTTAGAGACTTCTTCTAGCCTCTGGCAGCTAGCGTTCAAAGGGTTTCCCTGGTTGGTCCTTTTCTGGCGCTTGGCACAGCAGGTGCTCAAAGACCCTACTGGCTGGGGTCCTTCTCTATTTTTC
>NW_011495045.1:4173420-4185516 GCF_000754665.1 Bison bison bison | reverse complement strand
CTCTATTTTTCAATGCAGCAGGCACTCAAAGGGCCCTTCTGGCCAGGGTCTTTATTGCTCAGCACGTCAGGCACTCAAAGGACCACTTTCTGTGGGGTTTTTCTCTATTGATCAGCTGCCCAGTGTGTGAGTGGGGAGAGAGCGAGAGGTTACAGTGATGGCCTTAGGCCCTGTGCACAACTCAGCAGTACCACCGTGCCTCGTTGGCTGTCCAGTTTTCCTTGAAAGGCACTCCCTGCCACAGTCTTCTCCTCATGTTCCTGCAGGCCTTCTCCCTGCAGTCAACAGCAGTTCTCGCTCTGAGAGTGCTCCTTAACCACTGTGTTCCACCTCCCTGCCACCACATGTACTGGAGGATCTGTGTCCCTCTCCAGGCTGCTTTGGGCTATGGTGCAGATAGTCTGTGTGGTTCTCACTCCCTTCAGACTGCCATAGATCAGCTGCCATCTCCAGCAGCATCAAATGCCTCCCCTCTGTCCTGAACTATTGCTCTGATGCGGGGATCTCTCCCCTGCTCTTTCGTCCCATTTACTTTCCTCCTCTTTTTCCCTCCCTTCCTTCATCCTACTGGGTTTTCCTGTGGTCAGGGACTCTTGTCAGCTCTCAGCTGGTACTCTGTGAGATACTCTATTTACTTAGGCATAAATTCATGTCATACAAACTTTTCTTTCAGAAATTCATGTGTTTTGATATGGTATTCAGCCCTCCTTATAGAAATTGCATGAAAATATACCCACTTTTCTTTTAAGTTACAGTCTGTTAGTGCCTTCAAGTTAGTATTCACCTATGTCTATCCTTACCTCCAGCTTCCTGATGGCTCAGCAGGTAAAGAATCTGCCTACAATGCAGGAGACTTAGGTTTGATCCCTGAGTTGGAAAGAATCCCTGGAAAAGGAAATAGCATGAAAAATTTTTTGCATGAAAATTTTTTTTCATGCAGTATTCTTGCATGAAAATTTTTTCTTGCCTGAAAACTCCCATGGAGAAAGGACCCTGGTAGACTACAGTCCAAAGGGTTGCAAAGAGTTGGACACGACTGAGCAACTAAGCATGGAGAATGCTTCTTACCTCCAAATCAATTCATTGTGTGTGTACTGTCTGCGAGACTTGGTACTGGGTACTTTACATGTATTACCTTTTGAATCTCTGCTTACTGCTGCTGATTGGAGAGAAAGGTAATGCCAAGGGAATGTTACGGTGCAGCAGGAAGTGCTTGGGCTTTGCTACATTCACATGCTGACTTCCCATCCTGATTGTCTGTGTGACCTTAAATAAATTACCTAATCTCTGAGTTTCAATGTCTTCCTCTGTAAAATATGAATCCAATGCTTAGAATATGAAATGAGAAAATAAGGGAAATGTTTAGATTGACTTCGTTATTATTAGTTGCCTCTTTCTTTCCCTTATATATATTTCATTTTCAAGCTTTAAACCTCTTGAAATATCCAATAAAGTCAAGTTTGTTAACAAGATTTTGTTGTTGTTGCTGTTCAGTTGTTAAGTTATATCAAGCTCTTTGATCCCATGGAGTGGGATCCCAGGCTTCTCCATCCTCCACTATCTCCCAGAGTTTGCTCAGTTTCCTGTCCATTGAACTAGTGATGCTAACCATCTCATCCTCTGCTGCCACCTTCTCCTTTTGCCTTCAGTCTTTCCCAGCATCAGGGTCTTTCCCAATAAGTCGGCTCTTTGCATCAGGTAACCAAAGTATTGGAGCTTTAGCAACAGTCCTTCCAATGAATATTCAGAATTGATTTCCTTTAGGATTGACTGTTTTGATCTCCTTGCAGTCCAAGGGGCTCTCGAGAGTCTTCTCCAACACCACATTTTGAAAGCACCAATTCTTTGGTGCTCAGCCTATGGTCCAACTCTCACATACATACATGACTACTGGAAAACCATAGCTTTGACTATGTGGACCTTTGTTGGCAAAGTGACGTCTCTGCTTTTGAGTACGCTGTTTAGGTTTCTTGTAGCTTTTCTGCCAAGGAGCAGGCATCTTTTACTTTCATGGCTGCAGTCACTGTCCACGATGATTTTGGAGCCTAAGAAAATAAAATCTGTCACTACTTCCAATACTTTGGCCACCTGATGCAAAGAACTGACTCATTGGAAAACATGCTAATGCTGGGAAAAATTGAAGGCAGGAGGGGAAGGGAACAACAGAGGATGAGATGTCATCACTGACTCGATGGACGTGAGTTTGGGCAAGATCCAGGAGATGGTGATGGACAGGGAAGCCTGACGTGCTGCAGTCCATGGAGTCATAAAGAGTCGGATGTGACCGAGTGACTGAACAACAACAAAAGGCTGTAAGAGAAACTAAATGAGTATATGTCAAGTCCTTAATGTAGTATCTAGCACATAGTCAGTGCTTTTATGTTTGAGGACTATGTAGTAGTAAGTAGTAGTGGTGGTGGTGGTGGCAGCGGCAGCAATAACAGAAATGGAAGGACACATTATCCTGGTTCAGAGACTCTCTGAGGACAATAGTAGGTGAGAATTTTTAAAAGATGAAATGCAGTCTGGAAGCCAGCTAGACTATAATGTTAAATTCGTTTTAGCAAAAACAGTTGTATTTCCAGGTCTGGCCTGAAACAAGATCAGCTTTGACTGTTTGGAATTTATTTCTGGTGGACCCTGAAAATTCTTGAGGTATCCCTAGACAGAAGCTCAAAGTATACCTAGAATGATTCTTGGAAACAAGAGCTTGCCACATGATGGACTGACCTGGTTGCCACATGGAGGATTGACCTGGTTTGCTCAGCCACTTGAGATGAAGGGGCTCCAAGAGCTTCATATGTAGCAGAGCTGTGAATCAAGATTAAACATATACACAATTGGCTGGTTTGGGGTAAGGATGAGAGGGTAAGAGACCCAAAGCAAAAGGCAGTGGAGACCAGGAAAGCAGCTCTCTGCTGACTCTCCTCTTCCTTTTGGTCAGTTCATTCCTGTTATGCGTGGCTGTACACAAATGTGTGCTCACAAACATGCTAATCTTCTTTTACTCAGAAGTTCCCACATTGTGTTCTGCAAATTCCTCATCATTTCATTTCCTTTTTCTCTGTCATGTTGGCATCTAACATCTAACTAGTCTAAAGTGGATGATAACTTACCATACTTTCTAAGGCAAGCAGAACATTTATACTATCTGGAATAGTTTACTGAGAATTGTGGTCAAATCTCCTCTCATAAGAGAATGAAAAACTGCTTCTACCTGTGATAAGTATAAACTTGACAAATATGTTGTTGAAATGAACTGAATGACCTCGTGAAGGCCTCTCTCACACTGAGACTCTAGGTTAGTTATGGTAACTGTCTGATAGAATTTAAAGGAAAAGTCAATTTAAAAGGAAAGTTACTAGACTTTCTTTTGGAAGAAATTCTATAAACCTTCTCTACCTAGATGCAATTTCTTGATAACAAGACTTTAAAATAAAATAAAATTTTGAAGAATTATAAAATAATTTTTTTAAGAATTTTAAAAAATCTTTTAAGACCTTTTCAAAATTTTAATAAACTATACTGATATGCTATCTTACAAAAAATCTGTATTCTTTCCTTTTCTTATAGAAACAAAACAAAACAAAAAACGCTTTTCATCGTGCTGCCTTGTATTACATGCCCTGTAGCTTAGTTGCTCAGTCATGTCCGACTCTTTGTGACCCCATGGACTATAGCCCACCAGGCTCCTCTCTCCATGGGGATTCTCCAGGCAGGAATACTGGAATGGGTTACCACCCTCCTCCAGGGGATCTTCACAACTCAGGGATAGAACCCAGGTCTTCTGCATTGCAGGCGGATTCTTTACCCTCTGAGCCACTAGGGAAGCCCATATTATATTCCAGTTGGCTCTAAATAAGGCCTATTCCTACAGTTTTGAATAATGTGTTGTAAAGTTTTAAACTGCATAGATTGTTCAAGGTATGTGATGAGAAGAACACAAAGTAGAAATTTAATACGTGAAGATCACTATCACTAGCACTCTACAAGATACCTACTTTCCTTGCAAGGAACGTTTTCCAAAGTAGTAAAACTCAGATGTAAAGGAAAGAGAGAGCAGTTGCTTTATAAAGTGGCAAAGTTGTTGGATTTTTGCCAAAATGAAATTCATGGCTTTCTTAAGCCAAAGACTTCCCAGATCCACATATCACTTTATTCTCTTCAAACTACTTTTCATATTCTTTAAAAATGATCAAATACATCTGTTGCTGATGGAGTATGCTGTTTCCCTATGGTATGATTCTGGGAGGAAATCTATAGAAGATGTAAATCTCTTCACATGCTGGTGAGCTTGACAGGGTCAAATTAATTTATTTTTGCACTTGCAAAACAGTACATCCATTTAATTTCCTCATTCCAACTATAAACTAATTTCCTAATTGCAGTTAAAATTCAATTTTATATTTAATTTTGGCACCAGGAAAACACTGTCTCATTAGTGAATGTTTATTCACCTTTCCTCACCTCTCTCTATGAGGTATCAGGCTATCCTAAGACATCCTTACTGTGTAGGGCTAAATACTGCCTTACCCTGTACAGCTTGAAAGATTTCTCAGAGGTACTTTGGAATCTCATGATCGGCTTCCTTCAAAACCCTTTACAAAGCAGAAGAATAATTGAAAACCTTCATACTATTATGGTTTAGAAAGTATGGACTGTGGAGCCATCCTTCCTGGGTTTGGATCTGGCCCTGCTTCTTGTCAGATGTGAGAACTTTGACAAGATTCATAACCTCTTCAGGCCTCACTTTTCTCATCCGTAGCATGAGGACAATCTCCTAGGGGATTAAAAGAGTTAAAATTGTATCTGGCACATTTTAAGTATTAGATATGTTTTCTGTTAAAATAATTAAAAATACATAAATCCTTGTGCTGCCATGTCACATAATGTCTAATCTTCTTAGTGTTCCAGGTGTAGGTTTTTTTCAGCCTATCTGCATTTCGAGTGTCAGTTCAGTTCAGTTCAGTTCAGTCACTCAGTCATGTCCGACTGTGACCCCATGAATTGCAGCACGCCAGGCCTCCCTGTCCATCACCAACTCCCGGAGTTTACTCAAACTCACGTCCATCGAGTCGGTGATGCCATCCAGCCATCTCATCCTCTGTCGTCCCCTTCTCCTCCTGCCCCCAATCCCTCCCAGCATCAGAGTCTTTTCCAATGAGTCAACTCTTCGTATGAGGTGGCCAAAGTACTGGAGTTTCAGCTTTAGCATCATTCCTTCCAGTGAACACCCAGGGCTGATCTCCTTCAGAATGGACTGGTTGGATCTCCTTGCAGTCCAAGGGACTCTCAAGAGTCTTCTCCAACACCACAGTTCAAAAGCATCAATTCTTTGATGCTCAGCCTTCTTCACAGTCCAACTCTCACATCCATACATGACCACTGGAAAAACCATAGCCTTAACTAGACGGACCTTTGTTGGCAAAGTAATGTCTCTGCTTTTGAATATGCTATCTAAGTTGGTCATAACTTTCCTTCCAAGGAGTAAGCGTCTTTCAGTTTCATGGCTGCAGTTACCATCTGCGGTGATTTTGCAGCCCAAAAAAATAGTCTGACACTGTTTCCACTGTTTCCCCATCTATTTCTATTTCAAGTGTAGGGACCATGTTTTCTGTGCTTAAAATCTACATGTTTAGTGCTGCTACTAAGTCACATCAGTCATATCTGACTCTGTGTGACCCTATAGGTGGCAGCCCACCAGGCTCCCCCATCCCTAGGAGTCTCCAAGCAAGAACACTGAAGTGGGTTGCCATTTCCTCCTCCAATTCATGAAAGTGAAAAGTGAAAGTGAAGTCGCTTAGTTGTGTCCGACTCTTTGCAACCCCGTGGACAGCAGCCTACCAGGCTCCTCTGTCCATGGGATTTTCCAGGCAAGAGTACTAGAGTGGGGTGCCATCGCCTTCTCCGTGTTTAGTGATAGGTATAGAAAAGATACTCTATAAATATTAGCTGAGCTAAATTAGTGATTCCTTTCTTCCCCCAGCTAAGTAGGTCAACCCTCAACTGGAATAGAAAAAGGATCTGAGAGTCCACTGCTGTCTGAGAACATGATACAGTCATTGCCAAAAAGCCACACAAAGAATTGCCAGTTACGGAATGACCAGCAGTCTAATGTTTGTTGATTTACTGCTCACATGTTTAATGCATCAGCTGTGTTATGAGTCTGTGTTGATTTCTGATGCATAGTTTCTGGAGTAATGAGAAGACAGGAGTGAGTTCTAGTTTCTGCTCTATCGTTAATGACCCTGGTAGAGTCACATAGCTTTTTTTTCAACCAGAACTCTTTTCTTACCTGTCAGGCATGGAGCAGGGGGAGAGTGAAGTTGACTAAATCCTTTACATACTTCCTTCACCAGCCCCCAGCTGTACCATTTTGTGTTTCTTTATGATAACCATAACTCAGTCACAAGGAGAATGGAAAATGGTATGAACGCTTCTTACAAATCCTTTTTATCACAGCTCTTAAAACATCTCTAAGCATGTGTATGTCACACTACTGAGAAATGAGTATCCTCCTTATCCACTTTCAGTGCAGAGGTCAAGCATTTGCTCATGTGGGATCTTTGGTCTTTTTACTGTCATTATGTCATTTTGGTAGCCAGTCTCCACAATAGCCCCAATGATTTCTACCTCCTGGAATTCACACATTTGTCCAATTCCCCCCATACAATGTATCAGAATTGATCTCTGTAACCAATTGGATATTGTTAAAGTGATGATTGATCACTTCTGAGATTTGGTTATTAGATACCAAACTTCTGTCTCAATTGCTCTCATGCTTTCTCCATCTCTGTAATCATTTGCTCTGGGGGAAGCAGTCTCCTAAGCAGCCCTGCAAAGAGGCCTCAATGGAAGGAGCTGAAGCCTCCACCCCATAGCTACGTGAGTGACCTTGTAAGTGGATTTTCAAACCCCAGTCAAGTCTTTTAGAGATTGCAGCCCTAGCTTGACTGCAGCCTCATAAGAAACCTGAGCCAGACTCACCCAGCTAAATTACTTCCTGGTTCCTGACACTTAAACTGTGTGAGGTAATGTTTGTTGTTGTAAGTGACTATGGTTTGTAGTAATTTGTTATGTAGCAACTGATAACCAATACAATTATCTTCAAGTCATGAAAGTAGCTTTCTAGAGTGTTTCTTATATTTCCCTTTTATATATTCTTACAGCTAGAAGTGGAAGGATGGATACAGATCCTGTTCCCATTTATAAATTAAAACTCTCATTCCCCAAATCATGTAATTTGTTAGAAAAGGAGCCAGATGACGTTCTTTCTTTAAACGGCTCTATTGAGATACTGGAGAAGGCAATGGCACCCCACTCCAGTACTTTGCCTGGAAAATCCCATGGATGGAGGAGCCTGGTAGGCTGCAGTCCATGGGGTTGCTAAGAGTCAGACACGACTGAGCAACTTCACTTTCACTTTTCACTTCCATGCATTGGAGAAGGAAATGGCAACCCACTCCAGTGTTCTTGCCTGGAGAGTCCCAGGGACGGGGGAGCCTGGTGGCTGCCGTCTGTGGGATCACACAGAGTCGGACACGACTGAAGTGACTTAGCAGCATTGAGATACAGTTCATACCATTTAGTTCACCCATTTAAAATGTGCACTTCAATGGCTTTTAGTGTATTCTCAGAGTTGTACAGCAACTCTGTTTAGTATTTTAGTCTGTGACTATACTAACCAGATAAAAATCTTAAACCATTTTCATCCTGCCTGAAAGAAAACCCATAGCCATTAGTTGTTATTCTTTGTTCTCTCCCTTGTCCCTTCTTCCCTTATCTCTGTCTGTAAGCAGCCACTCATTTCCTTTCTGTTTCTATAGCTTTGCCTCCTCTGGACATTTCATGCAGCTGGATCATGTCCTATGTGGTCTTTGGAACAGGCTTCTTTGAGTTAGCATGATATTTTCAGGGTTCATCCATGTTGTAGCTTGTGTCAATACTTCATTACTTTTCTTTGTTGATAATATTTCATTATATAGATAAACCAGTTTCATTTATTTGGTCATGAGTTAATGGACATTTGAGTTATCTTCACCTGTTGGCCATTGTGAATAACACTACTGTGAACACTCATGTACAAGATTTTATGTGGATGTATGTTTCATTTCTCTTGTATATATACAGGAGTGGAGTTGTTGTATCATGTGATACTCTATGTCTAGCTTTGGAGAAACCAAATATTATCCAAGAAAGCTGCACATACTACATTCCTACCAATAATACATGATGAGTCTGACTTCTCCACATCTTTACCAATCCTTGTTATTTTCCATCTTTTCAACTATAGTCATCTTGGTGAGTGTGACGAGATATCACTTGTGGTTTTCATTTATATTTCCCTTATTATGATGAGCATCTTTCATGTGTTTATTTGCCATTTGTGTATCTTCTGGGGGGCAGAATTTTATATTTAAAAATCAGAACATTTTTAGTTGAGTTACTTATCTCTTTATTAATGAGTTGAAAGAGCTCTTTATATGTTGCCAAACAATATTCTTAATATTACACGTGTATATGCACAGCACAGGACTACTTTGAAGTTTCCAAGGCTCCCAAAGCATGTAAGCGTGAAGCAGCTTGATAATGAAGATCAACCAGGCTTCAGTTGTCTAATTAACTTAGTAGTATTTATATAACTTTGGTTTGGTCTTTCTTTTCCATTGAGATTAACCCTTCAGTTTGGGGGAAAAAATAATTTCTACAAAATGAATCCAAAATGATCGTGTGGACAGGTTCTATGATGCACACTCTCTAAATTATCTCTAAGTTAGGAGCTTTAATAATCCTTATTTAATAATTATGATTTTCTAGAATACCTTTTTGTTTATTTTCTAAAACACTTTTTATAATTTAAAAAGTTATTATAGGTACATGTTAGAAAACTTGGAAAATGCGGGGAGGTACAAATAAAGTTTTCTCTCATTTGCTTCAATTGTATGTATTTTATGACTGAATCATCAACATGACCATGTATAATGCTGTATATGGCAGAAACATTCCATATTTACTGTATTTGTATTATATATGTAAAAATTGAAGATAAAATTCTGTGGATTTGCTTAAACTTCTAACATGTACTTCATGTCTTTCCTTACAAAAATGTCTTTTATTTGAATGAAGTAGACACTGATTAAATAAGGCCTACTTTTCTGTACTCACCTTCAAGGAGCTCATAACTTTATAGAGGAGAAAAATACATGATGAATTAATATTATAAGGTCTATTATTAAAGTAAAAATAGGAGAACAAAACAACTGTCTTAAGGCATGAGCGAATGCTTCAAAGAAGTGATACAGTATATGCTACGTTTTAGTGGATAAGTAGGAGTTCTTTAGCATAGGAAACAGTGACATAATGTCCTAGTAGTAAACTCTAAGTTAGAGTTAAAAGTTTGTATAAAGGAGTAGAGATGAGGCTAGTACAGTAAGTAAG
Source organism: Bison bison bison (assembly GCF_000754665.1). Classification (NCBI taxonomy): domain Eukaryota; kingdom Metazoa; phylum Chordata; class Mammalia; order Artiodactyla; family Bovidae; genus Bison; species Bison bison. The sequence goes on along the minus strand of NW_011495045.1, from coordinate 4,176,078 downwards.
GACCAGACAGAGGGCAGCCTTTGTCACGCTAAAGACTTTAGATATCTGGATAGTAAGGATTAAAATTAAACATTCAGAAATCAAAGATTATGGCATCCATTCCCATCACTTTATGGCAAATAGGTGGGGAAACAATGGAAACAGTGACATACTTTATTTTCTTGGGCTCCAAAATCACTGCAGTTGGTGACTGCAACCATGAAATTAAAAGATGCTTGCTCCTTGGAAGAAAAGCTATGACAAACCTAGACAGCATATTAAAAAGCAGAGGCATGGCTTTGCTGACAAAGGTCCATCTAGTCAAAGCTATGGTTTTTCCAGTACTCATGTATGGATGTGAGAGTTGAACTATAAAGAAAGCTGAGCGCCAAAAAATTGATGCTTTTGAACTGTGGTGTTGGAGAAGACTCTTGAGAATCCCTTGGACTGCAAGGAGATCAAACCAGTCAATACTAAAGAACATCAGTCCTGAATATTCATTGGAAGGACTGATGCTGAAGCTGAAAATCAAATACTTTGGCCACCTGATGTGAAAATACCCTGATCCTGGGAAAGATTGAAGGCAGGAGAAGAAGGGGACGACAGAGGATAAGATGATTGGATGGCATCACCTACTCGATGGACATGAGTTTGAACAAGCTCTGGGAGTTGGTGATGGACAGGGAAGCCTGGCGTGCTGCAGTTCATCGGGTCGCAAAGAGTCAGATATGACTGAGCAACTGAACTGAACGCTAAAGGAAATAATCTAAAAAAAAAAAAAGTCAAAGTTTGTGATGTGATTTAACTTGTGTTTTTGAAAGAAAGTTCTATTAAATAATTGATTGGAAGAGAGATATGTCTTGGCAAAGCAGGTAAAACATTTAAGAGACAACTGAAAGTCAGGTAAATGATAATGAAGAACTTATACAGTGAAGGGGAAATTTTTAGAGACATTTAAGAGTAAGAATAAGATTTGGGTGTAGGGAAATGAAAGGAATCAAGAATGAACTTTCTAGCTTTTGAATACTGGATAGATGGTGATGACATTAAAAGACTGCTAATTGAGAACATGAGCAGGTTTCAAACACGGTAAATTTTGAGGTGTATGACAAAGTTTAGTACTAGCAATATTAATAAAAGCTATAATTTAAACTAACTGCTTACCATGTACCAGGTTCTTAGTTCAGTATTTTGTGTATATATTTTTGGATAATTTTTTCCCTTTACAAATAAGGATATTTAATCTTAGAAATTTTAAATAACTTACCTTAGGTCTCACAACTGCTAAGTAATGGAGTTTAAATTTAAATCTACTTCTCTCTGACTTTAAATTCATGACCTTACCCAACATAGTATACTGCCTCAATAAAATCAATTCAATTTTGAGAATTTTGTGTATCTTAAGATATATAAAGAATATTTCTAGAAGCTAAGTTTATAAACTTCATTGTAACTATTATAATCTCATTACAACTATTAGATTCTGTCTTTTGTGGCACCAAGTGGGCAGATCAGAGATAATCATTTTAACTGAAACTGATAGAATGGTTCTGAAATTATTCTGCCACTTATTGAATTTTATCCATATTGAATTTTATCCAAACTGACAAAATTCTTTTTTATTGCTTTTATTCCAAAGTAATAAAGTTGCATTGCATAATGTTATTCTTTTTTTTTGTACTTAATATTGGATATTTTCTATTGTAAATCAGGAAGTTGAAATACTACATATTTTAATGTGTATTACTTGTTTTTGTTTTCAAGTCTAATTTTTAATGTTAGCTTTTTTATGTCCAGTGTCAAAGAATATGGTTGTATCCGATTTTTAAGTTTTCTTTATGATTTGACACATAGATTTTTAGAAGTGTTAGATGCATGTTGAAAAGTATGCTTTTGTCACTTGCTAAAAGAGCTGTGAAATGTTTTCTACTTCAGTTGTGAACTTACAGATTTCTTCTTGTTATTCTATTAGTTTCTTGCTTTATATATTTGGAGCCTGTATTGTGAGTTCCGTAAAGCTCAGGACAGTTAATATCTTTTTGGTATTATACCTTTTATCAAATGGAAATACATGTTTTCTTCTCTTTTTCTTTTATATCTGTACCCTTTCACTAAGTGAAATGATTTTGAGATTCATTTTTGTTGCATTTATCAGAAGTTTGTTCCATTTTCAAGTAGCATTCCATTGTATGGATATGCCATAGTTAGCTTATTTATTCATGTGTTAATAAACATTTGAGTTGTTTGTAGTTTGAAGCCATTATGGAGAAAGCTTCTATGAACATTTGTGTGTCTGGATCTTTATATGGGCATATGTTTTTATTCTGTGGGTAAATACCTAAGAAATGATTACTGAATCATACCATGTTTAACTTTAAAATAAATTGCCATATTACTCAGCCATTAAAAAGAATACATTTGAATCAGTTCTAATAAGGTGGATGAAACTGGAGCCGATTATACAGAGTGAAGTAAGCCAGAAAAAAAAAACACCAATACAGTATACTAACGCATATATATGGAATTTAGAAAGATGGTAAAGATAACCCTGTATGCAAGACAGCAAAAAAGACACAGATGTATAGAACAGTCTTTTGGACTCTGTGGGAGAGGGAGAGGGTGGGATGATTTGGGAGAATGGCATTGAAACATGTATAATATCATATAAGAAACGAATCT
>NW_011495045.1:4145906-4173320 GCF_000754665.1 Bison bison bison | reverse complement strand
TATAATATCATATAAGAAACGAATCTCCAGTCCAGGTTCGATGCAGGATACAGGATGCTTGGGGCTGGTGCACTGGGATGATCCAGAGGGATGGTATGGGGAGGGAGGAGGGAGGAGGGTTCAGGATGGGGAACACATGTACACCCATGCTGGATTCATGTTGATGTGTGGCAAAACCAATACAATATTGTAAAGTAATTAGCTTCCAATTAAAATAAATAAATTAAAAAAATAATAAAATAAAATATCTAAATTCAAAAAATAAATAAATAAATAAATAAATTGCCAGATGGTTTTCTATAGTGGTTGTACCATTTTATATACCTGTCAGTAATGTATGGGAGTTTGAGTTGCTCCACATCTTTGCCAAAACTTATTAAATGACAGTTAAAAATATCTTTAGTCTTTCTAGTGGGTGTGTTTTTGGTATCTCATTGTGGTTGTCATTTGCATTTCCTGAAGATTAATATTGTGCATCATTCCATGGAATCATTGTCCATTCACATATTTTTATTTGTAAACTGATCTGTTTAAACCATTTGCTCATTTCTTTATTTATAAACCTAGGAAGTTGCAAGAGTTCTTTATACATTCTGGGTAAGTGTTTTGTCAGATATATGTAGTGAAAATATTTCCTCTGAATCTAGCTTTTCATTTTCTTAACATTGCTTTTTGAGGAACAAGTTTTTTGTTATGATGAAGTCTAATTTTATCAACTTCTTCTTCTATAGTTTATACATTGTGTGTCTTATCTAAAAAATATTTTTGAATACTTGGAAGTCTCAAAGATAGTATCCTATATTTTCTTCCATGAGACCTATGATCAAGTTTGATTTAATTTCTGTATATTGTATAAAGTAAGGGTAGAGGTTTATTATTTTTCCTAATGGATATCCAGTTGTTGAAGTACCATGATTGAAGAGTTTCTTTTGACAATTAGATTGAGAGAAAGGACACCTGTTTTCATTCTGGAACCTTTGTCAAAAATAAATTACCCATATATGTCTAGGTCTACTTCTAGACTCAGTTTTGTTCCGTTGATCTGTATTTATGTCCTTACCAGTATTATAGTATCTTGATTCCTGAGCTTTCTAACAGGTCTTTTATGGTTTTTTATTGATATTTTAATACATTTTATTACATGTTCCATTTGGTCACTGATAATATATAGAAATACAGTTGATTTTTTAATTGACTTTTGATCCTTTGATACTACTAAATTTACTTATTAGGTCTATTAGCTTTTTTAAAAAAATTCTATTAACTTTAATGTAGATTTCTCAGGATTTTCTGCAAAGACATTTTTACTTCTTTTATTACAGTCTTTTTGATTAAAAAAAAAAAAAAGAAAAACTTCCTTTTCTTGCCCCAATGTACTGGCTAAAACCTCTGGTATATTCCTGGACAGAGGTAGTAAGAACAGACTTTTTTTGTTGTTGTTGTTCCTCTCCTAAGCAAGGAAAATACTAAGTCTTTCATCATTAACTATGATATTAGCTAGCTACAGGGTCTTTTTGTAGATGTCCTTTATTAAATGGAGGAAGATTCCTAGTTTTTTCATTTCTGGGTGTATTTCATGAGTGAGTGTTGAATTTTGTCAAATGCTTTTCTTGCTACTTTGAAATGATCATATGTTATGATTTTTGTTTAGTCTTAATATGGTGAACTACATTGATTTTTTAAACAAATTTTAAATTTTAGAATACATTTAGATTTACTGAAAAGTTATAAAAACATTATAGGATTTCTGCATATCCCTCAACCAGTATACCCTATTGTTAACATTTTACAGTACTGTAGTGCATTTGTCACAACTAATGAGCTGCAATTCATGCCTCTATTAATTATTAACTAACAGCCATACTTAATCAGATTTACTTAGTTTTACCTAATGTCCTTTTCCTATTCCAGGATTTCATCCCAGACACCACATTAGATTTAGTTATTATATCTTCCTTAGGCCACTCTAGACTGTGACACTTTCTAATACTTTTTTTGGTTTTGATGACAATTTTGAGGAGTATTGGTAGACAGTTTTAGATATTTGGTAGAATGTTCTTTAGTTTGGGTTTGTCTGATTTTTTTATGATTAGAAAGATTATGGGTTTGTAAAATATTTTGTTTGTGTGCATGAGGGATAGGGTCTGCATTTTTTCTGTACTTACTATGTCTGGTTTTAGCACCAAGACAATGATGACCTCATAAACTGCATTGAGAAATATTACCTCCTCCTTTGAAAGAACATGTAAAAGAATGTCATTGTTTCTTCCTAGCATGCTTGGAGTAGAATTTACCAGTAAAGTTAATCTAATATTTGTTTTCTTTCCAAGTTTGAAATTATGATTTTAATTTTTAAATAGATATAGAACTGTTTGGTTATATTATTTCTCCTTGAGTCAGTTTTCATAATTTGTTTCATTCAAGGAATATGTCCATTTCGTCCCAGTTTTCAACATCACAACAAAGTTATATATAATAGTCTTTTATGTTTTTAATGTCTCTGAGTACTGTAATGATATTCTTTCTTTCTTTCTTGGTATTTGTAATTTTTTGACTTTTTTTCTCCTAGATTAATCTAACTAGAAGCAATCAATTTTATCTGTCTTTTCAAAAATGCAGCTTTTGGTTTATTGTTTTTCTGTATTGTATGTCCACTTTTATTTCACTAACTTTGTTCTTACTTTTAAAGGTTTATTGGAGTATAGGTATGTATAATAATGTACCTATATTTACAGTGCAATTTGATGAATTTTGACATAGCATGTACCCATTAACCCATCACTATAATCAAGATAGCGGACATTTCCATACCCTCCAAAAGTTTCCTTGTGTGCCTTTGTATTTAATTTATTTCCTGCTACCCTACCAACCTATCCTTAGTCAATCAGTGATCTACTTGGTGTCACTATTAGGTTAGTTTGTATTTCTGAGAATTTTATTAAATGCTATATTGTTTTTTATTTGCTGACTAGTATTGCATTCGAAGAAGGCAATGGCACCCCACTCCAGTACTCTTGCCTGGAAAATCCCATGGAGCCTGGTAGGCTGCAGTCCATGGGGTCGCTAAAAGTCGGACACAACTGAGTGACTTCACTTTCACTTTTCACTTTCATGCATTGGAGAAGGAAATGGCAGCCCACTCCAGTGTTCTTGCCTGGAGAATCCCAGTGACGGGGGAGCCTGGTGGGCTGCCGTCTATAGGGTCACACAGAGTTGGACACGACTGAAGTGACTCAGCAGCAGCAATATTGCAGTATGTGGGCATACCACAATTTGTATATCCCTTTTATGTGCTGGTAGGGTTTTCTCCAGTTTTGTAATGAAATGCCAATGTGCTTTATAATCCATGTTACAAGTATTTATGTATACTCCTATTTCAATTTTTTAAAATTTCTTGGTAAGTACCAAGAAGTAGAATAACTTGATTGTAAGTGTTTTAAGGAACTGCTGAGTTATTTTCCAAAGTGGTTGTACCATTTTATATTCCCACTAGGTTATGAAAGTTATCATTGTTCTATATCTTCACCAATATTTAGTATGGTCATTTTTAAAATTTACATCTACTTTTGTATGTGTGTCATATCTCTTTGTAGTTTTAATTTGTATTTCCCTTATCATAATAATCAGAGAAGCCCAGAGTTCGTGCGCTTATTTGGCATCCATGTGTGATGTTTGGTAAAGTGTCAGTTCAGATCTCTTGTTTGTTTTGTATTGGGTTGTTATCCTCACTGTTGTGTTTAAAGTATTTTTTTATAAATTCAAGATCTGTGCTGCTCAGTATGGTAGTCAGTAACCACTGGAAATTTAAATTAATTACAATTAAATACTTAGTTTATTTTTATTTATGTTAAACAAAATAATTAAATAATAAAATAAATTTGATTCCCTAGTCAAACTAGCCAATTTCAAGGGCTCATTTAATAGCATATGAATAATTGTTACCTAGTGGACAATGCAGATATAAAATAATTTCATAATGTCAGAAATATCTCTTTGCAGTGTAGTTCTATATGTAAGTTCTTTTTTGAGCATGTTTTGTGAATATCTTCTCCTAAATATGTAGCATGGCTTTTCATTGTAATAACAGTGTCTTGCAAAGAGCAAATTTTAAATTTGGATGAAATCTATCATTCTTTTCCTTTTATACATTTGTGCGTTTTATGTTTTATTAAAATGTTTTCTCTTTAGATCAGAGGTCAAGATTTTATCCTATGTATTACTTTAGAATTTTTGTAGTTCCAGATTTTACATTTAAGGCTGTGATCCACTTGGAGTTAATTTTTGTATATCATATGAGATCAGGTTTGATATTCATTTTTATTGCATATGGCCTCCAGTTGTTTCAGCACCATTTTGAAAAGATTATCCTTTCCCCATTTATCATCTTTGCAATTGTATCAAATAATCATTTGGTTATGTAAATGTGTGTCTACTTCTGGATTCTGTTCTGTTCTTCATGATAGTATAACACTGTCTTGATTATTGTAGTTTTAAATATGTTTTTAAGTCAAGCTTTGCAAATCCTTCAATATTTTCCTTGGTTTTCAAAATTATTTGGGCACTAGGTCTTGTAAGCTTCCATATGAATTTTTTAATCAGTTTAACAATTTCTACCAGAACACTGCTGGAAACTTCCTGATAATTGCATTTCATTGATATCAGTGGGGAGAAGATAGACATTTTAGAAATGTTGAGTCTTCCCATCCATGAACATGGTGTCTCTTCATATATTTCAATCTGTATTTATTTCCCTCAACAATATTTTACAATTTTCAGTGTCTTGCACATATTGTGTCAAGTTTATGCCAAGGTATTTTATATTGGTTGATGGTATGGTGAGTGGTACAGTTTTTGAATTTCAACTCCTAATTTTCTATATATTGCTAATATATAGAAAAAAATCATATGTGTGAGTGTATATGTAGGTATATATATATTGGGTTGGCCAAAAAGTTCATTCAAGTTTTTTGGTATACTGTTGTGGGAAAACCTGAACTTTCTGGCCATTCCAATATATACATATATATAATGAGAGAGATTATATCTAGCAACCTTATTAAACTGTCTATTAGTGCTAGTAGTATTTTTTTTTTTTGGTAGCTTCATTAGAATTTCCTGCATAAATAATCATATCATCTTTCATTCAGTGCCCTTTATGTTAATGAGGTTTCTCCAGTTTGGCTGTTGGAAACATGAACTGTTTGCTCCTCTGTGACATCAAGATATTGCTCTATCTGATTTTTCCTGGTGACTTTGCCCAGCTGGGTAATTTCCTCACACCTATCCATCAATCATTCTCAGATGAAACCCTTTGCAGATCTCTTAAGCTCTTTTTCTTCATGGTACTCTGAATTCTAACCACTCTGGCCTCTTTGAATTCTCAACTCTTTCTCCTCAAGCGGGGCTCCATTTGGCTTTCTTTTTGCATTTAGAGTGGAATCTCTTAGCTGCAGTCTGGGGCAATCTCAGGGCTCACCTCATTTGTTTCCCTTATTTTAGGGAATCTCTGTTTTGTGTTCCTGTTTTCCAGTGTCTGAAATAGTTGATTGCTTTTTTTCTTTATCTTTACTCTTCTCTGATCTTCTCTTCCCTTCTCTTTTCTTCTTCTATAGTTTTAATTTAAATTATGATTGAGATCAGAGATCTCTGTTTTAATGACTTTTGCTTTTATCTTTATTATTTTCTTTCACTTATTTTGGATTTTATTTATTCTTTTCCTAATTTCTTAAAATGGAAGCTCAGATAATTAATTTTAAATGTTTCATCTTTTCTAAAATGAGAAATTCTTTCTAAGTACTGGATAAGCTGTGTTCCTCAAATTTGGACATGTTGTGTTTTCATTCTCATTTAGTTCAAAATGGTTTTCTGACTTCCCTGTGATTTCTTCTTATACTCATGGTTATTTTTTGTGTTAATTTCCAAATATTCTGGGACTTTCTTGATGTCTTTCTGTTATTGATCCTGATTTAATTCTGTTGTAATTAGAAAATATACTTTTAATGATTTCTACAAATTATCTATTAGAATTTTAAATGGTATTGCACAGGATCTATAGATCAATCAGGATGGAATTTATATCTTAACAATATTGTGTCTTACAACACATGAGCAAGATATAGTGATCCATTTATTTATATCTTCTGTAAATCTATCAGCAGTGTTTTATAGTTTTCAGTGTGCTAATATTTTACATATTTTGCCATCAGTTCAGTTCAGTTCAGTTGCTCAGACATGTCTGACTCTTTGTAACCCCATGGATGTAGCACATCAGGCTTCCCTGTCCATCACCAGTGCTTGGAGCTTACTCAAACTCATGTCTATTGAGGAGGTGATGCCATCCAACCATCTCATCCTCTGTCATCCCCTTCTCCTCCTGCCTTCAATCTTTCCCAGCATCAGGGTCTTTTCAAATGAGTCAGCCTTTTGCATCAGGTGGCCAAAGTAATGGAGCTTCAGCTTCAGCATCAGTCCTTCCAATGAATATTCAGAACCAATTTCCTTTAGGAGTGACTGGTTTGATCTCCTTGCAGTCCAAGGGACTCTCAAGAGTCTTCTCTAATACCATAGTTCAAAAGGATCAGTTCTTCGGTACTCAGCTTTCTTTATGGTTCAGCTTTCACATCCATACATGACTACTGGAAAAATCATAGCTTTGACTAGACAGACCTTTGTTGCCAAAGTAATGTCTCTGCTTTTTAATACACTGGCTAAGCTTGTCATAGCTTTTCTTCCAAGGAGCAAGCATCTCTTAATTTTGTGGCTGTAGTCATGTGTAGTCATGTGCAGTGATTTTGGAGCCCAAGAAAATAAAGTCTGTCACTCTCCATTTTTCCCCATCTGTTTGCCAGGAAGTGATGGGACCAGATGCCATGATCTTAGTTTTTTGAATGTTGAGTTTTAAGCCAGCTTTTTCACTCTCCTCTTTCACTTTCATCAAGAGGCTGTTTAGTTGCTATTCACTGTCTGCCATAAGGGTGGTGGTGTCATCTGCATATCTGAGGTTATTGATATATCTCCTAGCAATCTTGATTCCAGCTTGTGCTTGATCCAGTCCAGCATTTCACATGATATACTCTGCATTTAAGTAAGCAGGGTGACAATATACAGCCTTGACAATGAAGTATTTTGTCATGTTTGTCCTTAAATATTTTGTATTTTAATGCTATTTGTAAAGAGTATTTTTAATTTCTTTTGTCAAGTGTTTGTTGCCTGTGTGTAGAAATACAACTGATCTTTATAGATTGTGCATTGTCTACTCTGCAGCCTTGCTAAACTCCTTATCAGTTTTAGTAGATTTTTATTGATTCTTTTGAACTTTCCACATAGACTGTCATGTTGTCTGTGAACAAGATAGTTGTACTTCTTCCTTCCAGTCTAGATGTCTTTTTTTTTTTTAACTTTACATAATTGTATTAGTTTTGCTAAATATCAAAATGAATCCGCCACAGGCATACATGTGTTCCCCATCCTGAACCCTCCTCCCTCCTCCCTCCCCACACCATCCCTCTGGGTCATCCCAGTGCACCAGCCCCAAGCATCCAGTATCGCGCATCAAACCTGGACTGGCAACTCGTTTCTTACTTGGATTATTTTTCTGGCCCAAACTTGCAGTACAGTGTTGAAGAGAAGTAGTGATGGTGGACATCTTTGTCTTATTTCTGATAATAGGAGGAGAAAGGAAATTATCCTCTTTTCCAAGATTGCTGACTTTTTATTGTGAGTGTTGAATTTTGTCAGATGCCTTTTCATCATCTATTGTGATGGTCATATGATTTCTTGATTTTAGTTTCTTAATATGTGAAGTTGTATTGATTGATTTCAAAATGTTAAAGCAACTCTGCATTCTCAGGATAAACCCCACTTTGTCACGATATAGTATCCTTTGTATGTATTGCTGAATTCAAATTTGCTGAAGAGTATTTTTAGAAGTTTTATGTCTGTGTTCATGAGAAATACTGGTCTGTAGTTTCCTTTACTTATAATGTCTTTTTTAAATTTTATTTTATTTTTAATTGGAGTATAATTACTTTAAATATTGTTTAAATATTGTGATGGTTCTGGCATATATCAACATGAATCAACCATAGGTATGCATATGTCCCTTCTCTTTTACCTCCCTCCCCATTCTACCCCTCTAGGCTGCCATAGAACACTTTCTTTGGGCTTGCTGCATCATACAGCAAATTCCCACTGACTATCTATTTTACATATGGTAATGTATATGTTTCAGTACTACTCTCTCAAGTCATCCCAACTTCTCCCTTCCCCGACTGTGACCTGAATGAAATCTGTTCTTTACGTCTGCATCTCCTTTGCTGCCTTGCATATAAGATCATCAGTACCATCTTTCTAGATTCCATATATATGCATCTATAAATGGTATTTGTCTTTCTCTTTCTGACTTACTTCACTCTGTATAATAGGTTCTAGGTTCATCTCCCTGATTGAAACTCATTCAAATGCATTCCTTTTAATAGCTGAGTAATATTCCATTCTGTATAGGTACTACAGTTTCTTTATCCATTCATCTCTTGATGGACATCTAGATTGTTTCCATGTCCTGGTTGGTTTGGTTTAGTCACTAAGTCGTGTCAGATTCTTGCAACCCCGTGTACTAGCCCACCAGGCTCCTCTGTCCATGAGATTCTCCAGGCAAGAATACTGCAGTGGGCTACTATTTCCTTCTCCAGGGAATCCTCCTGACCCAGGAATCGAATCCAGGTCTCTTGCATTGCAGGCAGATTCTTTACCGACTGAGCTACGAGAGAAGCACATAAAATAGTGTTGTGATGAACATTAGTGTGCATGTGTGTTTTTCAGTTGTGGTTTCCTGTGGGTGTATGCCCTGTAGTGGGATTGCAGGGTCATATGAAAGTTTTATTCATATATTTTAAGGAATCTCCATACTGTTCTCCATAGTAGTTGTATCAGCTTACATTCCCACCAGCATTCTCACTTCTCCATACCCTCTCCAGCATTTATTATTTGTAGATTTTTTGATGGTAACTATTCTGACTGGTGCAAGGTGATACCTCATTGTAGTTTTTATTTGCATTTCTCTAATGAGTGTGGCTGTGCATATTTTCATATGTTTGTAAGTTCTGTATAGTGTTAGGAAATGTTTTAATTTCATTCTTTTACACGTAGCTGCCCAGTTTCCCCAGCACCAGTTATTTGAAGAGACTGTTTTTTCTCCATTGTATATTTTTGCCTCCTTTGTCAAAGATAAGGTGTCCATAGGTGCGTAGATCTCCGAGCTTTCTGTCTTGTCCCATCTATATTTCTTTTTTTGTGTCAGTACCATACTGTCTTGATGATTGTAGCTTTGTAATTTAGTCTGAAGTCAGAAAAGTTGATTCCTCCAGTTCTCTTCTTCTTTCTCAAGATTGGCTTTGGCTATTTGGGATCTTTTATGTTTCCATACAAATTGTGAAATTACTTGTTCTAGTTCTGTGAAAATTACCATTGGTAGGTAGATAGGGATTGCATTGCATCTGTAGATTGCTTTGGGTAGTACAGTCATTTTCACAGTATTGATTCTTCCAGTCCAAAAACCTGGTATATCTATCTATCTTTTGTGTCATCTTTAATTTCTTTTATCAGTGTCTTTTAATTTTCTGCATATAGGTATTTTGTCTCTTAAGGTAAACTTATTCCTGAGTATTTTATTCTTTTTGTTGCAGTGGTGAACGGGATTCTTTCCTTAATTGCTCTGATTTTTCATAGTTTGTGTATAGGAATGCAAGGGATTTCTGTGTAGTAATTTTATATCCTGCAACTTTACGATATTCACTGATTAGCACTAATAATTTTCTGGTGGCATCTTGAGTGTTTTCTGTGTAAAGAATGATGTCATCTGCAGACAGTGAGAGTTTTACTTCTTCTTTTCCAATCTTGATTTCTTTTATTTATTTTTCTTCTCTGACTAATATGACTAGGACCTCCAAAACTATGTTGAATAATAGTGGGTGAGAGTGGGCCCCCTTGTCTTGTTCCTGATTTTAGAGGAAATGCTTTCAGTTTTTCACCTGTGAGAGTAATACTTGCTGTACATTTGTCATATATGGCCTTTATTAAATTGAGATATGTTCCTTCTGTGCCTAATTTCTGGAGAGTTTTTATCATAAATGGGTGCTAAATTTTGTCAGAAGCTTTCTCTGCATCTATTGAGATGATCATATGATTTTTATCTTTCAATTTGTTAATATTGTGTATCACATTGATTGATTTGAGTATATTGAAGAATCCTTGCATCTCTGGGATAAAACCCACTTGATCATGATACACGATCTTTTTAATATGTTGTTGGCTAGAAACTTGTTGAGGATTTTTGTATGTTCATCAGTGATATTGACCTGTAGTTTTCTATTTTTGTGGGATCTTTGTCTGGTTTTGGTATTAGGGTGATGCTAATCTCCTACAATGAGTTTGGGCATTTTCCTTCCTCTGCAATATTTTGAAAGAGGTTGAGAAGGATAAGTATTAGTTCTCTAAACTTTTGGTAGAATTCACCTGTGAAGCCATCCGGGCCCTGGGCTTTTGTTTGTTTGAAGATTTTTGGTTACAGTTTCAATTTTTGTGTATGTGATTGGTCTGTTCATATCTTCTGTTTCTTCCTGGTTCAGTCTTGGAAGGTTATATTTCTCTAAGAATTTTTCCATTTCTCCCAGGTTGTCCATGTTTTTGGCATTTAGTTGCTCATAGTAGTCTCTTAAGATCCTTTATTTTTCTGTGTTGTCTGTTGTAACTTCTTTTTCTTTTCTAAAATTTATTATTTATTTTAAATGGAGGATAATTACAATATTGTAATGGTTTTTGCCTCCTTTTTCATTTCTAATTTTATTGATTTGAGTCTTCCATTTTTTTCTTGATGAATTTCTGGCTAATGGTTTGTCAATTTTGATTATCTTCTCAAAGAACCACCTTTTAGTTTTATTGATATTTGCTATAGTCTTTTTCATTCTTTTTCAACTAATTTTCTGCTCTGATCTTTATGATTTCTTTCTGTCTACTAACTTTGAGATTCTTTTGTTCTTCTTTTTCTTGTTGCTTTAGGTATGGAAGGTTATGTTGTTTTCTCAGTGTCTCTCTTGCTTCTCAAAGTAGGCTTGTATTGCTATAAATTTCCCTCTTAGCATTGCTTTTACTGCATCCCATAGGTTTTTCATTGTCACTTGTTTCTAGGCATATTTTTATTTCCTTTTTGGTTTCTGAAGTGATCTTTTGGTTATTCAGAAGCGTGTTGTGTAGGCTCCATATGTTTGTGTTTTTTATAGTTTTTTTTTTTTTTCCTGAGGTTGATATATAATCTTATAGCATTGTGATCATAAAGGATGCTTGAAATAATTTCAGTTTTTTAAATTTTACCACGATTTGACTTATGGCCCAAGATCTGTCCTAGAAAATGTTCCATGTGCACTTAAGAAAAAAGTGAAATTTTTTGTGTTTGGATGAAATGCTGTTGGTATCAACTAGGTCCAACTGTTCCAAAGGATTATTTAAATCTTGTGTTTCCCTATTAATTTTCTGTCTGGATGATCTGTCCATTGCTTTGAGTGTATTAAAGTCCCCCATTATTGTGGTCTGGTCAGTTTCCCCTTTAATATTTGTCAGCATTCACCTTATGTGTTGGGGTGCTCCTATGTTGGGTATATATATATAATTGTTACATCTTCTTCTTGGATTGATCATTATGAAGTGTCTTTTTTTTTTTTTTTTGCCTTTTTAACGGTCTTTAAAGTCTTATTTTATCTTTTGATTTCCATTTGCATGGGATATCTTTTTCCAGCTCCTCACTTTAAGTCTGTCTGTGTCCCTGGGTCTCAGATGGGTGTCTTGTATATATCTTATATAAGGGTCTTCTTTTTGTATCCATTCAGCCAGTATGTCTTTTGGTTGGAGCATTTAGGCCATTTACATTTAAGGTAATTATTGGTAAGTATACCCTGTTACCATTTACTTTATTGTCTTTGGTTTGTTCTTATAGACCATTTGTTTTTGTGTTTCCTGTCTAGAGAAGTTCTTTTAGCATTTGTTGAAGAGCTGATTTGGTGGTGCTGTATTCTTTTTAACATTTGTTTGTCTGTAAAGCTTTTGATTTCTCCTTTGAATCTGAGTGTGATCCTTGCTGTATAGAGTAATCCTGGTTGTAGGTTTTTTCCCTTTCATCACTTTGACTATATTCTGCCATTCTTTTCTGGCCTACAGAGCTTTTGTTGAAAGACAAGATACTAGTCTTATGGATTTCTCCTAGTTGCTTTTCCCTTGCTGCTTTTAATATTTTTCTTTGTGTTTAATTTTTGTTAGTTTGATTAACATGTGTCTTGGCATGTTTCTTCTTGGCTTTGTCCTATATGGAACTCTCTGGGCTTCCTGGACTTGGATGGTTATTTCCTTTCCCATTTTAGAGACGTTTTCAACTATAATCTCTTCAAATATTTTCTCATGCCCTTTCCTTTTGTCTTCTTCTTCTGGCATGCCTATGAATCAAATGTTGGGGCACTTAATGTTGTCCCAGAGGTCTCTGAGGCTGTCTTCATTTCTTTTTATTCTTTATTCTGCTCTGCTTCAGTTATTTCCACTGTCTCATCTTCCAGCTCACTTATCTGTGCATCTTCCTCAATTACTCTACTGTTGGTTTCCTCCAGTGTGTTTTTAATCTTAGTTATTATGTTATCCATTGTTGATTTTCATCCTTTAATTCTTCTTTGTTGTTGTTGTTCAGTCACTAAGTCATGTTTGATTCTGTCACCCCATGACCTGCAGCATGCCAGTCTTCCCTGTCCCTCACTGTCTCCCAGAGTTTGCTCAAACTCATGTCCATCAAGTCAGTGATGCCATCCAACCATCTCATCCCCTGTTGTCCCCTTCTCCTGTTGCCCTCAACCTTTTCCCAGCATCAGGGTCTTTTCCAATGAGTCAGCTCTTCATATCGGATGACCAAAGTATTGGAGCTTCAACATTAGTCCTTCCAATGAATATTCAGGATTGATTTCCTTTAGGATTGACTGGTTTGATCTTGTGCTGTCCAAGGGACTTTCAAGAGTCTTGTCCAGCACCACAATTCAGAATCATTGATTCTAGGTCTATGACCTTGTCAAACATTTCTTTCATCTTCTTGATCCATGCCTCCAGTCTATTTATCTGTGAATCCATTTTGTTTTCAAGATTTTGGATCATCTTTACTGTCATTATTCTGATTTCTCTTTCAGGTAGACTACATATTTCCTCCTCTCTTCTTTAGTCTTCTGGGTTTTTACCATGTTCCTTTATCTGCTGTATATTTCTCTGTCTTTTCATTTTGTTTAATTTGCTGTGTCTGGGGTCTCCTTTCTGCAGACTAGAGGTCATAGTTCCTCTTAATTGTGCAGTCTGTCTCCATTGGGTGGGGTTGGACAGTGTCTTGGAAAGGTTTCCTGATTGAGGGGACTTGTGCCTATGTTCTCATGAATGGAGCTGAATCTTGTCTCTCTGGAGGGCAGTGCCATGTCCTGTACTGTTTTGGGAGTGTCTGTGTGTTCAGTACGGCTTTGATTAGCCTGCCTGTTAATGTGGAGAGTTGTGCTCCTGTTCTGCTGAAGGTTTGATATGGAGCGTCCTGCACTGGAGCTTGCTAGCTCTTATGTGGAGCTTGGTCTCACTGCTGAGATGGAGGCCTTTTGACGGCCTCTCATCTATTAATGTTCCATGGGGTCAGGAGTTCTCTGATGGTCCAAAGTCCTGGGGTTAAATCTCCTTCTTCTGGGCTTCAGGCCTGACCCCTTTCAGTAGCATCAAATTTTATCAGGCCACACAGCACCAATGACAAAACCCCTCATTCCAAGGAGATTGGTTTGCTTTTCTGGAAGTCTGGGTCCTCTGCGAGGATTCAGAAGATGTTCTGCAGGAATTGTCCCATCAGTTCCACCACTATATGTAAATCCCTTCACTTTTCTGAGCTTTCTGAGGCTCAACTTCCTTACCTGGCAGCACATGCATGGACCCTCCCATCTTTCTACCTGAGGTAGTGACTGGCATTAGAGCAATGCTAGTCTCCATGAATGAGTTTGGAAGATTTTCCCCTTTAGTTTTCTGGAAGAGTTTATGTAGTATTAGTATTCTTTCTCTCTAAAATTTTGGTGGAATTTACCTCTGTCTAGGCCTGGAGTTTTGTTTCATTTTATGGGAGGGCTTTAACTACATACTCAATTTCTTTAATAGGACTAATCAGTTATTTATTTCTTTTTTAGTAAATTGTGGTCGATTATGTAGTCCAGGGATTTTTTTTTCCCAATTCAATTAAGTTGTCAAATGTATAGCCATACTATTTTTCATAGCATTCCTTTATTATCCTGTTAACATCTGTAGTCTGTAGTAATAAATATTTCCTCTAGAATTCCTGATACTAGTAATCCCAATATTAGTGCAGTATATAATAGGCATATTAATGTCTTTTCTCCTTTATTCTTAGTCTTCATAGAAAGTTTAATAATTTTTATCAATATTCTCAAAAAATCAGTTTTTGGTTTCATTAATTTCTCCTATGGCTTTTCTGTTTTCTGTTTCAATGAGACCTAAATACTTTGGTCTTGAGTATGACTTTCTCCTGCTTATTTTGAGTTTAATTTGCTATTTTAAGGTCTTTCTTCTTTTTCTAGTATAAGCGTTGAATACCATAAATCTCTTAAGTTCTATTTTACTGGCATATCCCATGAATTCTCTTAGGTTATTGTTGTTGTTCAGTTACTTAGTTGTGTCTGACTCTTTGCGACCCCATGGACTGCAGCACACCAGGCTTCCCTGTCCTTCACCATTGCCTGGAGTTTGCTTAAAATCATGTCCATTGAATTGGTGATGCCATCCAGCCATCTCATCCTCTGTCATCCCCTTCTTCTCCTGCCTTCAATCTTTCCCAGAATCAGGGTCTTTTCCAATAAGTTGGCCCTTCACATCAGGTGGCCAAAGTATTGGAGCTTCAGCTTCAGTATCAGTCCTTCCACTGAATATTCAGGGTTCATTTCCTTTAGGATTGATGGCTGGTTTGTTCTTCTTGCAGTCCAGGGTACTCTCAAGAGTCTTCTCCAGCACTACAGTTTGAAATCAGTTCTTCGATGCTCAGTCTTCTTTGTGATCCAGCTCTCACATCTATACATGACTACTGGAAAAGCTGTGGCTTTGACTATGTGGACTTTTTTTTTAAACTTTACAGAATTGTATTGGTTTTGCCATATTTCAGTAAAGTGATATGTCTGCTTTTTGATATGCTCTCTAGGGTTGTCATAGCTTTTTTCCCAAGGAGCATGCGTCTTTTAATTTTATGG
Source organism: Bison bison bison (assembly GCF_000754665.1). NCBI lineage: Eukaryota > Metazoa > Chordata > Mammalia > Artiodactyla > Bovidae > Bison > Bison bison. Next base: position 4,158,021 of record NW_011495045.1, on the reverse strand, counting down.
CTGCAGTGACTATCACCAGTGATTTTGGAGCCCAGAAAAATATAGTCTGTGACTGTTTCCATTTTTTCCCCATCTATTTGCCAGGAAGTGATGGAACTGGATGCCATGATCTTAGTTTGCTGAATGCTGAGTTTTAAGCCAGCTGCTTCAGTCTCCTCTTTCACCTTCATCAAGAGGCTCTTTAGTTCCTCTTTGCTTTCGCCATTAGGGTGGTATCATCTGCATATCTGAGGTTATTGATATTTCTCCAGGCAATCTTTATTCCAGTTTGAGCTTTATCCAGCCTGGCATTTTGCATGATGTACTCTGCATATAAGTTAAATAAGCAGGGTGACAGTATACATCCTTTACATATTCTTTTCCCCATTGGAATAGTTTGCTCTTCCATGTCTGGTTCTAACAGTTGCTTCTTGACCTGTATACAGGTTTCTCAGAAGGCACGTATGATACTCTGGTTGGTAGTGTTTTCTTTTTAATCTAAAAATACTTTGAAATTTCCCTTTTGATTTATTCTTTGATATATGGGTGGCTTAAATATATAATTTTTAGTGTGACATGATGTTCTTGGTTTAACTTATATACTTCCTTCCTCAGACCTGGAATCAGGTATTACCCCAAGACCATAATCTAGGCACTAAGGGCCTGCTACTATGTTAAGCATCTTTTCTAGGTCTTTTCTATTGGATAACATAAGGAGAATATATCTTCTTTAGAGATAAAATATGACAAAAGTAGAGTCATAACTGAATACAAATTTATTTTCAACTCAGATTTAGGACTACAGGTTTTTTACTTAAGCTAGTCTTTGTTGATATCTAGATTTCCTTTCATGCTGAGAATACCACTTGCAGTGACTCTGGGAATGTATGAATTGGAATATCATACAATCATATCACCTTATATATACAACTGTCTCAGAATAATATTATCAACACTACTACCAGCAATATGATTACTGGAAACAGTTGTATTTTTAGGTCAATTATCTTTACCTTTATGGCATATCCCAGTAGTGACATACAGTAATACTGTTTTTTAAAGTCACTTACAGTAGTTTTTCTCTAAGTGGTCATTTTGGCTCATTTTTTTAATCTTACTTTTTTAGTTTTATAGTATTAAAAAAATTTACAAAAGTTTTATTGTTTATAATTTATAATTTTATAGTTTATACTTTTGTGAATTTTTAAATAAATTTATTATATCTATGTAAATATTTACATAGTATAAGTTGAGTCTCTTTAAAAGAAGATACATTCAAAGAAGCTTAGTTTCTGTCTCTCAACATTGGTTTTTCTCTTCCCTTTGCCATTGGTAACTTTTAAAATGTTCAACTTTTTATATAAGCAAGTATGAATATGTGTATCTATATATCCTCTTTCTTAAAAAATAAAATATACTTCCCACCCCACTTTTTTAACACTGCATCTGTGTGGTTGCCTCATACTAGTATATAGAGAGATTTTTCTTCCCTTTTTAATCTTCCTGGTAATCCATTGCTTACATGTTCCATAGTTTATTCAGACAGTCCCTTACTGACAAATGTATGATTACTTTGTTCTCAGTCTTTTGCTATAAATGATACTCCAGTGATAAACTTGTACTTTTCAGAAATGGGATGGCTGTATATAATTTTGCTAGATATTGATACATTTTCACTTTATATTTGTGCCATTTCCATTCTCACCACTCATGTAGAGGAGTTCTGGTCTCTGCCACAGCCTCACTACAAAATTATGTTGATATGATATATCAGGGTACTTTCAATTTAAATTTCTACTGGTGTGAAGTAAAACTTGTATTTTAAATTATATGCTATACTAAATAAATGTAAACTAAACTTTAAAAGCCGTACACTGTTCTGAAAACATCATCAGAAATGCATGACAAAAACCAAAATCTCATCAGTACAATGTATAAATATAAAATGTTCTTTGCATAAAAATAAATGCTGAATTATTATTTCATTTATGCCATTTGAAGTGTAATTTTGCTAAACTCTCACATTAACACATTGGTTTTAAAGGAGCTTTTTCAGTTAACTTCTGGATGTGAATTCTTTATCCTCCTGCTGTTGTTTTTATCCCCAATGTGTTTTTCCTCCCATGTTCTGTATAAACAAACACGTTTATTTATTACATAAAAATGAGCTTATGGTTATGTTTGTGCACCTGGATACTGAAATGAACTTTTTCCTCTTGAACTTAGTAAGTGACTGCTTTTTATGAAGAAGAAAATAAGATGAATGCAGGAAAAGCAGACAAAGGAATCAGTATCAACTTTTTTTTAACAATCCACAAACATTGGATGAATAGGATAAATTTTTAGTTGAACTAATGGTTTCACAGGACTTCCCTTGTGGTGCAGTGGTAACTAATTCTCCTCCACCAAAGTGGGAGATGTGAGTTTAACCCTTGGGTCTGGAAGATACCCCAGAGTAGGAAATGGTAAACCACTCCAGTATTCTTGCCTGGAAAATTCCATTGACAGAGGAGCCTGGTGGACTATGGTCCATGGGATCACAAAGAGTCGGACAAGACTGAGTGACTCCATATGCATGCATACTGGTTTAACAGTGGTCCTCTGATATATTTGGTTTGGAATTGTGCAAATTTCTGACTTTGTGGATCACAGCAAACTGTATAAAATTCTTAGCAAAGAGATCAGAATGCCTGACCACCTTACCTGCCTCCTAGGAAACCTGTGTACAGGTCAAGAAGCAACAGTTAGAACTGGGCATGGTTCCAAATAGCCCAACTGGAATTCCATCACTTCTACTTGCTTTATTCATAGTGATACTTCCTAAGGCCCACTTGAATTCTCATTCCAGGATGTCTGGCTCTAGGTGCATGATCACACTATTGTGGTTATCTGGATCATGAAGACCTTTTTGTACAGTTTTTCTGTGTATTATTGCCACCTCTTCTTAATATCTTCTACTTCTGTTAGGTCTGTACCATTTCTGTCCTTTATTGTGCCCATCTTTGCATGAAATGTTCCCATGGTATCTCTAATTTTCTTGAAGAGATCTCTAGTCTTTCCCACTATATTGTTTTCCTCTGTTTCTTTGCATTGATCACTGAGGAAGTCTTTCTTATCTCTCCTTGCTATTCTTTGGAACTCTGCATTCAAATAGGTATATCTTTCCTTTTCTCCTTTGCCTTTACCTTCTCTTCTCTTCTCAGATATTTATAAGGCCTCCTCAGACAACCATTTTGCCTTTTTACATTACTTTTTCTTGGGGATGGTCTTGATGACTACCTCCTGTACAGTGTCACAAACCTCTGTCCATAGTCCTTCGGGCATGGTTCCATCTATCAGATCTAATCCCTTGAATCTATTTGTCATTTCCACTGTATAATTCAAAGGGATTTGATTTAGGTCATACCTGGATGGTCTAGTTGTTTTCCCTACTTTCTTCAACTAGTGGAGGTGATAGAATTCCAGTTGAGCTATTTCAAATACTAAAAGATAATGCTGTGAAAGTGCTACAGTCAGTATGCCAGCAAATTTGGAAAACTCAGCGTGGCCCCAGGACTGGAAAAGATCAGTTTTCATTCCAATCCTAAAGAAAGGCAATGCCAAAGAATGTTCAAACTCCTGCACAATTGTACTCATCTCACACGTTAGCAAAGTAATGCTCAAAATTCTCCAAGCCAGGCTTCAAAATATGTGAACCATGAAATTCCAGATGTTCAAGCTGGGTTTAGAAAAGGCAGAAGAACCAGAGATCAAATTGCCAACATCTGTTGGATCATTGAAAAAGTAGGAGAGTTCCAGAAAAACATCTATTTCTGCTTTATTGACTATGCCAAAGCCTTTGACTGTGTGGATCACAATAAACTGGAAAATTCTTCAAGAGACAGGAATACCAGACCACCTTACATGCCTCCTGAGAAATCTGTATGCAGGTCAAGCAGCAACAGTTAGCACAAAACATGAAACGACTGGTTCCAAATCGGGAAAGGAGTACGTCAATTCTGTATATTGTCACACTGCCTATTTAAATTATGTGCAGAATATACCATGTGATATGCTGGGCTGGATGAAGCACAAGATGGAATCAAGATTGCTGGGAGAAATATCAATAACCTCAGATATGCAAATGACACCACCCTTATGGCAGAAAGTGAAGAAGAACTAAAGAACTTCTTGATGAAAGTGAAAGAGGAGAATGAAAACGTTGGCTTAAAAGTCAACATTCAGAAAACTAAGATCATGGCATCTGGTCCCATCATTTCATGGCAAATAGATGGGCATATAATGGAAACAGTGAGCGACTTTATTTTCTTGGGCTCCAAAATCACTGCAGATGGTGACTACAGCCACGAAATTAAAAGACGATTGCTCCTTGGAAGAAAAGCTATGACCAACCTAGATAGCATATTAAAAAGCAGAGACATTACTTTGCCAACAAAGGTCCATCTAGTCCATCAAGTTCAGTAGTCATGTATGGATATGAGAGTTGGACTATAAATAAAGATGTGTGCCAAAAATTTGATGCTTTTGAACTGTGGTGTTGGAGAGGACTCTTGAGAGTCCCTTGGACTTCAAGGAGATCCAACCAGTCCATCCTAAAGGAGATCAGTCCTGAGTGTTCATTGGAAGGACTGATGCTGAAGCTGAAACTCCAATACTTTTGCCACCTGATGCAAAGAGCTGACTCACTGGAAAAACCCTGATACTGGGAAAAACTGAAGGCAGGAGGAGAAGGGGATGACAGAGGATGAGATGGTTGGATGGCATCACTGCCTTGATGGACATGAGTTTGAGTAAGCTCCAAGAGTTGGTAATGGACAGGGAAGCCTGACGTGCTGCAGTCCATGGGGTCACAAAGAGTCAGACACAGCTGAGCAACTGAGCTGAACTGATTCATTGGAAGGAGTAATGCTGAAACTGAAGCTCCAATTTTTTTGGCCACCTTATGCGAAAGCCGACTCACAGGAAAAGACCCTGATGTTGGGAAGTATTGAAGGCCAGGAGGAGAAGGATGACAGAGAATGAGATGGTTGGAGGCATCACAGGCTCAATGGACATGAGTTTTTGCAAACTCCAGGAGATGGTGAAGGACATGGAAGCTTGGTGTGCTGCAGTCAATGGGATCACAAAGAGTCGGACTGGACTGTGCGACTGAACAACAGCAACGAGTTAATCCTTCAGCAGTACTAGGAGGTCAATTTCCAGACCTCTTCAGGATTACTGAATGTCTGGATAGACATGCTTCAGTCTCTGATAGCGAAAGCAAAAGCAAACAATAAATGACAACATCCTGAGTCTATGATGTTGTAAACATGGGCCAAACCTGAGTCCTCCAACAGAAGTGGAGCCACTACTGAACATATAATCCATGTTTCACTATATTTGCATTACATGAACTGGAGTTTAACTCTGCCTTGTAAATAAGAATTTTTTTTTCAGCACATACTTTTTTTTTTTTTTCAATCTGCTTTTCCTCACACATAGGCACAGTAAAACAGAGGAAGTTAGTAACTCTTCTTACTTGCGAGACATAAGTTGTTACTTGCTATTTCCAGTAGGAGGGACTTTCTCCTTGAGCTACTTTTAAATGTTTTCTAGTTTTTGTGCCAAGGAGAAGATAGGAACTTAAGTATCTTAAGGAAGAAGATGATTATACAAAGGCTACAAGGAGACAATTATTTTCCTAAAGCAAGTGACCATTTAGACTTCTTGAGATTTCTAGAGAAGTCCCAAAAGAGTATTGTTACAGAGGATCTTGGTGCCTCAGCACTGTGTTGGAGAACCATTACTAACAGTAGTAAGAGACATTATTGTATTGAGCATGTCACTGCAGATGGTGACTGCAGCCATGAAATTAAAAGACACTTACTCCTTGGAAGGAAAGTTATGACCAACCTAGATAGCATATTCAAAAGCAGAGACATTACTTTGCCAACAAAGGTTCATCTAGTCAAGGCTATGGTTTTTCCTGTGGTCATGTATGGATGTGAGAGTTGGACTGTGAAGAAGGCTGAGTGCCAAAGAATTGATGCTTTCGAACTGTGGTGTTGGAGAAGACTCTTTAGAGTCCCTTGGACCAGTCCATTCTGAAGGAGATCGGCCCTGGGATTTCTTTGGAAGGAATGATGCTAAAGCTGAAACTCCAGTACTTTGGCCACCTCGTGCGAAGAGTTGACTCATTGGAAAAGACTCTGATGCTGGGAGGGATTGGGGGCAGGAGGAGAAGGGGACGACAGAGGATGAGATGGCTGGATGGCATCACTGACTCGATGGACGTGAGTCTGGGTGAACTCCAGGAGCTGGTGATGGACAGGGAGGCCTGGCGTGCTGCAATTCATGGGGTCGCAAAGAGTCGGACACGACTGAGCGACTGATCTGATCTGATCTGATTCCAATTGTGCTTAGCTTAGTACTTAAGGTGGATTGTCTAATTTAATCTTAACAACAAACCTGAGAGGTAAGTATAAATACTTCTATTTAACAAACTGGTGAACTGGTGAAATGCAGTTTCAGCTTCCCAGGTGGTGTTGTTGCTCAGTGGCTAAGTCTTATCTAACTCTTTGAGACTCTATGGTCTGCAGAATATCAGACTTTCCTGGTCTTCACTATCTCCCAGAGTTTGCTCAGATTCATGCCCATTGAGTCTGTGATGCTATCTAAACATCTCATCCTCTGCCACCCACTTCTCCTTGTGCCTTCAATCCTTCCCAGCATCAGGATCTTTTCTAATGAGTTGACACCGCATCAGGTGGCCAAAGTATTGGAACTTCAGCGTCAGTACTTCCAATGAATATTCAGGGTTGATTTCCTTTAGGATTGACTGGTTTGATCTCCTTGTTGTCCAAGGGACTCTCAAGAGTCTTCTCCAGCAGACCTTCCCTCAAAGATGCTTCTTCGAAAGCATCAATTCTCCAGCACTCTGCCATCGTTATAGTCCAACTCTCACATCCATACATGACTACTGGAAAAACCATAGCTTTGAATACATGGACCTTTATTGGCCCAGTGATGTCTCTGCCTTTTAATATGCTGTTTAGATTTACCATAGCTTTTCTTCCAATGAAAAAGTGTCTTTTAATTTCATAGCTTTAGTCACTGTCTGCAGTGATTTTGGAGCCCAAGAAAATAACATCTGTCACTGCTTCCACTTTATCCCATTCTATTTGCTGTGAAATGGTGGGACCAGATGCCGTGATTTTAGTTTTTTGAATGTTGAGTTTTAAGCCAGCCTTTTCACCTTCTTTTACCCTCATCAAGAGGCTTTTTACTTCCTTTTCATTTTCTTCCATTTGAGTGAAATTATATGCAAATCTGGAGTAATTGATATTTCTCCCAGCAGTCTTGATTCCAGCTTGTGGTTCATCCAGCCTGGTACTTCACATGATGTACTCTGCATAGAAATTAAATAAACAGGGTGACAATATACAGCCTTGTAATACTCTTTTCCCAATTTTGAGGCAGTCAGTTTTTCCATGTCCAGTTCTAACTGTTGCTTCTCTAACCACATACAGTTTTCTCAAGAGGTAGAAAACTTTTCTTGGGCTCCAAAAGGTGGTCTGGGAGTCCCATCTCTTTAAGAATTTCCCACAGTTTGTTGTGATCTACAGAGTCAAAGGCTTGGCCTAGTCAATGAACCAGAAGTCAAAGATTTTCTGGGATTCCTTTGCTTTCTCTATCATCCAGCAAATGTTGGCGATTTGATCTCTGATGCCTATGCCTTTTCTAAGCTGAGCTTGTACTTCTGCAAGTTGTTGGTTCACATACTGCTGAAGCCTAGCTTAAAGAATTTTGAGCATAATCTTGCTAGCATGTGAAATAAGTGCAATTGTGGGATAGTTTGAATATTCTTTGGTATTGCCCTCATTTGGGATTGAAATGAAGACTGAGCTTTTCCAGTCCTGTGGCCACTGTTGAGTTTTCCAAATTTACTAACATAATGAGTACAGCACTTTAACAACATCATCCTTTAGGATTTTAAAAAGTTTGTCTGGAATTCCGTCACCTCCACTAACTTTGTTTGTAGTAATGCTTCCTAAGGCCCACTTGACTTCCACCTCCAGGATATCCGATTCTAGATGAATGACCACACCTTCATGGTTATCCAAGTCATTAAGACCTTTTTTGTATAGTTCTTCTGTGTATTCTTGTCACCTTCCTAGATGGCAGAGTGGTGAAGAATCTGTCTGTGCAAGAGATACAGGAGACATGGATTCAATCCCTGGGTTAGGGAGGATCCCCTGGAGTAGGAAATGGCAACCCATTCCAGTATTCTTGCCTGGAAAATTCCATAGACAGTGGAGCCTGGCGGTTAAGCTATAGTCCACGGGGTCGCAGAGAGTTGGACATGACTGAGCGACTGAATACAAAATGCAGCTTAATGAGCTTAACCAACTGGTCAAAGCCACCTGGTGTTGAAGCAGCATACCGGGTTTAAATTCAGATCTGTCTGACTCCAGAATTTATGCCCTTAATCCTTGTCTCTTGGCACCGTTCCCTGCATCCTCAGCCCTAAACACTTCTATGGTTTATTTACCTCTCTTTGCCTTAAATATACTCACCTGCTTCTCCACTTAGAAAGCTGCTTCAGGGCTAAGTTGAACTTGTGCTTTTTGATAATTTTCCTGGCAAGATTTTCTTATCTTCCTTCTCCAAGCTCCCCCAACTCCTCACACTAAATTCCCATCATGATTTTTCATTTAAGCTATGTTACACCTCTCTCACCACCCATTGTAATATAATCATATTTTATCTGTCTGTCTCAATGGCCAGTGACTACCTCACAGACAAATTTAATTTCCTATTATTTTTCTCCATAGCTCCAGCCTGCACATATTTCCCTTCTATGATATTCTCAAAATCTTAGAAACTTAAAACTGTGACAAACTTAGAAACAGACCAAAAAAAAAAAAAAAAACCCAACAAAGAGCAATTTAACTCACATCTTTGAGGACAAAAGTGAAAGTGAAATCGCTCAGTCATGTCCGACTCTTTGCGACCCCCTGGGCTATAGCCCACCAGACTCCTCCATCCACGGGATTCTCCAGGCAAGAGTACTGGAGTGGGTTGCCATTTCCTTCTCCAGGGGATCTTCCCGACCCAGGGATTGAACCGAGGTCTCCCGCCTTGCAGGCGGATGCTTTACCCTCTAAGCCACCAGGGAAGCCCTTTTTGAGGACAAAAGGTTGAAAAAATATTACATGGCTGATAACTCATGCTTTGCCTAATAAAATAAATCCTCAAAAGATTATCATTCCCATTATAACAACATATAAAATCCATATCATATTCAAAGTTATAACTTTTCTTGAACTCGTTAGTTAACTGAGTTTCTAAGGAAAACCAAGTGAACTGTGAAAAGAGAACTCACAAATTGTTTCACTTTTAAAAGAGCATAACATAAAGATGCTGACCTGGGAAAGAAAAAATCTACTAAAAGTTTAATGCATTTCTTAAATGCCAAGTGTGGGATAAAGTATCAGTTTAAAGTTATTGGGAGCCCCAGAACACAGAGGACATTAACATTCACTTGTAGGCTCTTTTTAATGGACCTCCACTCAGTGAGCAGTGACTACCTGGCCATTAGAGGTAGGTCAGAAGATAGAAAAGAGCCCACCTTATTAACATAGGCATACAAAAGTTCATTGGTTTCCTCTAGGGGTCAGGCATGAAATACTGCTTTCTTCCTTGGAATTTCTTTTTATATTAAGCAGAAGCCTTAAAGCACTAAGGGAAAGACAGAAAATCCTCTCACCCTCAGGGCCCAGATGAAATTCCATTGCTTCCTGGGGAGAGGTATAAGCAAAACCCATCGGTCTCTCAGAATTGAACTTTTCCTTCACCTATAGTGAAAGTGAAGTGAAAGTCACTCAGTCATGTCCGACTCTTTGTGACCCCATGGACTGTACCATCCATGGAGTTCTCCAGGCCAGAATACTGGAGTGGATAGCCTTTCCCTTCTCCGGGAAATCTTCCCAACCCTGGTCTCCCACATTGCAGGCAGATTCTTTACCAGCTGAATCACAAGGGAAATTCAAGAACACTGGAGTGGGTAGCCTATCCCTTCTCCAGCAGATCTTCCTGACCCAGGAATCAAACTGGGGTCTCCTGCATTGCAGGCTGATTCTTTGCCACCTGAACTATCAAGGAATCCCACATGACTTAGGCAAATATCCACTGTTTCTCAATCATCCACCCCTATGAAAAAGGCAGAAAAACCTCTTGATTCCAGGATTCTGCACCAGTACAAACCAGAAGTCTGCTACCAATGAGAGAGAAACTGGAAACTTGTTCAAAAGCTATCACAGATTCAAGGTAGAATTTGGCAGCCATGGGGATTGAAGAGGGACAGGAATATGAGAAGAGTCTACCTCAGAGGCTCAGGTGCATAGACATCTGCCTAAAACTGAGACTTGGGCTTCCTTGGTGGCTCAGATGGTAAAGAATCCACCTGCAGTGCAGGAGACCTGGGTTCTGTCACTGGGTTATGAAGATCCCCTGGAGAAGGGCATGGCAACCCACTCCAGTATTCTTGCCTTGAAAATCCTCAGGGACAGAGGAGCCTGGCAGGTTGCAGTCCATGGGGTCACAGAGAGTCAGACATGACTGAGCGACTAAGCAAAACTGAGACAGATCAGGAGGGCTAAGAATCCGACCAAGAGCCTGATGCTGAGTAACAGCAGCAGTAGGAGTCTACTGCTCAGACAAGAGCAAGAGCTGGCAAGAACCCAGCCCACCTAAGCACTGCAGGCATCAGGGACTGCTGAAAGATGATGACGCCCCAGAGTTCCAGGCCTCACACTAAGTGCAAGACAGGAGTAGTCCTTCACTGGAGGAGTCTGAAGCCTGTGGTGCATTGAGGTTTAGGATAGCAACAACAGAATGCAAATCTAGCTCATGACTGACTGAGTTGATCCAACCTCCCATTTCCATGAGAAAATACTGGTTTCCTCAGTCTCTGTTGTTCTGTCACAGTGTCGAATATTCAGTCAAAAATGTAACAACACATTAAGTAGCAAGAATTAAAAAAAAAAAAAAAGACCTATTGAAAGATAAAGCAGTCAACCAGACTTAAAGATGAACCAGATGTTGGAACCATCATGTAGGGATGTTTAAAATGATTGATATGTATAGGATCTAGTGGAAAAGGTGGACAGTGTTCATGAAATTTTAGCAGAGAAATGGAAACTGAAAAAGAATCAAGTGGCAATCTTAAAAGATAAATGTGCATGTGTGCTAAGTTGCTTCAGTCATGTCCGACTCTTTGCAACCCTATGGACTATAGCCGGCCAGGCTCCTCTGTCCATGAGATTCTCCAGGCAAAGATACTGGAGTGGGTTGCCATGCCCTCCTCCAGGGGATCCTCCTGACCCAGGGATCGAACCTGTGTCTCTTTACATCTCTTGCATTGGCAGGCAGGTTCTTTACCACTACTGCCACCCACATGATATCAAGGTTTATCCACACACTTGACATGGTTAAAGAAAGAATCAGTAAACCTGAAAGTGGATTAATAAAAATTTTCAAAAGTTAAACCCAAAGAAAAAATATAAAGCATCCAGGAGCTGTGGGATAATATCACAGCATAATACCCATGTAGTTGGTCCCTGAAGAGAGAGGAAATAGGGCAGAAGTAAATCTGAAGATTCAAATGGCCAAGAATTTTACAAATTAAAGAAGCTCAGAAACTCTGAAGCTGAATAAATAAACTCAAATCCTTCTACACTGGTAGTTAAGGGAGACTATCCAGGCAGGGAGGGATGGCTGGAATTCTCAATTTAGTGTCTTATCCCTTTATCTCCATAAACCAGTGAGGATCTCTTTCTAGTTATCACTGCTATCTTCACACTGGCAGTTTAACACTCAACTATGTGTACGTATTGCTGAAGCCTGGCTTGGAGAATTTTGAGAAATACTTTACTAGCGTGTGAGGTGATTGCAGTTGTGCGGTAGTTTGAGCATTCTTTGGCATTGCCTTTCTTTGGGATTGGAATGAAAACTGACCTTTTCCAGTCCTGTAGCCACTGCTGAGTTTTCCAAATTTGCTGGCATATTGAGTGCAGCATTTTCACAGCATCATCTTTCAGGATTTGAAATAGCTCAACTGGAATTCCATCACCTCCACTAGCTTTGTTCGTAGTGA